>NC_136515.1:5308685-5476185 GCF_053919585.1 Euprymna scolopes | reverse complement strand
CAGTCTTTGACAGACTATGGATACCGATGTAGGAGTGCCTGTGCGTGAAGTCTTTGTGGCAGAAGGTGCGCAATCTCCAACCACACTTTTCCTCAGTCGACATTGTTAAATACCAGTGGCAAGTGAAGTGTATGTACAGGACGACTGGAAACAAATGCCGAGATAAGCGGAGAGCACATACAGCGTCTAGAATTCTCAAATGGTCACCCATCTGGTACTAACCTAGCTCAATGTTGCTTAACTTTGGTGATCTGATGAGAACCAGTGTGTGAACGCGATTATGCCGTATATTTTTGTACGTGTGTGCGGAAAGCTTACTAAACTCATCTCTGAATATTTGGTCTACAGAGTTAAAACTTGATATATCGGGTATTTAGACGTATAGCATACTTCAGATTGGGTTTTTAGTCAGCAAAAATTGCTGTTAAGGAGTCAAAATTGAAAACAAAATAGTTCCTATTTACAATGCCTCTCCATGGGGCAGAGTTAGACACCAGGGTCGTTTTTTCAATGTGGAGAAAAGGAACAAAAATAAAAATTGTCTCAGTCGTGAAGAATTTCTCCTCCACTGACAGAGAACAAGAAATTGAAGTGTAGATCTGAAGAACAGATACTACACTTTGATCTTGACTCAAAGGCCAAGAGTAGTTGACCATGGCAGGAGTAGTCAAGTATGTTTACATGCACAAATCTATAGATTAAAGAATATATATATATATATTTTTTTTTACATAGTAGTCACCACTTATCAAGGCCCAGAGGCTACTCGAGGATAAGGATTAAAGAGTGTACAGTATGAGAATCATAGTAATCGTTAGTAGTAGAAATTCGGTAAATTTGTTAACTTAAGTGGAACGGCTCATCAAGAACTTGTTTACATTGGACTTGATGTGTATGGGCATGGCTCAAAGGCTAAGGAATAAAGTTGGAGAGTTGTACGTTTTGGTTTCAATTCTAGCTGATGGCACTAAAGTCAGTTTTTTTTTTTACTTTTGAAATCACTATTATATACTATATGAATTAAAATATATTTAAGCGTATCTTATGTGCAGCCTACAATGTTGATCAAGAAAATACTAACTGTGGTTGGTTGTTTTTGTTTTACGCCGAATCTAGTTATTTTGAGGAACGATTTTTAATGGAGTATATTTTTTTTTACGTCAGATTCTATTTAGCCCATAGTTGGGACCCTAACAGGTACTACCACTCTGGGTCAGAGTGGACCTGGGAGCAATGGCAATTAAAGGGTGGCTCCACATTCCCCAAAGCCCGCAAGGTGGGGCCTCACCATCGGATATAGTTTTAGGTCATATCCAGGACCTCTAGGATATTGAGTACTCTTATTATCATAGACGAGTTACCACATATGATATTGTGATACCACTTTTAATACACAAATACATTGTTTACGTTGAAAATTATAAAAAAAATAAAAATCTGGCTCCTTCTGACAAAACCAGGCCCAGATGACTCTCATGAAATATTTTTTTTTGAGTTTTAAATAATATACATCCGAGAAAATGCCGGTGAAAACAATAGCAATTTTGTGGGTCTTTGTTTTGTATGTTTTTGTTTTTTTGTTTGTTTTTTTTGTTTTTTTTGCTTTTAGCTAGATATACAAATATATACACAGACAACTTGACAGATCGATGAACATCTGGGAACATGAACCACCACCAATAACATCAAACAGAAACGTGACCGTGTTCTGTGACAAAGACATACAGGCAGGCAGATACACAAAAGACAAGGCCATCAAACTTGTGTTTTGCTCACCGTGCCAAACGTCCTCCACTGGTTCCTGGTGTGCAGGCTACAAAATCTTTAAGGAAAGCTCTTTCATTGGATTGCCAACAAAACGGTAAATTGCCTTCTAATGCCTGCATAATTGTTGGTGGGTGGGAAAGTGCAAAACCTTTATCCAGAAGAGAAGAATGAGCATTGAAAACCTACAAAAAAAAAAAACAAGAAAGAATTTAAGATAAAAATACAAATTAAAAAAAAAAATAAAAATAAGTACAAATAAAACATACAAATAAAATAAATACAAAAAAAAATTAAAAAAAACTTTACTTTGATCAAAAAAAAAAAAAAAAATTTTAAATATGGGCATATGAGTACGGAATGGCGAAAAAAAAAAAAAAAAAAAAAAAAAAAACTGAAATTCCATGAATTTCTTTGTAATTTAATTGACTTTAAAAAATAAATATCAACAACTTTTTTATTAATAGACTTGCGTGGATGCCCGGCATTACCCGGATGTTTTAAAAGAAAATTAAGTTTTTGGTAGAGAGGTAGGCTCGAACCTGAACCCTTGATGCGAAGATGAACAAGTGTGTTACATCTTAACACTCAGCCAGGACTGGACAGGAAGTGAAAAGTGTTTTAATTTAACGATTAAAAAGTTAAGTGACAGGTGCATCAATTTAATGAGGTCAAACATCACGCGAATTAACTTTAGCTGCAAACCAGTTTTCCCAAGATATTGGGAAAAACCAGCCCCCCCATAAAGGGTGGGGGGGTCCAAATGAATAACAATTGTCTGATATAAGGCGTTTTCCTCACATTGATCGAAGCTGATTGCTTTTCTGGACGTTCCGGCATGAGTGCCGGTAGACGCCTTTATTACGGATTCGCTTATATACAGAAAAGCCAAACAAGCATATGGAGTTTTAAAAAAATTGTAAAAGTCGCCCAAATTAAAGATACACACAACCTCGTTTCGTGAATCATAGACATTATAATCGAGGTAGCATATAAAAAGTTCTAAAAAACAGTAACCTCCCTCCCACCAAAGCCTTCGCCGGACTCACACAAAATATGCACACACACACACATTTTGCCTTTTATATATATATAGATTATATTTGTTTCACAATGTAGAATATCCTCAGGCAGGCAAATACCACTTTGGGTATCCACTAGATAGTTTTGCTTGAGAATATGCATTGTTTTGGGGCTTTACTCTCGACGACTTTTTTGTATTTTCCCCTATCCTCATTGATACACTGTCCCATTATCTGAATTGCATTTAAACGAACTGTTAAATACAATAAAAACTAATCATTTTGCGTCTCCCATATTGTTAAACGGCTAAGTGTTTCACGTGACATTTAACGGTTGACCGTGTGTGGTAACCTAAAATATGAAGAATTAAAAGAATAAAAAAAAAATATTTACATACCAACTGAGCGCCTTCTTCCACAGAATCAAGATCTTCTTCAACATCCTCGGCTCCTAAGAAGAATATGAGAGAAAATATTGTCAGTATTTTTACGTTTGTGCGAAAGTTGTTTGGATACATGGGATCATCTAAATCCAAAAATTGATTGTGAGGATTTTTTTTCTTTCTCCACCATAAAACCATTGTTTAAATTTAAACTGAAAACATTAATCAACGCAGTTTTTGTTTAAAGATAAGATTTTCTGCAGGATAGAAACAGTTTGTGTTTTTTCTGTTTCTTTTTCCATAGCGTGTAGTCATTACAAAAGTAATGATGCTTCATTATTGTAGCAAAAGTCGATACCATACTTTAGGGTAATGGCGCCAAATCCGGGGGTAATTGCGCCAACTAAAAAAAAGTGCTCTTTATATGCGTGGTTGCCAAAAGAGCACTTTTACCTAGTTGGTACAATACCCCAGACAAAGTATGGTAATTGAAATATTGAATTTCAAATGAAACTAACAGTGTCTACTGAACTGTCATGTCGCAGTAATGAAAATATTAAAAAATTACCAATTCAATGAGGTAGAAAATTAATTATTTATAAAAACAATTTTCGAAGACAATTAGCGAAAATTAAGTTTTGTTAAATTGGCCAAAGATTTTCAGTTTTCAGAAAATATTTATCTCCCTTTTGTTACAATCAGAACTCTCCAGTTTCTTTTTTCTCAATAACAACGAAAAACCAAACCATGGGGTCTTTTTTTATTATTTTATTCCTCGTGTGTAAAAAATGTCCGTTTATTAGTTATGTGCACCAAATTGTTTTCGTATCAAGTTTAGATTATATTTGTCAACGTTTAAGTTTTGTTAATTTCTTTGTAAATTTCTCTTGTGTTCAATTCATTAAAAATAAATTTAAATATATGAAGATATAAAAATCAGGTTTATTTTTTTTAAGATTGAACATTTTATTATTACTTGGATTGGTTGAACTACTGTTAACATCCAAGATGAGAACAGTAATCCTAAAAAAATGACAAAACTGATTATTTCACATAAACAAGTCCAATAAGAGGAAGGAATTGCACAAGAAATGCGTGTGGTCACGCGTGAAATGCATCATGAGGATTTTTTTTCTCCATGATAAAAGCATTGTTTAAATTGAAAATGTATGATTTTGTTAATTTAAGTCATGTTTCTTAAATTTTTCTGAAATTTTAAACTAGAGTTCATTTTTAATATCAAACTTAATATTTCATGTAATCCTTATTCACTTTATCCCCACGAGGGCAAAGTTTGATGCAATCCAGCTCTCAATGATCCTTCAATGACGGAACAAAACATACCACACAAAAAGACTTGAAATCACATCATTTAATAAATATATACACTTATTTTTGAAGAACTCAAAAAAGAGAACTCTGTATATTTGTACATGATAATTTCTCTTTTTCAGTTTAAGCGATAAAACGTCTGCACTCTAACAGTTTTTTTAACTGGAATAAAAATTTTAAGAAAAATCTATAACAACAAAACAAAAAAAAAGAAAAATAGGCTAGTTTGAATCAAATATTTTCAAAAATTCTATAGTGAAATAAAATGTTTGAAAAAAAAAAAAAAAATAGGCTAGTTTGAATCAAATATTTTCAGAAAAACCTATAGTGAAATAAAATGTTGAAAAAATAAATGAATAGGCTAGTTTAAATCAAATATTTTTAGAAACATCTAGAGTAAAATAAAATGATGAAAAATAGGCTAGTTTAAATCAAATATTAATAGCTCGGATGGATTGCTATTTGACTTTGAAAATCTGATCACTTTATATTAGATAAAGATGAAATGTAGCATCAGATCAAATATTATACTTTGCTCTTACATTAAAAATAAAACAATTTTAACTTATTTTAAAGCAACATTAGATAACAAATACATTAAATATTTAAATATTCATTATTAAACGGTAAATTTAAAATATTAAGAGACAAAATAATATATACACTCGACTCACAATAAAAATACCACCAATTTAATTGAAAGTCACAATTTGTTCTACAAGTTAACAATATTTGGCTGACTTGTTCACCAAGTCTCACTTACAAATGTCCAACAGTTTTTGTTTTATTGCCATTCACTGAGAGAGGGGGGGGAACACATTGGTGATTGTTTCATCAGTAGAAGAGATGATTTTGAATGGGTTTCACACTCACCGAACCTTAATCTCTTTATCTAATAATGTATATCAAAATCCTGAAGAGGGCCGTCACTAAAGCAGTTATATCCCGGTGCGGTTGCAATGCAGAGGAGCCAATTTGAAGCATATCCGTGAATGGTAATAAAAACAAAGACTGTTGGACATTAACAACTAATACTTGGTGGACAAGTCAGGTATCAATTGAAATTTATTTGTGGCAAGTGGTAATATTAGTAAGGTAAGAAAAGAGGGCATTTTTCCAATAACCACTCACCGACGGGAAGTGTTAAGTCTTTTTTCATTAAAGCCGAAGCACACATGCCACCAAGGTAAGACAATTCTCTTTCCAAATGTAAAGTCGTCTGAAATGAAAAACAATTTTGAAAAATCAACATTTAATATTGAATGCATTTATTATTTATTAAATAATTTTTCGCATTAGACTTGCTTGGAGGTATATTTTAATCGTTCATATATATTTTTTTTTATATTATTGTCCATTAACTTTTTTTTTTATATTATTGTCCATATATCTTTTTAATATTATTGTCCATATAACTTTTTTATATTATTGTCCATATATCTTTTTTATATTATTGTCCATATACTTTTTTATATTATTGTCCATATATCTTTTTTATATTATTGTCCATATAACTTTTTTATATTATTGTCCATATAACTTTTTTATATTATTGTCCATATAACTTTTTTATATTATTGTCCATATAACTTTTTTATATTATTGTCCATATATCTTTTTTATATTATTGTCCATATATCTTTTTTATATTATTGTCCATATATCTTTCTTATATTATTGTCCATATATCTTTTTTATATTATTGTCCATATACTTTTTTATATTATTGTCCATATATCTTTTTTATATTATTGTCCATATAACTTTTTTTATATTATTGTCCATATACTTTTTTATATTATTGTCCATATATCTTTTTTATATTATTGTCCATATATCTTTTTTATATTATTGTCCATATATCTTTTTTATATTATTGTCCATATATCTTTTTTATATTATTGTCCATATATCTTTTTTATATTATTGTCCATATATCTTTTTTATATTATTGTCCATATACTTTTTTATATTATTGTCCATATATCTATTTTATATTATTGTCCATATACTTTTTTATATTATTGTCCATATACTTTTTTATATTATTGTCCATATATCTTTTTTATATTATTGTCCATATAACTTTTTTATATTATTGTCCATATACTTTTTTATATTATTGTCCATATATCTTTTTTATATTATTGTCCATATATCTTTTTTATATTATTGTCCATATAACTTTTTTATATTATTGTCCATATATCTTTTTTATATTATTGTCCATATATCTTTTTTATATTATTGTCCATATAACTTTTTTATATTATTGTCCATATAACTTTTTTATATTATTGTCCATATATCTTTTTTATATTATTGTCCATATATCTTTTTTATATTATTGTCCATATATCTTTTTTATATTATTGTCCATATATCTTTCTTATATTATTGTCCATATATCTTTTTTATATTATTGTCCATATACTTTTTAATAGATTTTTTTTCATTTTGTTGAAAATATTATACATTCATATTTACATATATAGATTTTTTTTCATTTTGTTGAAAATATTATACATTCATATTTAGATATATAGATTTTTTTTCATTTTGTTGAAAATATTATACATTCATATTTACATATATAGATTTTTTTTCATTTTGTTGAAAATATTATACATTCATATTTAGATATATAGATTTTTTTTCATTTTGTATAAAATATTATACATTCATATTTAGATATATAGATTTTTTTTCATTTTGTTTAAAATATTATACATTCATATTTAGATATATAGATTTTTTTTCATTTTGTTGAAAATATTATACATTCATATTTAGATATATAGATTTTTTTTCATTTTGTTGAAAATATACATTCATATTTAGATATATAGATTTTTTTTCATTTTGTTGAAAATATTATACATTCATATTTAGATATATAGATTTTTTTTCATTTTGTTGAAAATATTATACATTCATATTTAGATATAAAGATTTTTTTTTATTTTGTTGAAAATATTATACATTCATATTTAGATATAAAGATTTTTTTTTTCATTTTGTTGAAAATATACATTCATATTTAGATATATAGATTTTTTTTTATTTTGTTGAAAATATACATTCATATTTAGATATAAAGATTTTTTTTTTCATTTTGTTGAAAATATACATTCATATTTAGATATATAGATTTTTTTTCATTTTGTTGAAAATATACATTCATATTTAGATATATAGATTTTTTTTTTATTTTGTTGAAAATATACATTCATATTTAGATATATAGATTTTTTTTTTATTTTGTTGAAAATATACATTCATATTTAGATATAAAGATTTTTTTTTTCATTTTGTTGAAAATATACATTCATATTTAGATATATAGATTTTTTTTCATTTTGTTGAAAATATACATTCATATTTAGATATATAGATTTTTTTTTATTTTGTTGAAAATATTATACATTCATATTTAGATATATAGATTTTTTTTTATTTTGTTGAAAATATTATACATTCATACTTAGATATATAGATTTTTTTTTATTTTGTTGAAAATATTATACATTCATATTTAGATATATAGATTTTTTTACATTTTGTTGAAAATATTATACATTCATATTTAGATATAAAGATTTTTTTTTATTTTGTTGAAAATATTATACATTCATATTTAGATATATAGATTTTTTTTCATTTTGTTGAAAATATTATACATTCATATTTAGATATATAGATTTTTTTTCATTTTGTTGAAAATATTATACATTCATATTTAGATATAAAGATTTTTTTTATTTTGTTGAAAATATTATACATTCATATTTAGATATATAGATTTTTTTTCATTTTGTTGAAAATATTATACATTCATATATAGATATATAGATTTTTTTTCATTTTGTTGAAAATATTATACATTCATATTTAGATATAAAGATTATTTTTTATTTTGTTGAAAATATTATACATTCATATTTAGATATATAGATTTTTTGTCATTTTGTTGAAAATATTATACATTCATATTTAGATATAAAGATTTTTTTTCATTTTGTTGAAAATATTATACATTCATATTTAGATATAAAGATTTTTTTTATTTTGTTGAAAATATTATACATTCATATTTAGATATATAGATTTTTTTTCATTTTGTTGAAAATATTATACATTCATATTAAGATATATAGATTTTTTTTCATTTTGTTGAAAATATTATACATTCATATTTAGATATATAGATTTTTTTTCATTTTGTTGAAAATATTATACATTCATATTTAGATATATAGTTTTTGTTTTTCATTTTGTTGAAAATATTATACATTCATATTTAGATATAAAGATTTTTTTTATTTTGTTGAAAATATTATACATTCATATTTAGATATATAGATTTTTTTTATTTTGTTGAAAATATTATACATTCATATTTAGATATATAGATTTTTTTTTATTTTGTTGAAAATATTATACATTCATATTTAGATATATAGATTTTTTTTTATTTTGTTGAAAATATTATACATTCATATTTAGATATATAGATTTTTTTTCATTTTGTTGAAAATATTATACATTCATATTTAGATATATAGATTTTTTTTCATTTTGTTGAAAATATTATACATTCATATTTAGATATATAGATTTTTTTTCATTTTGTTGAAAATATACATTCATATTTAGATATATAGATTTTTTTTCATTTTGTTGAAAATATACATTCATATTTAGATATATAGATTTTTTTTTATTTTGTTGAAAATATTATACATTCATATTTAGATATAAAGATTTTTTTTATTTTGTTGAAAATATTATACATTCATATTTAGATATAAAGATTTTTTTTATTTTGTTGAAAATATTATACATTCATATTTAGATATATAGATTTTTTTTTTCATTTTGTTGAAAATATTATACATTCATATTTAGATATATAGATTTTTTTTCATTTTGTTGAAAATATTATACATTCATATTTAGATATATAGATTTTTTTTCATTTTGTTGAAAATATTATACATTCATATTTAGATATATAGATTTTTTTTCATTTTGTTGAAAATATTATACATTCATATTTAGATATATAGATTTTTTTTCATTTTGTTGAAAATATTATACATTCATATTTAGATATATAGATTTTTGTTCATTTTGTTGAAAATATACATCCATATTTAGATATATAGATTTTTTTTCATTTTGTTGAAAATATTATACATTCATATTTAGATATATAGATTTTTTTTCATTTTGTTGAAAATATTATACATTCATATTTAGATATATAGATTTTTTTTTCATTTTGTTGAAAATATTATACATTCATATTTAGATATATAGATTTTTTTTCATTTTGTTGAAAATATTATACATTCATATTTAGATATATAGATTTTTTTTATTTTGTTGAAAATATACATTCATATTTAGATATAGATTTTTTTTTATTTTGTTGAAAATATTATACATTCATATTTAGATATATAGTTTTTGTTTTTCATTTTGTTGAAAATATTATACATTCATATTTAGATATAAAGATTTTTTTTATTTTGTTGAAAATATTATACATTCATATTTAGATATATAGATTTTTTTTATTTTGTTGAAAATATTATACATTCATATTTAGATATATAGATTTTTTTTTATTTTGTTGAAAATATTATACATTCATATTTAGATATATAGATTTTTTTTTATTTTGTTGAAAATATTATACATTCATATTTAGATATATAGATTTTTTTTCATTTTGTTGAAAATATTATACATTCATATTTAGATATATAGATTTTTTTTCATTTTGTTGAAAATATTATACATTCATATTTAGATATATAGATTTTTTTTTCATTTTGTTGAAAATATACATTCATATTTAGATATATAGATTTTTTTTCATTTTGTTGAAAATATACATTCATATTTAGATATATAGATTTTTTTTAATTTTGTTGAAAATATTATACATTCATATTTAGATATAAAGATTTTTTTTATTTTGTTGAAAATATTATACATTCATATTTAGATATATAGATTTTTTTTTCATTTTGTTGAAAATATTATACATTCATATTTAGATATATAGATTTTTTTTCATTTTGTTGAAAATATTATACATTCATATTTAGATATATAGATTTTTTTTCATTTTGTTGAAAATATTATACATTCATATTTAGATATATAGATTTTTTTTCATTTTGTTGAAAATATTATACATTCATATTTAGAAATATAGATTTTTTTCATTTTGCTGAAAATATTATACATTCATATTTAGATATATAGATTTTTGTTCATTTTGTTGAAAATATACATTCATATTTAGATATATAGATTTTTTTTCATTTTGTTGAAAATATTATACATTCATATTTAGATATATAGATTTTTTTTCATTTTGTTGGAAATATTATACATTCATATTTAGATATATAGATTTTTTTTCATTTTGTTGAAAATATTATACATTCATATTTAGACATATAGATTTTTTTTTATTTTGTTGAAAATATTATACATTCATATTTAGATATATAGATTTTTTTTCATTTTGTTTAATTATTATACATTCATATTTAGATATAAAGATTTTTTTTCATTTTGTTGGAAATATACATTCATATTTAGATATATAGATTTTTTTTCATTTTGTTGGAAATATTATACATCATATTTAGATATATAGATTTTTTTTCATTTTGTTGGAAATATTATACATCATATTTAGATATATAGATTTTTTTTCATTTTGTTGAAAATATACATCATATTTAGATATATAGATTTTTTTTTATTTTGTTGAAAATATTATACATTCATATTTAGATATATAGATTTTTTTTCATTTTGTTGAAAATATTATACATTCATATTTAGATATATAGATTTTTTATTTTGTTAAAAATATTATACATTCATATTGAAATATATAGATTTTTTTTCATTTTGTTGAAAATATACATCATATTTAGATATATAGATTTTTTTTCATTTTGTTGAAAATATTATACATTCATATTTAGATATATAGATTTTTTTTCATTTTGTTGAAAATATACATTCATATTTAGATATATAGATTTTTTTTTATTTTGTTGAAAATATTATACATTCATATTTAGATATATAGATTTTTTTTCATTTTGTTGAAAATATTATACATTCATATTTAGATATATAGATTTTTTTTCATTTTGTTGAAAATATTATACATTCATATTTAGATATATAGATTTTTTTTCATTTTGTTGAAAATATTATACATTCATATTGAAATATATAGATTTTTTTTCATTTTGTTGAAAATATACATCATATTTAGATATATAGATTTTTTTTCATTTTGTTGAAAATATTATACATTCATATTTAGATATATAGATTTTTTTTCATTTTGTTGAAAATATACATTCATATTTAGATATATAGATTTTTTTTATTTTGTTGAAAATATACATTCATATTTAGATATATAGATTTTTTTTTATTTTGTTGAAAATATTATACATGCATATTTAGATATATAGTTTTTGTTTTTCATTTTGTTGAAAATATTATACATTCATATTTAGATATAAAGATTTTTTTTATTTTGTTGAAAATATTATACATTCATATTTAGATATATAGATTTTTTTTCATTTTGTTGAAAATATTATACATTCATATTTAGATATATAGATTTTTTATTTTGTTAAAAATATTATACATTCATATTGAAATATATAGATTTTTTTTCATTTTGTTGAAAATATACATCATATTTAGATATATAGATTTTTTTTCATTTTGTTGAAAATATTATACATTCATATTTAGATATATAGATTTTTTTTCATTTTGTTGAAAATATACATTCATATTTAGATATATAGATTTTTTTTCATTTTGTTGAAAATATACATTCATATTTAGATATATAGATTTTTTTTTATTTTGTTGAAAATATTATACATTCATATTTAGATATATAGATTTTTTTTCATTTTGTTGAAAATATTATACATTCATATTTAGATATATAGATTTTTTTCATTTTGTTGAAAATATTATACATTCATATTTAGATATATAGTTTTTGTTTTTCATTTTGTTGAAAATATTATACATTCATATTTAGATATAAAGATTTTTTTTATTTTGTTGAAAATATTATACATTCATATTTAGATATATAGATTTTTTTTATTTTGTTGAAAATATTATACATTCATATTTAGATATATAGATTTTTTTTTATTTTGTTGAAAATATTATACATTAATATTTAGATATATAGATTTTTTTTTCATTTTGTTGAAAATATACATTCATATTTAGATATATAGATTTTTTTTTCATTTTGTTGAAAATATTCTGGTTTCTTACCTCTTCTGGTCTGCTCGTCCATTCATAACCAGTCACGATACATTTGAACCCATAAAAGCACGCTTTTTCGTCTTTAAGATAATCCGATGCACTTTCTAAGGAAAATGTCACTTCGTTACCTTTGGAAAAAAGAATAACAAGCATATAAACAGCAAAACAAACAAGTCAAGAATAATTAACATTTTTATTTTAACCAACTTTATTTACCCAGTATTGCCTGGTGGGGGGCTCAGAGAAATATTATCTATTATATAATATTAATATATTATATAATATTATATATGTTAATATATTATATAATATTATATATATTAACCCTTATCCTTGAGTGGCCTCTGGGCCTTGATAAGTGGTGACACCCTTGTAAAAAAAAAAAAAAAAAAGGGGGGGGCAAATATGCTTAACTAAAACTTTTAAAATACACAAAAAACGCATACAAAGTTGCTATGTTTTTTTTGTTTTGTTTTTTTATCGTTGTGAGCTAAAAAAAAAAAAAAACCTTAATCTATTATGTAAAGGTCAAATGTCTGTCTGCATGTTCATCTAAAACTTGAAAAATACACAACACTAACCAAGTTTTTATCTATTTATCTATATTTGAAATATGCCAAACCCTAGATGCATAATATCTAAATTTAAAAAGATTCATTATCTGGGTGTGACGTGATCATTTATATGATTTAATTTTATCAAGACATGCAATATAATCAGGTAAAGAGAAATAACTAACATTTTTCAGTGTTATTTCCCTTATGTCAACTTTTGTCGTTTGTGTACATCCAGAGAGAGGAATAGGTTAGGCAAACTTATTTAAGGCACTTCATACTTTAATGGAATTTGCTCTAATGAACTCTTAGCACTTGTAACTCCTTAACATACATACTCCTGACCAAATCCAGCAAGCAACAAAATCCCACCCTTTCACTAGACAGCCTTCTGCGCTAACAGTTTGTTCCCTTGGTTGGTAGATTTTGGAATTCCCTCCCTGTTTCTTGTAAAAGTTTCAATGTAATGTTGTACCATCACACATGTTGCAGCAGAGGAACATAGGACAAGAAATAACTCAACTCCTTTTTTTTGTAATAACGCCATTTATTTCCAGGTACTTTCCCAAATAAAATGTGATCATGTTCCTTCTCTCTGACCTCTCAAATGTCCTCGTTTGTCTGTGCAAATGGTCTTTTTATAGTCTTTTCCTTTTTTCATAACATCACTTTGCACACGACTCGGCATTCGCATACAGCTGCAATACTCTATTACAAATCAATGTAAACAGACATCTTGCTGCACAACTCCCGTTAGACATGATCCAAAATCGTAGACCCTTACATTCCAAGTAGCAAGTGTCCATATGAAAAATGTTGAAAAACCTACTTAAGGCACCTCATACTTTAATGGAATATGCTTTGATGAATTCACAACACTTGTACCTCCTCGACAGACTTCTGACTGACCTGACAAGCAGCAAAATCTTACCTCTTCACTGTTGAGGTCCCTAGATTCTAAAAAAACCTTGTTCCCTCGCATTGTTAGATATTGAAATACCCTCCTTGTTTCCTGCTTCCCTGTCCTGCAGAAGTTTAAATGTAATGTGAACAAACATCTCGCTACTCAACTCCCTTGTTAGACATGATCCAAAATAGTAGACCCTTACATTCAATATACCTTGTTTGGGGTGAAAAATGCGTAAAAGAAAAAAAGATTTTCATTTTTTTTTTTTTTTTTTTTTAAATAAAACATTAGAAAAAAACAAAATGGAAAGAGTTTTCCCCACCTGGTAAAACAACAGCTGACTTGGGCCAGTTGCTTCCATGGAATTTCTTTAAAACTGGCCAAAGAACGGACGTCGGTTGATGGTCTTCTTCCTCCTCTTGACCAGTGATTGGACATAAAGTATTTTCCTTGAATCGACACGGGATGTACAATTGGAGAGTGTCTTCTGCTTGGGCAGTACCACACTGTGCGTCAAACTCTAACACCATCCACTTAACACTGTCCGTGAACTGAACCTGGAAGGAACACAAGAAAACGGAACATGAAAACGAACAGGAAACAATAGTAGAAAAATAAATAATGGTTAGAAAAATTAAAATGGCATCCTTACTATGATATGTCGACATTGCTTCCTTCCTTTAAAAACTAAATATTAAAAAAAAAAAAAATCTTCTCAACCAGAGATACACATTCTGATTACCTATTCAGATTCTAATTCTTTTAAAACCGTTAAATATTTAGCAAATCTAAATGCAAATTCCATGAAATAAACTTCTTTCCTAGAATTGCCCACCTATGAAAATGTTCCACTGGCATGCTTTCCACCTAACTACAACATGGTCATCCCCTTAAATTTTTTTATGCAAATTTCCACTACTAACGATTACTATGATATTGTCCCATTAACTACTGTACACTCATTAACCCTTATCCTCGAGTGGCCTCCAGGCATTGATAAGTGGTGATTCCTTTGTAAAAAAAACAAAAAAAGCAAAGGTTTAAAAATACCCATGGGCACATCAGATAAAAATACCTTTGTTCAATAAATACATAATGCATATAATACAACTAACTACAAAATGGCCGACATCAAGTCCAATGTAAACAAATTTTTGTTGAGCTGTCCCCTTAAATAATCAAATTTCATCCAATTTCAATCACCAATAATCACTAAGCTGTCGTCTTAGTGACAACTGTACACTCATCCCTTTTTTATTACATTTTCACCCCCAAACAAGGCAAATTGCCACTTTGGTGTAGGGGGCTACTATGTAGGGATTTGGGCAGCAAGATGTCGGTTCACGTTACACTTGAACTTCTGCACGTCAGTACTGTTGGGGAAGCAGGGACCTGGAATGGAATTCCAAAGTCTAGCGGTTCTGGGGAAGAAACTATTGGAGTAGAAAGATCTTCTACATCTACAGTGTGGGGGTGGGATTTAGCAGACTGTCGGGTTTGTCGAGGGTGCTCACATCGTGGGGGCACAAGTAATTGCAGTTCGTCAGAGCATTCACCACTAAAATACTTGTAGAACAGGCAGAGGGATGCAACATTTCGTCGATGGGACAGAGGCTGAAGCTTAGATGACAGTTCAGGGCCTATCAGGTTTGCGACTCTCTTTTGAACCTTGTCAAGGAGCGAGAGACTAGTAGCAGATGCACCAGCCCAAATGTGACAGCAATACTCCATACATGGGCGAATGGTGGCCTTATAGAGGTACAGGATACTTTCGGGTGTTAGTAGTTGTCTAGCACGGTAGAGAGAGCCCACCTTTCTTGCAGCGGCCCTGGCAATGCCTTCAATGTAATTGTTCCAACTCATGTTTCCTGTGAATGTTAGGCCAAGGAGTTTGAAAGATGTACTCTCAGATAAAGAGTCGTTGGCCATTCCTATAGGTGGTAGAGAGGGTTTCTTGTAATTATTGAATGAAACTATATTTTAATAAAAGAAAATATATATAAAAAAGAAAATATATATAAAAAAGAAAATATATATAAAAAAGAAAATATATATAAAAAAGAAAATATATATAAAAAAGAAAATATATATAAAAAAGAAAATATATATAAAAAAGAAAATATATATAAAAAAGAAAATATATATAAAAAAGAAAATATATATAAAAAAGAAAATATATAAAAAAAGAAAATATATAAAAAAAGAAAATATATAAAAAAAGAAAATATATAAAAAAGAAAATATTTAAAAAAAGAAAATATTTAAAAAAAGAAAAATTATTTAAAAAAAGAAAAAGTATTTAAAAAAAGAAAAAGTATTTATTGTACACTAGCGAGAGGTACCCGGCGCTGCCCGGGTGTTTGGAGGTGTGTGTGGAAACTCTGGGGAGGGGGGGGATTAAAAAAAAAAAAAGTAAGTATGAGGATCGAACCCTTGAGGCAAATTAAAGTGTAGAAAAAAAATGTGGACGTTAACGATTGCCCCACTGCAAGATGCTAAAGAAAACACGTTTGAATTTATTTAATTACTTGGATTTAGCAGGTGCTCATTTTAATGAGTTAATGAGGTCAAGTTTGACTGCGGGATAGTATTTCATTTACTGCTGAACACTTGTTTTGTTTTTTTTTACCCATCCAAGATGGGATAGGAAAAAGACTAACCCACATGCGGCGAGCAACAAATGTTGAATATTTATCTTCCCAAAATCGAGCAAATTAAATAGACAGGCGAGCTTTGTTGTTAATGAGATATTACGATTTATATGTGATATAAAAAGTTTTAAAAAGTTGTGAAGTGAGTGACCGCTTCTCTGAAAGAAGCCTTTTGTAAACACACAGAAAAAGCGAATACACATATATACATACATACATACATACATACATACATACATACATTTTTGCTTTTATATTTATAGATAAAAACAAAAAAAATAAAAATATTTAAAAATGGTCTAAGGGAGATAAGCAAGTTTATGTTTAACAGAAAAATCATGTTATCAAGAATTTCCTGTGACAGTGATCAATCGTTTAACATTGGAGAATAGGCACACAGTATCCCAACTCCAATACAAATAATCGTCCTGACACTATTCTATTCTTAAAAATTAATGTTAGATATTGGCAGAGCAATGCCGAAGGTGTATTAGCCAACAATCATTATGATTATTCAAGCCAAAAAGTTTTGTCAACTAAAATGATTTAGAATAATCAAAATATTTAGAATAAATATTTATTTACATTAATTTAGGAATGTTAAGGAGACACTTTAACTGACAACTTTCAAATAATGACATGTAAAAACATCAGGTGATTATCTTAGTAAAGTATACTAATGATGTCATTTAAAAGGGATGATGGTCTTTTTGAAATACAAGGAAATTAGTAAAGTCAGAGTCAAAAGAAGGATAGAGACAGTCTCCAGATCAGTCTCCAAATAGAGGGGCGTCAGAAATTGAGATAGTCAGAATCAGCGTTGCAACTTTCCAAAAAGGGAAAAAAGAACACTCTGCAATAAAAAGTTTCCAAAAATAAAATCCGATGCTCTTTTATTTCCTGGGGAGAATTTCCATTGCAGCTTTCCGTCAAACAAGACCAAAGATCAGATATGTTTCCGAATTGGCCAAATGTTGAAACCCCAAATAACTGTTATTCGTCCTTTGTGTTGTAGAGGTATTTATGTATATTCTTGTCCCGTCAAACTGTATTTAAATGCACACACACACACACAATGAACTCTAGATTAGGCGATCACAATGGTAGATAGTCATAGACAAATACGCGAATATAAGCGTCAAATTTTGAAGTTCGACGTCTTGGATGACAAATATCGAAAAATTAGCCAAAAACATTAATTTCTTAACCCTAAACTGGCCAGTTTTGTACACAGAGGTATCATATCGGTTGGACTGACTTCACTTAATTTCAACGTTTCGAACTTCCGGTCGCGTCATGGGTCATTGATTTTCTTTCACTTTCTTTTCCGTCTTTGCGTCACGGGTTCGAACCTGCCTACTACCACTTTTTTTTTTAACACCTCTCTCCACCCTGGCTGCCTACTGTTATTTTGATTCCCTCCCCATGCTACTGCCATTTTTTTTTTTTTAACACCTTTCTCTCTCCACATTAGCTGCTAACTGTTGTTTTGATCCCCCGCCCCACCTGCTACACCCACCTTTTTTTCTTTTTCTTTTTTTAAAACACCTCTCTCCACCCAGGATTCCTTACTATACCAACTATACACACCTGAGCAACACCAAGTACCCTCACCCTACCCAACTCTGCTACTGACATTTTTTTTTTCTTTTTACCCCTCTCTCCACCCGGTCTACCCCCCACTTTTTTTTTTTAAGGAAAAAAAAAAAAAACACCTCTCCACCCAGACTTCCTACTGTTATTTTAACGCCCCCCCCCCAGTACACACACCTCTCCAGACCTGGGCAACGCCGGGTACCCCCGCTAGTATAACAAATAAGCAGCAATTTTACCCATCCTGAGACGGGTATTCGAGCTGTTTTTGTGGACTAGTAAATTAGCGAGTCAACGCATTAGTTTTGTCTTCATTTGATCCACTTACCTTGTAATTAGCGACCGTGGCTGGTTTGTATGGGTGGTCACTCTCAACGACACGGTAATGCTGACTTGTGCCACTAAATTCAGAATCCACAGAGCCAGTGTCTGGATGGCTTCCCCCACCATAGGTGGTGATCAACCCTTGGTTGTTGATGGCCACTACGGCAGGTAACACCTCATGAATCAGGCCCAACACTTGAACGGCTCCCTATAAAAATTAGATGAAAAAGATTAAAAATGTAGAGAATAATTCATAGAACATTTTAAATATATATATATATATATATATATAATGACAAAAACTGTCTGTCTGTATATTTCTCACACTTTTCTCGTCCATTGTACACCTAAAACCATCATACAGAGAATATTCTTCATAACAAAAAGAAATGGAGACATTCATCCATTTTAGACCTAAATACTAGACCCTGACATTAGGACCAAGCAAGAGTAAGAAATTGTTTAATTTAAATTTTATGTAAGAAATAAACTTTTAAAACAAGCAAAAAAGTAGCTGGATTATTTGTTTTTTTTAATGGAGATCACTTCAGACAAAGCATGAAGTCACTTGATTTAAGGAACTAAAAAAAAAACAAAAACAAAAACTTCAAAGTCAAAAATTTGCCAATGATAAGCGTGTTAGATGAAATAGAACCTGACTTAGGAAACAGCAATTCTTCCCTCTTTGCCAGAAACATCACTCATGGAATGTGAGGACTAAAGGACAAAATAAGGGAAGGGTTAGGGTTATGTGGCTTTTAAAAAAAAAAAAAAAAAAAAAAAAAAATGTACTTTAATTTTTTGTATAAAAATTTCCATCACATCCATATTCTTTGGATTCTTCACACGACTTTTCTTATCTTGAGTGTCATCTTCACAATAATTTCGGTCGATGTAACCTCTGACCTTCTTTAGGTGTATCTTGTTGAACTCAGGAATTTGGACGGAAGTTTGTACAGAACCTTTATTTACTTCACGGGGGTAGCAAAACTCATACTAGAACTGACCGCAAGGACCTGTAGCGCAGTGTATTCAAAAAAAAAAAAAAGTCAATTGTTAAGTAACATTCTCCTGAAGGTTGACGGTTCAATTCTCAATGTGGATGACTGAAAAATACAATTACAAATTATTTACGACCTCTATCCAATCATGGCTGACAGAACGAGAGCATGCTACCCCCATGAAGTAAATAAAGAGTTCCGTTTGAAATTCTGCCAGAGTTCAACAAGATACGCATGAAGAAGGTGTAAGGATGAGAACAATAGTCTGAAGAATCAAAAAAATATGAATAACTAATCCTCATCTCAAAAATTCAGAAATGTAATTTTAAATGCATTTCTGTTAGAATCTGAAACTCTAATAATATAATATTTTAATGCAAAATTTTGGTGTGGCTGAATTGTGTAATATCTGTGCTTTTCTCATCATACCATCCTCCTAGGTATTATTTTCTCCTTTTTTTAGAGATGGTAGTGTTATACCTGCCATATTGTCATGAGACCTAGCATTTGAGGAGTAGAATAGTATATGCTTGTTTGTAATGATACTATTCTGCCAGGTATTACCTCCTCCTTTCTATTCATAGAAAAGGAACGAACATTCACTGCCAGCTATAGCTCTATTAAATTTATTGTCATTGCCAAGCTATTTTTCTGCCATTTCCAAAAAAATAAACTCAATAATGCATTTGAATATATGGAATATATATTAAATTTGTATTTTTTTTTAAGGAATTGTCAGTTTTTATTAATCTGTGTATTTTTTGTGATAAAAATAATTCAAATCAGCTTTTATTTATAGTGAATCAAAATTCATGAGTTTGAAAAATTAAAACCTTACATTTTCTTTTTTTTTTTAATCAAACCTTACATATACTTTTATTCAAACCTTGCAAATATTTTTTTTAATCAAATCTTATTGTCATCTGAAGTATTGCATGTATAAAATGCTAAACTCACCCGTGGGTCTTGCGTTGCAACAGGTCCGATGTACGCTAAGACGAGAGGCAGTAAAGATGAAAACATTGGAGACTGACCCAAAATTTCTTTCGCTTCTTCAGCTGGAGAAAAAAAAAAATGTAAAAAAAGTTTTGTCTTTGAAAGACCAAATAAATCAACAAAGCAAAAAAATATTTAATTGGACAATTCAACATATACAATCTTTTATCAGAGTAGCAACCTTTTTACAAACAAGTACCAAATCCAGGAATGGCCAACTTTTGTGACATCACCAAGGAAGAGGGGCGAGGGTACAATTGTTATTCTTTCTCTTTCTTTGCATATTTTGAACATGAAGGTGTTAGAATTATGTAGAAACAGAATTTTTTTATTTTGAAACAGAAATGCATTTGTATGTGTGTGTGTATGTGTGTGTGTGTGTATGTGTGTGTGTGTATGTGTGGGTGTATGTGTGGGTGTATGTGTGGGTGTGTATGTGTGTGTGTGTATGTGTGTATGTGTGTGTGTGTATGTGTGTATGTGTATGTGTGTGTATGTGTGGGTGTATGTGTGTGTGGGTGTGTATGTGTATGTGTGTATGTGGGTGTGTGTGTGTGGGTGTATGTGTGTGTGTGTGTGGGTGTGTGTGTGTGTGAGGACATCTATCCTATGTACTCCAAAAATTTTTGATCTACAGATTTGAAATTTGGTATATAGGGTATTCAGACGTGGAAAAACTTTAATTGGCTTACATTCAGAAAAAAAAGGCTGCTAAGGAGTCAAAATTGAAATACGCCTGGAAGTATCCTGTACCTCTATAAGGCCACCATTCACCCACGTATGGAGTACTGTTATCACATTTGGGCTGGTGCATCTGCTACTTGTCTCTCACTCCTTGAAAGGGTTCAAAAGAGTTGCCAAACTTCCGGAATTCTGCTTTCCCAACTGTACTGACATGCAGAAGTTCAAGTGTAATGTGAACAGACATCTTGCTGCTAATCTCCCTTCATAATACCCCTGAAACTTATGTCACCGATAGTAGCCCCCTACTTCAAAGTGGCACTGTGCCTTGTTTGGAGTGAAAATTGAATTTAAAAAAAAAAAAAAAAAAAAAAAAAAAAAATAGTACATGGGCATCAGATTTTTATCTATTTGTCAACTGTTTCACGATGTTTCATGCATAAATCATTCATATGACAAATTACTGATGTTAAGAATAAGTTGGTTTGAAAATATTTTTTAAAGATTGCGCAAGCTGGCCTAATGGTTATCATACTTGACTCACTATTACAAGGTTTTGGTTTCGATCTCAGCTTAAGTATTTTTTTTTTTTTTTACTTACAAGAAGTGAACTGTTTAGAAGAAACATCTGTATTATTTAATTAAAATATAATATTGATGCATATTTTACGACCGGGCAATGCCGAGTGCCCTGCTAAGCAACACTAAAAACTAAATAAATCAGTTGGGAAACATTATCAATCATGTTAGAAATTATTTTAATAGTTCAATCATAACTTTGGTAAATACGTATTGGCATTATAAATAATTTAATGTACGATACAAAATGTAAATAAAACTTTGAGAAAAATATTTTTATTTGTTACAACAGGAGAAAAAAAAAAACGCGCGCGCGCACACACACACAAGTTGCCTCAATTTTATTAATATATAGATTTGGATGTGATTAACTTAATTTTTAAATAGAAATTAAATATTAAGTACAATTCCTCGAACCCTAGTACCTATGCAGAATATGAACCATGCTGAAATAATAACATTATTCTTAAGATGAGGGGGGGGGAGCTTTGTTAACTATTCTGTACTTTCACCTAATATATTAATAAACAAAAGGTAATATAAAAATTGAATTTAACTTGCAAATCCTACCTATACAACAGCGTGGTTGGTATTCTGCATCAGTAACTAAATACAAACTACACCAACACATTTGAACGTGATTGATTGAATTTTTAAAAAGAAATGAAATCTTACGTGCGATTCCTCGAGCTCTGTGCAACACATCAATAGCCGCTCTGCAAATGGCGTTTGTGATTCCAATGGCATCTTTGCGGGCCTGCATTTCGGCAAGAACTTTAGTCTGCTGTTGTTGGAACTCTCCATCTTGCGAAGCACTGAAAATGGAAATATTTTGATACAAATTGAATTCAAACGAAAAGATAAAAAAAAACAAAAAAAACACAGCAATATATTCTTTGGCTTCTTCCAAATAATATTCCAACCGTGACACCACTGCAGTAATGGTATGAAGAGGAAAAGCAATAAGCCGCTAAAGTTGGCCTGTGCATACTGTAGAAAAGCACTAGCGAACAAACCCTTTCGATACAAAAATAATACAGATTCCAGATATTTAACCACTAATTCAAAAACTCAAAACTATATCAGTTTTTTAACCCATCTCTTTAAATATGATTGTTTAGAACTGTCTTGCGCTTGGTTCACTAAGTATATTCATCAAGCAGTATTATTTTTTTAAGTTCTTTTTCATGAGTCCAGTAGCTCCTATGATTACTGGAATAACTGAAATCTTCCTTTAAAAAGTCGTTTCTTTAAATGTCATCGATAAGACTGATATTTCTCTATCTTTAGCTCTTAAACTAACAGACTGAAAGCGACGATTATTCTGACTAAGTTTGACATTTGGTCAAGAAACCAAGTATAATTTTAACTTTTAAAAATAAAACATAATTACTCATTTAAAACCATATGATTGAGACTATGGCTAATGTCAAAATCATGCACTAAATTTGGACGAACACAAGTGGATGATCCTGGCCTGTGCAGTGCAACACACACACAAACATAAGATAACATAACACCAGTAGATTGCAAACCACTTGTGATTCTACAGAAGTTATGGCTACTTCCAAATCATGGGACTCCAAGGTCAGTCAATTTTTATGTCCATAGATTAACAGCTGATAAATCACCATTCACCCATGCATGGAGTATTGTTGCCACATCTGGGCTGATGCATCTACCACTAGTCTCTCCCTCTTGGATACGGTCCAAAAGTGTATCCAATCCAATAAGTCCCACTTTGTCAACTGGGCTCCAACCCCTGTCCCATCACCGCAGTGTTGCATCCTTGCACCTGTTTTACAATTATTTTAATGGAATGTGCTCTGATGAACTCATTGCACTTGTGCCTCTTTGATGTATATATCACCAACAAGCCCACTTAGAAACAAAATCACACCCCTTCACTGTTGAAGTCCCTAAATGTCAGAAAA
The DNA here is from genome assembly GCF_053919585.1 of Euprymna scolopes. NCBI lineage: Eukaryota > Metazoa > Mollusca > Cephalopoda > Sepiida > Sepiolidae > Euprymna > Euprymna scolopes. Next base: position 5,452,112 of record NC_136515.1, on the reverse strand, counting down.
TTTTCTACTCTAATGGCTTCTTCCCTAGAACGGGTAGACTTTGGAATTCCCTTCTTGCTGCCTGCTTCCCAAACTGTACTGATATGCAGAAGTTTAAATGTAACGTAAACCAACATCTTAATCTTTCTTAGGCATGGTCCCAATTAGTAGCCCTTTACGTCCAAGTGGCAACAAGTCTTGTTTGGAAGTGAAGCTGAATAATAAAAAAAAATCTAAAGTGGTTTTATTGGTATCTCTTTTTTTGGAGAACGACAGACAGGGGAAAGTTTGGTTTCTGTAAGTCTCAGAGATAGAACGGGACAAACGGGATGTTCAGCTCAAAAAAATCTAAAGTGGTTTTGCTGCATGGTTTTATTGGTATCTCTATATTTGGAGAATGACTGACAGGGGAAAGTTTGCTTTCTCTAAGTCTCAGGTCTCAGAGAATGGAACGTGACGAACGTGACGAACGGGATGAACGTGCTCAAAAACTGTTTGCAGTCAGTTGTGATTGTCATCCTGACTGCAAGAGAAACCAAATAACGTTTTAACTTTTCAAAATGAAACCTTGTTACTTGTTTGAAACTAGAGTTGTTGATTTTTTTTAAATGAAAATTCTTCTGTTATAGCATTAACTTAAACCACATGATCGAGATTATATGGATGATGTCAAAATCATGAATTTGGATAAAACAAGTGGACGATCATGGCCTGTGCAGTGAACGAACACAAACAAATTCTGAATACTAGTCTGTCGTTTGTTTCATTTCAAACTTCTCAAGACATAGTTATTGGTTTTAGACGAGAGTTCTAATTTAGTTTGGAGAGAAAATTTGTTACAGCAGTGGTCAAGACCACATGATTTAAACCTACAACCAGTGTCAAAATCAAATGTATTCGGTCAAACTGAATGAGCAGATGACCACCGCCTACTCAGTCGATATGTACTGCTATTTCGCTGGCCTGCTTTCCGGTTGAATACAACATCGTAGTCTTCAAATCCAATGTAAACAAGTTCTTGTTGAGCCGTCCCCATAAATAATCAAATTCTACCCAATTTACACCATTAACAATTGTTATATAATTATTATTATTATTATTATTGTTATTATTATTATTGTTATTATTATTATTATTATTGTTATTATTGTTATTATTATTATTGTTATTGCTATTATTATTATTATTATTATTATTATTATTATTATTATTGTTATTATTGTTATTGTTATTATTATTGTTATTATTATTATTATTATTGTTATTATTATTGTTATTATTATTATTGTTATTATTGTTATTGTTATTATTGTTATTATTATTATTGTTATTATTGTTATTATTATTGTTATTATTATTATTGTTATTATTGTTATTATTGTTATTGTTATTATTATTATTGTTATTGTTATTATTGTTATTATTATTATTATTATTGTTATTATTATTATTATTATTGTTATTGTTATTATTATTATTGTTATTATTATTATTATTATTGTTATTATTATTATTATTATTGTTATTATTATTATTATTGTTATTATTATTATTATTGTTATTATTGTTATTATTATTGTTATTATTATTATTATTATTGTTATTATTATTATTATTATTGTTATTATTATTATTGTTATTATTATTATTATTATTATTATTGTTATTATTATTATTGTTATTATTGTTATTATTATTATTATTATTATTGTTCTTGTTGTTTGTTATTGCTGTTATTGTTCGTTGTTAGGAAGTCTTATTAAAAGTGAGTCTTAGAGAGTCTTATTAAGAGAGATGTTGCGTTCTGTGTTCGTGTTATGAAGAGATTCATATATATAAAATGTTCATACTTAGAAGTGTAGTGTTGAGACAGTCTGAGTGTTCACATTGTAGATATGAGATGTCGAGACATTGTGTACAGACATTTTAAAACACAGTATACATAAGACAGATAATGACAATTTTCACTTTACCATTTGGTAGAATTACAACACAAAGACGACGTTTATAAAAACATATGATGGGTTTATTTCTTCTCTGACCGGTCGTGGTTTTCTTAGCACCTCTGATATAGAATTATCCCACAGGTATCAAACATGTAAGAAATACTTGAGAGCTCGAATCAGTTTAACAAGCCATTTTCAATCCCACAGAACAATTGCGTGATCACGGTCATCCTTGCAAGTGATGTGTAGTTAAAAATATTGGTATTATTAGAAAGTGGGGTCCAAAGAATTCCCAACCGTTATGTTTTCCTTCTTGCAATTCTCTGTATCAAACCCCAGTGCACATCTGTCAGAACTTACTTCTACCAAAGAGACATCCTCTCTCTTTCATTCTGACACTCACGCTTTTTATTTGAAAAACCGACTGTATCTCATTTGCATATTTCCCCCAAATCTAGTCACCTCACGTGACCAACAAACAGTCCATAAATAGCAGAAGCGGCCATTTTTTTTTCTTCTTTATCCCTTTCCTGAAATGGACGGCATGTTGTACGAGGTCAGGTTTGTACTTTTTTTTTTTAAATCACAATTACACAATTGAAACCAACGACTACAGGACGATTCCAATATTTTTCCCGATTCTGATACAAAATTCCCAATTCTGATTCTTTATAAATCTCTAAATATTTAACCAGAAAAGTGTTATTTTGTCACGATTATCGTAAAAACACATCTTAAATGTGCATGCATTTTCTCGAACGTAAAAAACACACTTGTGACGGGGTGATCAAGAGATTTTAGTCTTACTGGAAATTTAAAATCAATAAATATTTATTATTTTATTATTACCATCAAACCAAAATTAAATAAAAAAAAACAGATAATTTAAGGAATCAATTTTGGCATCGGAAAATAGGCTCAAACTTTTTCAATTCCAATAATGATTCCAATACCCTAAAGAGCTCTGATTTTTCCGATTCCTGTTTCCAATTAATCGCCCCAACACTACTAATGACCAGTGTCAAAATGAAACGCCGTATTCAATGAACGATGTATATATCACCAACAAACCCACTTAGAAACAAAATCGCACCCCTTCAGTAGACGCGCACAATTGCTCACCTGTAGTAGATGATCTGTGGTAACTGTCCTCGCATGTGGTTGGTGCCGTTACTACTGAGTGAGCACGAAGTGTAGGTAAAAGTTGTTCCATCTGGACATTTTACTCGACTCAGACCACCATCACCATTTAAGGTACGGGGGCCGTGGTTTCGTAAAAGAACTGCATATTTCATTCCCTCCTGCAAAAAATAAAATATAAAAATAATTTTAAAAAATTTAAAAAATGGTTACCTGTTCTGAATATCAAGCTTACATGCAGCACAAGATTTCTGGGAAAATTTTTATGGTAATCCTCCCAGTAATGGAATCTATAATATAAAGGGCAGTTGTATGTGCATATGTTTCTATGTATGACTAAACACGTCATAATCACATTGACACACCGGTTCTTGTTTAGCAGTGTTAAACCTGGCTAGTACCAGATGGGTGATCATTTGAACATTCTTGGCGCTGTATGTGCTCTCGGCTTATCCCAGCATTGTTTCCAATCATCTTTAACTTCCACTTGCCACTGGTATTTAACAACGCCGACTCAGAAGAATTGTGGTTAGAGATTGTGCAACTCTAGCCACAAAAACTCCATGCGCAGACACCCTTACAGTGGGTATCCATAGTCTGTCAAGACTGAAGGAAGCTACAAGTCAAAAACTACAAAACAAATACCCATAAAGTTGGTATTTTCTTCATCTGCATTTTCCCACGAATGAATAGTATCTAAAACTTTTTTTTTAAATTAGGTTTCATCAGGAAGGGTCATTTTATTCCGTGTTATGTACTAATCTGGCTAGAAAATACTGACTAGAAGAACCTCTCATATAAAGAAGAGTTCATATTATATGTATTGATCAAATTTCTGAAAAAAATTAGTTGACAAAGGGGAGGCAACAGGGTATTATCTCCCTTCCATTGCCAAAATTTTTAAGGGTGTACAATCTTTGTTTTTTCTACAATTAGAGGCTCCCAAATGCTACTAAAATCTAAGCTTGGTCTGCTTAATAATTTTTTAGCATATCTGCTGCCTCCTTGAGTCACCCAACTCTCCACCTTGTATGCCTGCCAATTACTTTGACCTCGTTCCACAAAGGGAAGTGTGTTCCTTTTTCTTTTCATATGTGATCAGCTAGTCCCGACTTTTCGACCTCTTCCCATGTCACGGCTTTACAGTGTTGTTCTAGCCTGACCTTTAAAATTCGAAACTATAACCATAAAATAAAGACTAACTCACAGAATACAAAAATACCTATGGAGCCAGTAACTTTTCTCGTTTCTTTTCCTAACAAAAACCAACATGCCTGAAGATGGTTGAAGGCCAATCCGACCAAAACGTTGCATAAATAACACTCAAGATGAGAACAATAGTACGATCAATACAAACTTGGCTATAAATCTCTGTTAGAACAATTAATCTAATCATCTCAACGTATATTCTAGTTATCATAGTAATCAGAACTTTAATAAAGGAGAGTTGCATATGTTCAGCTTTAAAACGAGGGAGGTAGAAAGAGAAAGATGGATAAAGAATTAGAAATATTTGTATGTGTGTGTATGTATATATATATATAAATCCCCGAAACAGTGTTTCATAGTAAACAACTGATGATCCCTTGAAAAATAAATTATTGGTACTATAGTAAATTTGAGAGCGAGTTGATGCAGTGATTGCAGGTGGTTAAATAACTTACTGACTAGATGGTTTTCTAACGAATGATAAAAAATAATTTTTTGTATAGTTTTAAAGGTTAAAAACTTCAAAGACTATATCTATATATAGATAGATGTGTGTATATGTATATATATATATACACACACACATATATATATAGATGTGTGTATATGTATATGTGTATATATATATATATATAGATGTGTGTATATGTATGTGTATGTATTTATGTGTGTGTATATGTATTTGTATTTATGTGTGTGTATTATATGTGTGTGTGTGTATATATATATATATATATATATATATATATATATATATATATATATATAAAAAATGGAAATTCAATTAACTTTCTTGAAGTTATATATTTGGATTTTACCGTTACTGGATTATTTATCTTCCACCAGACTTTCATTCATGTGTAATCACCTTTTTCTTCACCATATTCCCTCTGCTTCACCTTTTTTGTTTTCAAGTAAGATCTTTGACTTATTTGTTGTTTCATCAAATACTTTTGCATGCAAAATCCGATCCCACATTTTGCTAATTCCTACCCTCTGATAAGAAGGAAAGTATTTCTTCGAAACTCCGCGGATTAAAGACTATCCACTTATCTAGCGCTTCCTTTTCAGATTAAATATGTTTTTAACTCATTTCAAAATGTTTTTTAACATTTTATTAACTGTTTGCTCGTATATATATATATATATATATATATAGATAGATAGATAGATGTGTGTATATGTATGTGTATGTATTTATGTGCGTATATATCTATATAGATATTTGTATATGTATTTATGTGCGTAGATATAGATATTTGTATATGTATTTATGTGTGTGTATATAGATATAGATATTTGTATATGTATTTATGTGTGTGTATAGATATATATATTTGTATATGTATTTATGTGTGTGTATAGATATATATATTTGTATATGTATTTATGTGTGTGTATATAGATATAGATATTTGTATATGCATTTATGTGCGTGTATATAGATATAGATATTTGTATATGTATTTATGTGCGTGTATATAGATATTTGTATATGTATTTATGTGCGTAGATATAGATATTTGTATATGTATTTATGTGTGTATATAGATATAGATCTATATATTTGTATATATCTATATATATATATTTGTATTTATGTGTGTGTATATATACATTTGTATATGTATTTATGTGTGTGTGTATATATATATATATATATATTTGTATATGTATTTATGTGTGTATATATATATATATATATATTTGTATATGTATTTATGTGTGTGTATATATATATATATATATATTTGTATATCTATTTATGTGTGTATATATATATATATATATATATTTGTATATCTATTTATGTGTGTGTATATATATATATTTGTATATGTATTTATGTGTGTATATATATATATATTTGTATATGTATTTATGTGTGTATATATATATATTTGTATATGTATTTATGTGTGTATATATATATATATATTTGTATATGTATTTATGTGTGTATATATATATATATATATATTTGTATATGTATTTATGTGTGTATATATATTTGTATATGTATTTATGTGTGCGTATATATATATATTTGTATATGTATTTATGTGTGTGTATGCACTGCATTAAATTATGCTGTTTATATTCTATTTACTCATATAGCTTGTTTAACAAAATTTCTTATTTTTACACCTCCCCCTTTCCCCTATATATTTCACTTCACTTCTGTTCACCCTCTCACTCTAATCATTTCCTTATAACTCTTCCCCCCCCTTACATTGACATTACATTAGGTAGCCCAGCAAGTCATTAATAAAATTCACAATCCTTTTGGCAAACCATATTTGATACAAATAAACTTTAGTTTATGCCTGACTTGTCCATCAAGTGTCATTCATGAATGTTCAACAGTCTCCGCTTTGTTGCTGTTCCATGATACGCACACACATTTTGGTGATCGTCTCACTTGATCGTAAGCGTCTGTAGTTTTATCTCAAAGGTAACGTAAATATAAAAACTATTGGTGATCGTCTCACTTGATTGTAAACATCTGTAGTTTTATCTCTGGGTTATCTCAAAGGTAACGTAAATATAAAAACTATTTCTAGAATGCAACCATATTTGGCACAAATAAACTTTAGTTTTTTGCTCGACTTGTTCACCAAGTTTCAGGAAATAATGTCCAACAGTTTTTCAGGTTCAATGTTAACAAATTCTTGTGAAATAATCCAATTCTGCTTCTGGGTCTGACCTTTACTCCTGATTTAAAATGGACCACATACATCAAATCCATTGCTGAAGTTGCTTGAAAAATGGTGGGATCACTCTACCGTTCCAGTAAATATCTCTCTGCTGATGCAATTCTCTACCTGTATAAGAGCCAAGTGTGTCCAAGGATGAAGTACTGTCCCATATCTAGGCAGGGCTGCTAGAAAGATCTTATCCTGCCTTGACAGAGTTCAAAATAGACTTCGTAACTAATGCCCTTTTCTCTTCCCTGCAACCCCTTTTCCACAGAACAGACGTTGCGAGCCTGTCTCCGCTTCATTATTTTCATGGCAAGTGCTCGTCTGAGCACCAATCTATAGTCCCCCTCGCCAAACTTTCACAAAAAAGACTTGTCTAACTGAAACCACTATGAATAATTTCCCCACTCTTTATCTGCGCCTAAACCCAAACATAGATTCCATGAACAAAGTTTCTTTCTTAGAACTGCACACCTGTGGAACTCTCTTCCATTTGCCTGCTTTCCAGCTAACAACAATTTGGTAGTATTCAAGTCCAACATAAACAAATTCTTGATGAACTGTTCCTTAAGTAATCCAATTTACAAAATTTCCACAACTAACGATTATGATATTGTCCCATTGACGACTGTACACTTTAACCCTTATCCTCAGGTGGCCTCCGGGCCTTGATAAGTGGTGACTCCTTCGTAAAAAAAAAAAATAAAAATTCTGCCTAGTTGAAACCATTGTTACCAATCGTCACTGTTCAATGATATGCAGAGACTTGGTTTTTTTTTTTTGGTTTTTTTTTTGGTTGTTTTTTTTTGGTTGTTTTTTTTTGGTTGTTTTTGGTTGTTTTTGGTTTTTCTTTCTTAATTAATTTTACAATAAATAAAGGCAAAAAAACTACAAAACAAAGTGGGAAAATGTTCACCATCAATATAATTTCAGGAAAGTTGGTTGGTTGTTTTTGTTTTACGGCATATCAACCCTTTTCAAGTTATTTAATGCCAAATTCAGTTATTTTGAAGAAAAATTTTTTAATAGAATATTTGTTTTTTCCAAGTCGGTTTCTATTTAACTCATAGTTGGGACCCTAACAGGCACTACTACTCCGGGTCAGAGTGGACCTGGGAGCAATGGCAATTAAAGAGTGGCTCCACACTCCCCAAAGCCCGCAAGCTGAGGCCTCACCATCGGATATAGTTTAAGGTCATATCCAGGACCTTCAGGAAAGTAATAAACAATAAAAAGGCTTTCCTAAGACTCAATTTATCTATTTTTTTTTAACACAATGCAAAGGGGTTGGAGGTGGGCAACTCCAAGGAAAGAAGAGGGGTTTGTATTACTGTACACATAGATTCAAAAAAGTTGTCAAAAAACAAATATATAACAAATAAATGTTATCAAAGGCAAGATAAGTTACTTTTCTACCAAACTGGATATAATTTTTTGTGTTTTTATTCAATGTAACATGTTTATTCAGCTCAAAAACCATACAGTGTTTACCGATGTATTGGAACATTCAAGATGGCGTCTTATTCTCTCTTTAACACGGTAAGTGTGGGAAAAGATGTTAGTTATAAATAAAAAACCGGATAAAATACTGTTAAAAACTCGCTCAATATATGTTACCATGACATAGGTTGACATATATTCGGCGGGTTTTTAATAGTATTTTGTATAGTTTTTCATTTATAACACCTTTTTCCATACTTACGGAGTTAAATAGGGTGTGAGACGCCATCTTGAATTTTCGAATACATCGGTAAACACTGTATGTTTTTCGAGCTGAATAAATATGTTACATTGAATAAAAACACAAAAAATATATCCAGTTTGGTAGAAAAATAACTTATCTTGCCTTTGATAACATTTATTTGTTATATATTTGTTTTTTGACAACTTTTTTGAATCTGTGTGTACAGTAATACAAACCCAAAAAGAGATTTTTGTTTTTGTAAAGTTACCTCCCTTCTGTTAGGCAGATGTCATGTTTTTTTTTTTTTTAGTGATTTTGTGATTAGAGGCCTCCAAATGCAATTTAGTTCTATGCTTGGATGACAATGAGGAGTCAGTGGAGAGCCTTTAAAAAATATCTTAATGACCCCTGAAGATTGAATCTTCTTTATGATCTACAAACCCACCCTCAAACCCACAGTTCGAATTCTTGTAATGCAGAGCCAATCCTCTTTTCCTTAACAGAGAAAAAGAAGCATGTTTTCAACACGCGACGAAGGTCGCAGGTTGCAGCGACCGAAACGTGCTAATAATACCCAATATGGGAATAATAGTCGGATTAATTGATATAACGCAAGCATTCACATCTAATCTCAAAAATTCATTATTGCATAAAATGGTTTATTTGTTTGAAACAATGTCGGAAAACCAGCAATTTCATTTGATTTTGAACCAATTGAAACGTTGTCAAGTACAAACCTTAATTGGAACGGGTCTGTCAAATTTGATTTCAGCAATATCGTTTACACAGTCATCAGGGCCATAGGAGCCTTTCACAATTTCCAAGCTATTCCATCTACTGGTATGCGACTGGGTTGGGTCACTGTGACCTTCACTTTGCTGAAAGAAAAAGGAAAATAAATTGATATTTTTCTTTATGATTTTCATAATGACGTTGACTCATTAGTAAAAATTGTTTTGTTTTGAATGGCCTAGCTGAAGATTTGAGTCTTTGTTAGTTAAAGAAATGTGTTTTACTATCTGATTTATGATCCAAAGAAATTATCTGAAGTTGTAGAAATTTAAGGGACAGTCAAAATTAAGGTAGAGAGAGAAACAAGAGTAAAATTTTAAGGGAGATAAATAGAGAAAGGGAGAGATGAGAATAATTAAGAGAGAGAAAGACAGGGTCGAAATAAAGAGAGAGAAAGACAGGGTCGAAATAAAGAGAGAGAAAGACAGGGTCGAAATAAAGAGAGAGGGTCGAAATAAAGAGAGAGGGTCGAAATAAAGAGAGAGGGTCGAAATAAAGAGAGAGGGTCGAAATAAAGAGAGAGAGTCAAAATAAAGAGAGGGAGTCGAAATAAAGAGAGAGAGTCAAAATAAAGAGAGGGAGTCGAAATAAAGAGAGAGAGTCAAAATAAAGAGAGGGTCGAAATAAAGAGAGAGAGTCAAAATAAAGAGAGGGAGTCGAAATAAAGAGAGAGAGTCAAAATAAAGAGAGAGAGTCAAAATAAAGAGAGAGAGTCAAAATTAAGAGAGAGTCAAAATTAAGAGAGAGTCAAAATTAAGAGAGAGTCAAAATTAAGAGAGAGTCAAAATTAAGAGAGAGTCAAAATTAAGAGAGAGTCAAAATAAAGAGAGAGTCAAAATAAAGAGAGAGAGTCAAAATAAAGAGAGAGAGTCAAAATAAAGAGAGAGAGTCAAAATAAAGAGAGAGAGTCAAAATTAAGAGAGAGTCAAAATTAAGAGAGAGTCAAAATTAAGAGAGAGTCAAAATAAAGAGAGAGTCAAAATAAAGAGAGAGTCAAAATTAAGAGAGAGTCAAAATAAAGAGAGAGTCAAAATTAAGAGAGAGTCAAAATTAAGAGAGAGTCAAAATAAAGAGAGAGTCAAAATAAAGAGAGAGTCAAAATTAAGAGAGAGTCAAAATTAAGAGAGAGTCAAAATAAAGAGAGAGTCAAAATAAAGAGAGAGAGTCAAAATAAAGAGAGAGAGTCAAAATAAAGAGAGAGAGTCAAAATAAAGAGAGAGAGTCAAAATTAAGAGAGAGTCAAAATTAAGAGAGAGTCAAAATTAAGAGAGAGTCAAAATAAAGAGAGAGTCAAAATAAAGAGAGAGTCAAAATTAAGAGAGAGTCAAAATTAAGAGAGAGTCAAAATTAAGAGAGAGTCAAAATTAAGAGAGAGTCAAAATAAAGAGAGAGTCAAAATAAAGAGAGAGTCAAAATAAAGAGAGAGTCAAAATAAAGAGAGAGTCAAAATAAAGAGAGAGTCAAAATTAAGAGAGAGTCAAAATAAAGAGAGAGAGTCAAAATAAAGAGAGAGTCAAAATTAAGAGAGAGTCAAAATTAAGAGAGAGTCAAAATTAAGAGAGAGTCAAAATTAAGAGAGAGTCAAAATAAAGAGAGAGTCAAAATAAAGAGAGAGTCAAAATAAAGAGAGAGTCAAAATAAAGAGAGAGTCAAAATAAAGAGAGAGTCAAAATTAAGAGAGAGTCAAAATTAAGAGAGAGTCAAAATTAAGAGAGAGTCAAAATTAAGAGAGTCAAAATTAAGAGAGAGTCAAAATTAAGAGAGAGAGAGAGTCAAAATTAAGAGAGAGAGAGAGTCAAAATTAAGAGAGAGAGACTCAAAATTAAGAGAGAGTCAAAATTAAGAGAGAGTCAAAATTAAGAGAGAGTCAAAATAAAGAGAGAGAGTCAAAATAAAGAGAGAGTCAAAATTAAGAGAGAGTCAAAATTAAGAGAGAGTCAAAATTAAGAGAGAGTCAAAATAAAGAGAGAGTCAAAATAAAGAGAGAGTCAAAATAAAGAGAGAGTCAAAATAAAGAGAGAGTCAAAATAAAGAGAGAGTCAAAATTAAGAGAGAGTCAAAATTAAGAGAGAGTCAAAATTAAGAGAGAGTCAAAATTAAGAGAGAGTCAAAATTAAGAGAGAGTCAAAATTAAGAGAGAGAGAGAGTCAAAATTAAGAGAGAGAGAGAGTCAAAATTAAGAGAGAGAGACTCAAAATTAAGAGAGAGTCAAAATTAAGAGAGAGTCAAAATTAAGAGAGAGTCAAAATTAAGAGAGAGTCAAAATTAAGAGAGAGTCAAAATAAAGAGAGAGTCAAAATAAAGAGAGAGTCAAAATAAAGAGAGAGTCAAAATAAAGAGAGAGTCAAAATTAAGAGAGAGTCAAAATTAAGAGAGAGTCAAAATTAAGAGAGAGTCAAAATTAAGAGAGAGTCAAAATTAAGAGAGAGTCAAAATAAAGAGAGAGTCAAAATAAAGAGAGAGTCAAAATTAAGAGAGAGTCAAAATAAAGAGAGAGTCAAAATTAAGAGAGAGTCAAAATAAAGAGAGAGTCAAAATAAAGAGAGAGTCAAAATAAAGAGAGAGTCAAAATAAAGAGAGAGTCAAAATAAAGAGAGAGTCAAAATAAAGAGAGAGTCAAAATAAAGAGAGAGTCAAAATTAAGAGAGAGTCAAAATAAAGAGAGACTCAAAATTAAGAGAGAGTCAAAATTAAGAGAGAGTCAAAATAAAGAGAGAGTCAAAATAAAGAGAGAGTCAAAATAAAGAGAGAGTCAAAATAAAGAGAGAGTCAAAATAAAGAGAGAGTCAAAATTAAGAGAGAGTCAAAATTAAGAGAGAGAGAGAGTCAAAATTAAGAGAGAGAGACTCAAAATTAAGAGAGAGTCAAAATTAAGAGAGAGTCAAAATAAAGAGAGAGTCAAAATAAAGAGAGAGTCAAAATAAAGAGAGAGTCAAAATAAAGAGAGAGTCAAAATTAAGAGAGAGTCAAAATTAAGAGAGAGTCAAAATTAAGAGAGAGTCAAAATAAAGAGAGAGTCAAAATTAAGAGAGAGTCAAAATAAAGAGAGAGTCAAAATAAAGAGAGAGTCAAAATTAAGAGAGAGTCAAAATAAAGAGAGAGTCAAAATAAAGAGAGACTCAAAATTAAGAGAGAGTCAAAATAAAGAGAGAGTCAAAATAAAGAGAGAGTCAAAATAAAGAGAGAGTCAAAATAAAGAGAGAGTCAAAATAAAGAGAGAGTCAAAATAAAGAGAGAGTCAAAATTAAGAGAGAGTCAAAATTAAGAGAGAGTCAAAATTAAGAGAGAGTCAAAATTAAGAGAGAGTCAAAATTAAGAGAGAGAGAGAGTCAAAATTAAGAGAGAGAGACTCAAAATTAAGAGAGAGTCAAAATTAAGAGAGAGTCAAAATAAAGAGAGAGTCAAAATAAAGAGAGAGTCAAAATAAAGAGAGAGTCAAAATAAAGAGAGAGTCAAAATAAAGAGAGAGTCAAAATTAAGAGAGAGTCAAAATTAAGAGAGAGTCAAAATAAAGAGAGAGTCAAAATAAAGAGAGACTCAAAATTAAGAGAGAGTCAAAATTAAGAGAGAGTCAAAATTAAGAGAGAGTCAAAATAAAGAGAGAGTCAAAATAAAGAGAGAGTCAAAATAAAGAGAGAGTCAAAATAAAGAGAGACTCAAAATAAAGAGAGAGTCAAAATAAAGAGAGAGTCAAAATTAAGAGAGAGTCAAAATTAAGAGAGAGTCAAAATAAAGAGAGAGTCAAAATAAAGAGAGACTCAAAATTAAGAGAGAGTCAAAATTAAGAGAGAGTCAAAATAAAGAGAGAGTCAAAATAAAGAGAGAGTCAAAATAAAGAGAGAGTCAAAATAAAGAGAGAGTCAAAATAAAGAGAGAGTCAAAATAAAGAGAGAGTCAAAATTAAGAGAGAGTCAAAATTAAGAGAGAGTCAAAATAAAGAGAGAGTCAAAATAAAGAGAGAGTCAAAATTAAGAGAGAGTCAAAATTAAGAGAGAGTCAAAATAAAGAGAGAGTCAAAATAAAGAGAGAGTCAAAATAAAGAGAGAGTCAAAATAAAGAGAGAGTCAAAATAAAGAGAGAGTCAAAATTAAGAGAGAGTCAAAATAAAGAGAGAGTCAAAATTAAGAGAGAGAGAGAGTCAAAATTAAGAGAGAGAGACTCAAAATTAAGAGAGAGTCAAAATTAAGAGAGAGTCAAAATAAAGAGAGAGTCAAAATAAAGAGAGAGTCAAAATAAAGAGAGAGTCAAAATAAAGAGAGAGTCAAAATAAAGAGAGAGTCAAAATTAAGAGAGAGTCAAAATTAAGAGAGAGTCAAAATAAAGAGAGAGTCAAAATAAAGAGAGACTCAAAATTAAGAGAGAGTCAAAATTAAGAGAGAGTCAAAATTAAGAGAGAGTCAAAATAAAGAGAGAGTCAAAATAAAGAGAGAGTCAAAATAAAGAGAGAGTCAAAATTAAGAGAGAGTCAAAATAAAGAGAGAGTCAAAATAAAGAGAGAGTCAAAATTAAGAGAGAGTCAAAATAAAGAGAGAGTCAAAATTAAGAGAGAGTCAAAATAAAGAGAGAGTCAAAATAAAGAGAGAGTCAAAATAAAGAGAGAGTCAAAATAAAGAGAGAGTCAAAATTAAGAGAGAGTCAAAATTAAGAGAGAGTCAAAATTAAGAGAGAGTCAAAATAAAGTGAGAGTCAAAATAAAGAGAGACTCAAAATTAAGAGAGAGTCAAAATTAAGAGAGAGTCAAAATTAAGAGAGAGTCAAAATAAAGAGAGAGTCAAAATAAAGAGAGAGTCAAAATAAAGAGAGAGTCAAAATTAAGAGAGAGTCAAAATAAAGAGAGAGTCAAAATAAAGAGAGAGTCAAAATAAAGAGAGAGTCAAAATAAAGAGAGAGTCAAAATAAAGAGAGACTCAAAATTAAGAGAGAGTCAAAATTAAGAGAGAGTCAAAATTAAGAGAGAGTCAAAATTAAGAGAGAGAGAGAGTCAAAATTAAGAGAGAGAGAGAGTCAAAATAAAGAGAGAGTCAAAATAAAGAGAGAGTCAAAATAAAGAGAGAGTCAAAATTAAGAGAGAGTCAAAATTAAGAGAGAGTCAAAATAAAGAGAGAGAGAGAGTCAAAATTAAGAGAGAGAGACTCAAAATTAAGAGAGACAGAGAGTCAAAATTAAGAGAGAGTCAAAATTAAGAGAGAGAGAGAGTCAAAATTAAGAGAGAGAGAGAGTCAAAATAAAGAGAGAGTCAAAATAAAGAGAGAGTCAAAATAAAGAGAGAGTCAAAATTAAGAGAGAGTCAAAATTAAGAGAGAGTCAAAATAAAGAGAGAGAGACTCAAAATTAAGAGAGACAGAGAGTCAAAATTAAGAGACAGAGAGTCAAAAATAAGAGAGAGAGAGTCAAAATTAAGAGAGAGAGACTCAAAATTAAGAGAGACAGAGAGTCAAAATTAAGAGACAGAGAGTCAAAAATAAGAGAGAGAGAGTCAAAATTAAGAGAGAGAGAGAGACTCAAAATTAAGAGAGAGAGAGAGACTCAAAATTAAGAGAGAGAGAGAGACTCAAAATTAAGAGAGAGAGAGACTCAAAATTAAGAGAGAGAGAGACTCAAAATTAAGAGAGAGGGAGACTCAAAATTAAGAGAGAGAGAGACTCAAAATTAAGAGAGAGAGAGACTCAAAATTCAGAGAGAGAGGGACTCAAAATTCAGAGAGAGAGGGACTCAAAAATAAAAGAGAGAGAGACTCAAAATTAAGAGAGAGAGAGACTCAAAATTAAGAGAGAGAGAGACTCAAAATTAAGAGAGAGAGAGACTCAAAATTAAGAGAGAGAGAGACTCAAAATTCAGAGAGAGAGAGACTCAAAATTAAGAGAGAGAGAGACTCAAAATTCAGAGAGAGAGAGACTCAAAATTCAGAGAGAGAGAGACTCAAAATTCAGAGAGAGAGGGACTCAAAAATAAAAGAGAGAGACTCAAAATTAAGAGAGAGAGAGAGACTCAAAATTAAGAGAGAGAGACAGAGTCAAAATTAAGAGAGAGAGAGAGACTCAAAATTAAGAGAGAGAGACAGAGTCAAAATTAAGAGAGAGAGAGACAGAGAGTCAAAATTAAGAGAGAGAGAGACAGAGAGTCAAAATTAAGAGACAGAGAGTCAAAATTAAGAGAGAGACACAGAGTCAAAATTAAGAGACAGAGACACAGAGTCAAAATTAAGAGAGAGACACAGAGTCAAAATTAAGAGAGAGACACAGAGTCAAAATTAAGAGAGAGACACAGAGTCAAAATTAAGAGAGAGACACAGAGTCAAAATTAAGAGAGAGACACAGAGTCAAAATTAAGAGAGAGACACAGAGTCAAAATTAAGAGAGAGACACAGAGTCAAAATTAAGAGACAGAGACAGAGAGTCAAAATTAAGAGAGAGACAGAGAGTCAAAATTAAGAGAGAGACAGAGAGTCAAAATTAAGAGAGAGAGAGACTCAAAATTAAGAGAGAGAGAGACTCAAAATTAAGAGAGAGAGAGACTCAAAATTAAGAGACAGAGACAGAGAGTCAAAATTAACAGAGAGACAGAGAGTCAAAATTAAGAGAGAGACAGAGAGTCAAAATTAAGAGTCCCCAAGTGCACATGAGTGTGTGGGGTAGTCAAAGACAGAGACTCAAAATTAAGAGAGAGAGACAGAGAAGTTATTATTGGATGAAACAAAAATCTTCAACACCATGAATCGCAAATTTCATAAGCAAAAAAAAAAAAAAAAAAGAAATTAAATTTAAAAAAAAAAAAAATTGAGAGGAAATGGAAAAGAAAAAAAAAAGTACAAAATGAGATGAGAAAGAAAAAAACGCTCGAGAGGATGGTCCTATGACAAAAGAATCGATCACATTAACAGAAAAATGATATTCAAAATCACCACTAGTGTGATGATATTACTTTTAAAATGGACCAATCATATTTAGAGACACAAAAATTGACATGTACTTTTTAGCTACAATCAGCTGTTGGGTTGTAGTAGGAGTCAGGGGTTGGCTGGTTCACTTTTGAACTTTAATGGGGTAGGAGGAGGATGAGACTCAAAAGCTTGTCAAGCGGCTAAAATGCCATACATTTTTTTTTTTTTTTTTTTTTTACTCTATCCTGCAATCTTAATGCATACATATCCATTTCATTGCGTGACATCACTCTCACATAACGGCTTAAAATGCTGATGCGACATTAGGTTTGGTTGTTTTGTTTTACGGCATATCAACCCTTTTCGGGTTATTGAATGCCGAATCCAGTTATTTTGGAAATATTATTCATGTTGCATCAAATTATTTTGAAGAAGCTCTTTGTATCTTCAATCGCTAGTTTGTAGAGTTTTTTTGGTTGCATGTTATTTATCTTCCCTGTCCTGCAGAACATGAATGAGTTTTGCAACGGGAGAGAGAAAAAGGGTTACAGTATTAATGTTTAAGTTAGGAAACCTGTCAGGAAGTTGGGGAGATAGAAATTGGAAGAAAGAAAAATGGGGGAAAAGGTGGGTTGTTGTTTTTGATTTTGATTTTGCAGAACATAATTAAGTTTTGCAAAAGGAAGTAGAAAAACAAACAGCGTCAATGTTAGGTGCATTTCGTCTCAGGAAGCCAATATCTTTAGACAACCTAATCTGGTAGCACCAGAGACGCGACATTAACTCAGTACACAAGTTGTCAATATGCATACGTGTCACGGCTTGGTCATTTAAACAACGGAGCCAGCAACTACATCACATTTTTAATAGATTTGAATAATGAGATTTCCAATTGTAAATAAGTAAAACACAAAAAAGACTTACATCATCGAGTAATTCAAGTTCATATTCATACTGTCCACCGACTACGCTGCCTCCGTAGACACACACGCCAGCGATCAGAATACCAGGACGATCAACGCTAAATGCCACAGCATCAGGACTGCCGTTTCCTGTGTTCCAGTAAGCACCGTGGATGGTACGCGTAAAACGATTTGGAGTAACCAACAGTGGACGAGAAGTGCTAGTCAAATCCAACTGGAAAAACAAACAGATTACAAAAATTTGTAAATATCGTCAACCAATAGGGCTACCCGATGTTTTCTGGGATTGAATGAATGTTACTACTATGTAGTGTTGAAAACCTTTGAATTTTTTTTTTTTTTTTTTTTTTACTTACAAGAAATACTTACTGTTTAGAAAAAAAAAACAGTACTGAAATGCACATGTTTGTTTCATATAATGAGGACAACGATGAGATAATTATATTGATTACACACAGTTCATACTTAGAACACAGATGAGAATTCATTATTGAATAGCCAGGGTGTAAAAAAAAAGAAGTGGTAGAAGCGGGAAAGGAGAATCAAAGCAACAATAGGCAGAGGTATTAAAAAAAAAGTGGTCGTAGGCTGGCAGGCTCGAACCCGTAATGCGAAGAAGAAAAAAAAAATAAAAAGGTTAAAAAAATCTAACGTCTTAACCAATGTCTCCATTGCCCGGCCAGAAGTGGAAAGCGTTGTCAATCGAAAAGACGATGACTTGCTAAAATGGCGACGCAAAAATCGACCCTCTCTTTGTACAAAACAGCAGAGTTGAGGGTGAAGGAATTAATGTTTTAGGTCAATTTTTCGATATTTGTCGTCCAAAGGATCAAGGTTTAAAACGATACTGGTTTCATCAGGTTCCGTCGCCTCTGTCAAAAGTTTTGTGATACATACAAACAGACACACATACATTTTGCACTTTATATATATATAGACTAGCATGGGTGCCCGGCATTGCTCAGGTGCTTGGAAGTGTAAAAGAAAAAAAGTTTTGGTAGGCAGGTAGGCTCAAATCCGAAGCCTTGAGGCAATTGTCTGATATGACGGGTTTTCCCCGCATTGATCAAAGCTGATTGCTTTCTGGTTGTCCTTGCCATGAGTGCCAGGTAGCTTCGTTTGCTATGGATTCAGTTTCGCTTATATATGGAAAAGCCAAACAAACACATGGAGAGTAAAAAATAACGCGAAAATAGCATGTAAAAGTCACTCAAATGAAAGATAGATGCGACATTGTTTCGTAAATCGTAGATATTATAATCTAGGTAGTATATAAAAAGTTCTAAGAAACAGTAACCGCACCGAGCCCCCCCCCTCCCAAAGCCTTTGCCGGGCATACAAAAAATGTGCACACACTAACACACATATTGCCTTTTATATATATATATATATAGATAGATGACAGATACCGTTAACACTTTTGAGAAGGGGACTCAGTTTCACTTTATGGAAGGAGGGCGTTTCATAGAAAGTTCTTTTATAAATACGATAGACAAAATCTCATTACCTTTCCGGTTGAAAGATGACAAATGAAAACAAAGGTTTACAAAATACATGATGTTTATTCTCCCAGCTGGATGATTGATGATCAGGAATTCAATTGCCTTTCGGAGTTACATTTTATTGTTTCCCTTTCTGGTTACTTCCAAAACAGTTTCAGCTAACTCCACTGCTAGCTCTCCAATCTAAACTAACTCCCGAATTCAACTGACTCTCAGAATATATTGTAAATTATCTTTCTTTGTGACGTCAAAACGTGCTTCAGCCACATGAATGTTTTCTCACATGGATTTACATATGCCCAACACATTTTTTGCAAAACAAAAGACATTCCTTAATTTACACGGTCTGATATCTGACCTAACAAGGTGTATCGTTATTTAGTTTTTTCTAAACACAATCGTCAATTCACTAAATTCCTGAGATTGCATGATGTACTCAATTTTCACTTTTGATTACTGCGTTCGATTCTATTCGATTTCATTTAATAAATATTATTTCCAAACTTACTTATTTTAATTACTTCCATATATAACATACATTTAAAAACTAGTCTTGGTGCTCGGCATTGCCCGGGTGTTTGGAAGTGTGTGTTGAGCAAAAGAAAAAAGTGGTAGTAGGCAGACAGGATCGAACCCGTACCAGGAAGGAAGAGAAGAACGTGAAAAAAAAAAAATGCAACATCTCTGCTGTTGCATCCATTGCCAAACCAGAAGTGACTAAGATTGTTACATGATAAGGGCTGTCCCCTTTTCATGTAAGTACAAAAATAGGGAATCAGTTAAATGTAAATATGAAATAGGATATTCAAGGGTTCGAACTTGCGAAGCTATACTTGGAATTGAGAATTCCAATCATAAGTTAAAATAAACACAGAATGTTATAAATGGAATGTCCAGTTAAATTGTTGATTCTGTTAAAATATTTAATAATACAATTTGGATGGAAACTATTTACATTCTTAGAAAGAAAACATAATAGAAATTTGGGTTACAGAATTAAAAAATAGGTTAAAACGTTTCCTTACAACCTCTATCTCACAGAAGAGATGTTGCGAGTTTGTCTCTGATGTATCGTTATTTTCATGGAAAGTGTTCGACTGAGCTTCAATCTATGGTCCCCCCTCACCAAACTTTCACAAGAAACACTCGTCTAGCTGTAAACACTATCAATAATTCCCCCCACTCTTTATCTGTGCCTAAACCTAAACGTAGATTCCATGAACAAAGCTTCTTTCTTAGAACTGCACGCCTGTGGAAT
Source organism: Euprymna scolopes (assembly GCF_053919585.1). Lineage (NCBI taxonomy): Eukaryota > Metazoa > Mollusca > Cephalopoda > Sepiida > Sepiolidae > Euprymna > Euprymna scolopes. The sequence continues at coordinate 5,432,097 of NC_136515.1, read as the reverse complement.
TGTCTTCCGTTTTCCTGCTTTCCGGCTGACTACAATATGGTTGTGTTCAAGTCTAACATAAATAAGTTCTTGATGAGCCGTTCCATATAAGTTATCAAATTTACCAAATTTTCATTACTAATGATTAATATATTGTCCAATTTCTAATGTACACTCTTTAACCCTTATCCTTGAGTGGCCTCTTGGCTTTGATAATGTGGTGATGCCTATGTAAAAAAAATAAATAAATAAATAAAATTCCTTTATGAAACAAAGAGAATGCAAAATGTTATTGTAAAGTGAGTTACGTAAAATTAGGTTAGAGAAGGATTCATGCCATGGGTCTCATATACATGTGCTCGGTCGTGCAATGACGTCATGAGTTATGAATTTAGTTAGATAAGTGAGAATCGGAATCAGTCAGTGGAGAGAAGCAGAGAGGTTTAGACCGATTCTCCGTTAGAGTCAAGGCACCTTCTACAAGTGAGAGGCTTTTAGAAATAACCATGTAACAACTTTGAATTCCTGAAATAAAATCATGTTCGACCGGTCGAAGAAGAAATAAACGTATCATCATGTGTTTTTGTACCTGCGTCGTCGTGTTGTTATTCAACAGAAAAGGTATTGTCCATTTATATTTATAAGAACCTTGATAAAATCATCATCTAAAATATGTGTCAGAGTATAAATGTTATAGAGACACTCCCGTTCACAGAACTGTCAAAAGTTTTGGCAAATAACAAATAGGATCCTGAACAGAAGTGTGCGTTCTATCCCAACCATTATCAATGGACCAGAGGTTATCTCGTCAGCGTCAGACAAGGCCAAACTATTTGCAAAGAACTTTGCAGCTAATTCTACCCTATGCGACGAAGGCCATCAACTCCCCATATTTCCTCCTATAACACAGAACAAGCTAGGTAATATACAAATATCCGTGCATGAGGTCGCCAAGCTAATAAAAAACCTAGATTCCAGTAAAGCAACTGGCCCTGATGGCATCCCAATTATAGTGTTAAAAAAGCTTCAACCAGAACTTGCTCCCATACTTACGAAACTATTTAAGCGCTGCCTTAAGGAGAAGTGCTTTCCGACCCCCTGGAAGACCTCATCAGTTTGCCCTGTATTTAAGAATTCAGGTGATAAGTCATCTCCCTCTCAATACAGACCAATAAGTCTTCTCTGTGTTATGAGTAAGTTACTGGAATCAATATTAAATAGAGAAATAGTCAACCACCTCAGCAGAAACAACCTTCTTAGTGACACAATATGGTTTCCGCTCTGCAAGATCTACTGCAGATGTGCTGACGGTTATATCCCACAGGATTAGTGAATCTCTTGACAAAGGCTTCCTTTCTAGGGCAATTGCTCTTGACATATCAAAGGCCTTTGACAAAGTATGGCATAAGGGTCTACTTCACAAGATTTCCAGCTACGGTATAACTGGAAATGTTTTCTCAATCATTAAATCATTTCTCTCCGATAGGCTCATAAGAGTAGTGGTAGATGGACAAAAATCGGAGGCCTGCAATATAAATGCTGGAGTCCCTCAGGGGTCAATCCTCGGCCCAACTCTCTTCCTGATCTACATCAATGACCTCCCTAAACACATACTTAAATCATTCGTTGACATCTATGCTGATGACACGACCATCTACGGCAACACATCAAAGGCTGTAAATGACGAAGTTCTCTCGGATTCTCTCTCCTCTGATCTCGAGCGCGTGGTTCAGTGGGGGAAGATGTGGCTAGTTACCTTTAATGCATCTAAAACCAAACTCCTATCCTTACATCATCAACGCTCTGATCCCCAGCTGGCATCAATTGTGATGGATGGCTCTCGTCTGGGTGAGGCCCCGTGTTTTGACAAGCTTCTGGGTTTGACCTTTACTCCTGATCTGAAATGGAACACGTACATCAAGTCTGTTGCCAAGGTCGCAGGAAAGATGGTGGGATCCTTCTACCGCTCCAGAAGATATCTCACTACTGATGCAATTCTCTATCTATATAAAAGCCAAGTACGGCCAAGGATGGAATACTGTTGCCATATCTGGGCAGGAGCTGCCAAAAACAGCCTATCATGCCTTGACAGAGTACAAAATAGACTTCGTGGTTTAGTGGGGGATGCCCTTTTCTCTACCCTGCAACCCCTCTCCCACAGAAGAGACGTTGCGAGCCTATCCTTGTTTTATCGTTATTTTCATGGCAGGTGCTCGTCTGAACTCCAATCCCTGGTCCCCCCTCGCCAAACTTTCACGAAAATCACCCGTCTAGCTGAATCCACTGTGAAAAATTTCCCCCACTCTATATCTGTGCCTAAATCAAAACGCGGATTTCATGAGCAAAGCTTCTTTCTTAGAACTGCACGCCTGTGGAACTCTGTTCCGTCTGCCTGCTTCCCTCCGGACTACAACTTGGATGTCTTTAAGTCTAATGTTAACAAATTCCTTATGAACCGCCCCCCCTAATTAAACACTTCATAAAATCTCCTCACTAACGTGATGTACTTGCAATAACCCTTATCCCTGAGTGGCTTCCGGGCCTTGATAAGTGGTGATCACTGTGTAAAAAAAAAAAAAAAAAAAAAAAAAGTATAAATGGCAAACTATCGGTATATCTGTCTTTATATCAAATCTCCTCTCATTGTGTAATACAAGCTGTCGGCGCTCCTGTATTATATGTATTCTGTCGTTATATATAAGACTGTCTCTATATCTCTTCAATGTCTCTTTATATATAAGACTGTCTCTAGATAAAACACTAAGACTTTCTAATATGAACAACAATACAAATATATACAGCATCATAATAATAACACCCAGTACAGAACGTATGCACATATTTGGTACCTTTGTTACATGATAAGGGCTGTCCCCTTTTCATGTAAGTATAAAAATGGAGAATTTAGTTTAAAATGAAAATGAAATGGCATAGGCGGAATTCGAACCTCGTAATCTGGTTTAGAAATAGATGACGTGTGAGAATTTAAAAATGTAAAACAAAACATTTGTTTAGAATATAGATAAGATATTCAAGAAAAGAATGTGAGCTGTCAAGTTTATTATGAAATTTTAAATGTAAAGAATGCGGCTTATAAGATAATGTTTTTAATATATTGAATATAGGTTAAAATTCCTTTTGTAGAAATAGGAAAAGTTTTGGACACGTATGTCCAGGACACGTGGAAGAATGCACATGTTTTAACATGTGTATGACGTCACGGAAAATAGGAAGTTCTAGGAATAGAGAAAAAAAACTTTAGTTGGAAAACAGTGAGTGAGAAAACTCAGAGGGAGTCAGACGTCTGGAAGCGAGACGTCACTTCAAGGAAAAATGTGAGACTTTGAATTCTTGGTGATGGAACACAGCCGTGTGAAGAATAAACCATTATGTTTTTTGTAAAGCTCGTCTTGTGTCTTATGATTCCTACAGAAAGGTAAAGTCCAATTGTATTATGTATTTGTGTTAATATATGTCTTTACATACACGTCTCAACATCATCATGTCTACATAATGTCCGAACTGTTTGAACACTATATCCCTTCACTTCAAGAGCTTTCTCCTTCTCTTCCATTCTACACAACAAAGAAGGAACATTTAAAATATAAGAATCTCTCCTAACAGGAACTATCTCTCTAAGTCTTCTTATAAATGAACAATATCTCTCTAAGTCTCTCGTACAACAACTTATACAACTTCTCTCTCTCAATGAAACGATATGTAACACCTTTCCAAAAATACAAACACCACATAACGTTTAAATTAAGGCTAGTCAATCGAAAAGAGGTGATGATTTTCAAAAATATCAGCGAATAAAAACAATCCCTCCCCGAAGAAAAGTTCCCAGTTGAAGGTGAAGGAATTAATGTTTTTAGCCAATTTTTTTATATTTGCCGTCTGAAGAATCGAATTTCAAAACGATACCAATCTCATGAAAATCCGTCGCCTCTGTCAAAAGTTTTAGACATACGTACATACATACATTTAAACAGACAGGTAAAATTTATATTATAGATGGGAGTCAATTATTATCAACTCTATAGCAACGATGATGGAGTAAACAAAACTTACCTCTGATCCAGTCGCCGAGGCAGCAAGTTCACTAACGAGGCACAAGAGCAAGGCACAGGTGTTTGATACCAGTACATGCGGGTAACTTGGAGATTCCTTATTTAGTGCCTGGCGGACAGGGACAGTGCTGATCATAAGCAGCCGGTCAAGCACCTCTTTAAATGACGTGTGTCCACTGCCTATGCCCTCCAACTCTGTACGATAGGTCATGTGATCAACCAGCAAGGGAAAACGATGGGACTCAGCCAATCGGGCGACACTGTTTGTGTTGTCGTCAATGCTAATAGACTGTCGACGCAGAATCTCCTCAGTCTCGGGTTCACAGTTGATGGGCATGATGTTGGTCAGTTTGATAGTCGGATGCGTGAGGGCTTCCATGATGGCACCTAAAAGACGGCCGTAGCCATCCATATTCGTCATACCCTGAAGAAAAAGAAAAACGGTTTGGAAAAGACGTTTTAAATGAAAAGAAAAGCATAAGAGGTTTTAATTACTGGATGACATCCACCCAGTCTCGGAAAACGAATGAATAATAATTTGTGAATTTTAATGTTTTTGTAATGGTTACAACAACTTAGATATTGTATGTATGACACAAGGTCAAGAATACAACACACTAATTCACCCATGCATGGAGTATTGCTGCTGCGATATCTTTGCTGGCGCATATGCCTCTAATCTCTCGCTTTTAGACACGGTCCAAAAACGAGTCCACAACCTAATATGTCTTGTGCTATCAACCAAATACCCGTTGCTAAAATGTTGCGTTCTTATGCCTGTTTCACAAGTATTTAATAATTATGCTCTGACAATATCAAGGCACTTTTACCCTCTAAACATAAATATCTCTGGCTTACCTGACAAGCAGCAAAATTCCACCCTTACACAGTATAGATCTCTAGATGCCAAAAAGCCTTCTACTTAAATACTTTCTTTCTCCAGACTGCTAGACTTTGGAATCTCCTCTAGTGTCCCTGCTTCTCTGACTGTACCGACATGCAGAAGTGTTACGTAAACAGGCATCTCGTTGCACAAACTCCTATATAGTATCCCTGTCAAATTTGTTTCAAATAATAGCAGTAAAAAAAAAAAAAAAAAAAAAAAGAAATTACATCCAGATATTGGTTATAACATGGTTACTGCATGTATGACAAAAGGTCAAGAACACACACTTATTTCCATCTAGGTATTAATAACCCCCCCCCCCCGTCCTCCACCTCTTTACTAAATCTCCCCCCCCTCGACCCTTCACCTCTTTACTAAATATCCCCCCCGACCCTTCACCTCTTTACTAAATCCCCTCCCCGACCCTCCACTTCTTTACTAAATCCCCCCCCGACCCTTCACCTCTTTCCTAAATCCCCCAATCCTCCACTTCTTTACTAAATCTCCCCCGACCCTTCACCTCTTTACTAAATCCCCTCCCCAACCCTTCACCTCTTTCCTAAATCCCCCCCGACCCTTCACCTCTTTACTAAATCCCCCAACCCTCCACTTCTTTACTAAATCTCCCCCGACCCTCCACCTCTTTACTAAATCCCCCCCGACCCTTCACCTCTTTACTAAATCCCCTCCCCAACCCTCCACCTCTTTCCTAAATCCCCCCCGACCCTTCACCTCTTTCCTAAATCCCCCAACCCTCCACTTCTTTACTAAATCTCCCCTGACTCTCCATCTCTTTCCGAAATCCACCAGACCCTCCACCTCTTTCCTAAATCCCCTAACCCTCCACTTCTTTACTAAATCTCCCCCGACTCTCCATCTCTTTCCGAAATCCACCAGACCCTCCACCTCTTTACTAAATCCCCCAGCCCTCCACTTCTTTACTAAATCTCCCCTGACTCTCCATCTCTTTCCGAAATCCACCAGACCCTTCACCTCTTTCCTAAATCCCCCAACCCTCCACTTCTTTACTAAATCTCCCCTGACTCTCCATCTCTTTCCGAAATCCACCAGACCCTTCACCTCTTTACTAAATCCCCCAGCCCTCCACTTCTTTACTAAATCTCCCCTGACTCTCCATCTCTTTCCTAAATCCCCCCCGACCCTCCACCTCTTTCCTAAATCCCCCAACCCTCCACTTCTTTACTAAATCTCCCCTGACTCTCCATCTCTTTCCGAAATCCACCAGACCCTCCACCTCTTTCCTAAATCCCCCAGCCCTCCACTTCTTTACTAAATCTCCCCTGACTCTCCATCTCTTTCCGAAATCCACCAGACCCTTCACCTCTTTCCTAAATCCCCCAGCCCTCCACTTCTTTACTAAATCTCCCCTGACTCTCCATCTCTTTCCGAAATCCACCAGACCCTCCACCTCTTTCCTAAATCCCCCAGCCCTCCACTTCTTTACTAAATCTCCCCTGACTCTCCATCTCTTTCCGAAATCCACCAGACCCTCCACCTCTTTCCTAAATCCCCCAGCCCTCCACTTCTTTACTAAATCTCCCCTGACTCTCCATCTCTTTCCGAAATCCACCAGACCCTCCACCTCTTTCCTAAATCCCCCAACCCTCCACTTCTTTACTAAATCTCCCCCGACTCTCCATCTCTTTCCGAAATCCACCAGACCCTTCACCTCTTTCCTAAATCCCCCAGCCCTCCACTTCTTTACTAAATCTCCCCTGACTCTCCATCTCTTTCCGAAATCCACCAGACCCTCCACCTCTTTCCTAAATCCCCCAACCCTCCACTTCTTTACTAAATCTCCCCTGACTCTCCATCTCTTTCCGAAATCCACCAGACCCTCCACCTCTTTCCTAAATCCCCCAACCCTCCACTTCTTTACTAAATCTCCCCTGACTCTCCATCTCTTTCCGAAATCCACCAGACCCTTCACTTGTTTCCTTACCGGTTCTAACATGACAAGTAAGTCGCATAGGCAAAGCCACTTGAGGTTGGCTGTCGGATAGAATGCGTGAAAGCATCCAGTGAAAGTGTCGTGACACGCAGTGAGGATCTCTTCCTCCATTTGTTGGAATTCCGGACTGCTTGGTGGAGTCGGCAAGAAAACTCTCACTTTGGATGGACGAACCTCTTCTGCGAGAATCTTTCGCAGAAGATCACGGGAGTTGCCAACGCCTTCCGCCAGTTTCATATTCTCTGGAACATTCTTACGGCCAGCAGCTGGAAAGAAGAAGAGTAAAGAGAAAAATATAAATATTTGTAAAAGGTGTTTCGTCACATTTTGCAATTTGTTGATTTGAAAATTTAGAAAAGCAAATATTTTATTAAATGATTAAAATAATTTTTTCTGAGATTTTCAGTATCAGACCCGTTTTTCAATACTTGATCATTTTCTTTATTATTTGTTTTCATTTTGCTGGTGGTATTAACCCCAAGAAGTCGGCCCCTCGTGGAGAGAAACAAAAGTATACATTCTATATCATTAACAGTCATCTACTTGTGCCATTTTTTTCTCCGTCATTTTTCCCCAGTGCCATTTTGATGTAAATTCATTATCCGCAATCATCAGTATCAGCAATGGGAAATTAAATTTTAAAAAAACACAATGAATAAATTAAAGAATCATTTTTAGAATCAGAAATTATGCTATCTTTTTCCAATTCCAATACCCAAAAATGGTTAAAATTTCCTGATTTTGATTAATTGTTCAAACACTATTCCTTATACAAAAAGTTTAAAAATCGTTTTAGTTTCTTTCCAGAAATAATTATTCCAGCAAAGATTATTGTAATGGAGGCACTTTTAAATAATGATTTTAAAATTTTAAAATAATAGTTCCTAATTGAACTTAAATACAAAATATCTCCCTAGATTATGGCAGCTCATATACAGTAGAACCCTAGGATACAGTTTTTTCAGGTTATGATGTGGAATACAATGTTTTTCTGGCGCCTGTTTACAATCCGGTGTTATGTTATTTGATTATATATATGTGTATTATATACTGTACTGTATTTTGTTACTAATTTTTTAATGCCGTATCCCGAGGTTCTACTGTACCTCTGTCTGAATAAACATCCACAATATCACTATACTCACTAAAAACATTCACGCCAGCAAAACTAGACCTAACAATATTCCAATCATAATACTCAAAAAACTGCAACCAGAACTAGCACCCATTCTTGCAGAGCTGTTCAATTAATGCATTAAAGAGAAATGCTTCCCAATACCTTGGCAAACCCCATTAGTTTGCACAATGAAAGTAGCGGAGATTGGTCTTCTGAATCTCAGTTCAGATCAATTAGTCTTCTGTGTGTCATAAGTTGCTTAAATCCATGTTAAATAGGGAAATTGCCGACCACCTCAGCAACAAGCAATATGATTTCCATCCGGTAAGATCTAAAGCTGAAGTACTGACTGTAATCTCACATAGAATCAGTGAATCTATCAATTAAGGGTTTCCTGTCAAGAGCAATACTTCTTGACATATGAAAGGCATCAAAATTTTCAGCTATAAAATATCTGTAAATGATTTCTCAACTATCGAATCTTTTCTCTCCGATAGGTCTATACAAGTAGTCGTTGATGGTCAAAACTCTAAAACTCAAAGTATCAATGCTGGCATGCCTCAGGGATCCATCCTGAGCCGAACTCTCATCTTCATCAATGATCTCTTAAATCACATTTTAAGTTCATTCATCCACATATACGCAGATGGCACTACGAGCTATGGCAACACTTCAAAGACCAACAACAACCATGATCTCTCTCCTCCAACCGGTCCTGGACATGATCTTAAACTATATCATATGGTGAGACCCCACTTTGCGGGCCTTGGGGAGTGTGGAGCCACCCTTTAATTGCCATTGCTCCCAGGTCCACTCTGACCCGGAGTGGTAGTACCTGTTAGGGTCCCAACTATGGGTTAAATAGAATCTGACTCAAAAAAAATATACTCCATTAAAATCGTTCCTCAAAATAACTAGATTCGGCATTAAATAACCTGAAAAAGGTTGATATTTCATAAAATAAAAACAACTAACCATCCCCTCCAACCATGAGCACGTGATACAATGAGATAAAAAGTGGTCAATTTTAACGCATCCAAAACCAAACTTATCTTTTCACCATAAACGCTCTGATCCCAACTTGACTCCAATTGATATGAATGGCGAAATCCTCTATAAGATGTCCGAGAAGATGCCTGATTTACAGCACCTGTTTACCGACTTCAATTATAGCCACGTTAACACCTTTACCAACGTGGTTCAATATCATTTGAAAGTTTTCTAGCGAAATAACAAAACTAACTTATAATTAAATATGGTTTCCCTCGGTTGCAGATAACACACAATATTAGGAAACGGCGCAGTTTATCACAAAAATAAAACCGATCTGAAATATACGAAGTATGTTCCAAAAGTAATGCCTTCTATTATTTTATTCTGCCTTAATGGATCAAAGAAGATTGCAAATTGTATTGTTATGATGACTGAACTTATGCATTCATAACGTGAAGATTAATTTCTCTTTTGCGGATATTGACGATGAGAGACGCTAAGAAAGCATATATGTGTGTGTGTGTGTGCCTCTCTAAAAGAGTTCTGTTGCTATATCTGGGCAGGAGCTGCTCAGAGCAGCTTATGCTGCCTTGATAAAATTAAAAACCAGCTTTAAAGCATAGGTGATACCCTTTTCTTTTCCTTAGAATCTCTTTCCCAAAGAAGAGACATTGTCTCTGCTCTATCATTATTTTCATGGTAAGTTTTTTTTTTTTTTTTTTTTTTTTTTACACAGTGATCACCACTTATCAAGGCCCGGAAGCCACTCAGGGATAAGGATTATTGCAAGTACATCACGTTAGTGTGGAGATTTGATGAAGTGTTTACTTAAGGGGGCGCTTCATTAGGAATTTGTTAACATTGGACTTGAAGACATCCAAGTTGTAGTCCGGTGGGAAGCAGGCAGACGGAACAGAGTTCCACAGGCGTGCAGTTCTAAGAAAGAAGCTTTGTTCATGGAATCCGCATTTTGATTTAGGCACAGATATAGAGTGGGGGAAATTTTTCACAGTGGATTCAGCTAGACGGGTGTTTTTCGTGAAAGATTGGCGAGGGAGGACCAGAGATTGGAGTTCAGATGAGCACCTGCCATGGAAATAACGATAAAACAAGGATAGGCTCTAAAAGTGCTCATGTGAGCTTTAATCTATGGTCCCCCTTGCCAAACTCTCACGAAAAAACACTACTCTAGCTGAAACCACTATCAATAATTTCCCCTACTCTTTATCTGTACCTAAATCTAAACATATTTCATGAACAAAGCTTCTTTCCTAGAACTACCCGCCTGTAGAACTGTTCCATTGACTTACTTTCCAGCTGACTACAGTATGGTAGTCTTCAAGTACAATGTAAACAAGTTCTTGTTGATCTGTACCCCCTAAATAATCCATTTCTACCCCATTTCCATCACTAAATATTAATACACCATTTTCTCAGTGACTACCGTACACTCATTAACCCTTATCCTCAAGTAGCCTTCAGGCCTTGATAAGTGGTGACACCCATGTAAAAAAAAAAAAAAAGAAACAAAAAACTTTGTTAATGTAGATTCGGATGAGGATTCTAGACATTTTGGTCAGATTTTCCATTTTAAATCTAAATAGTAACCCATTTAATTTTGACTAGCCATTTCATCTGTTTTATCCTTACACCATGTTCTTTACAATAAAAAAAAAAAAATAGCATAATTTGCTTTGGTTTCTTACAGGAAATAATTATTGAAACAAAGAAAATTATTACAATAGAAACATTTATAACTAATGATCGAAAATGTAAGAGAGATACTTTTAAGTTAAATAAAACTAAGAATACAAGTTATCTCCCTTGATCAAGGCAACTCACTTACCTCCGTCTGAATAAACTTCGTTAATGTAGATCTTGATCAGTCGAAGGCAAGCCTTGCAGATATAAACAAATCTTTGAAGATCGAGGACCACAGCTGTACGGCTGATTCCTTTCAGGCCGTCAACTTCCACTGCCGAGGCATGAAAGGATGACCAAGCCCATTCCAATAAACTCAGTAAGGCATCAAAACAGTCCTAGAAAAGAAAAGACAGTTAAAGATGACCAAGAGTAACTGATTCAGAAACATTAAGTTAATATTACGGCTTTGAATTTTTTAGATGAGGATTTTTTGAAGTACTGTTCTTTTCATGATTGTCATTCTCACAACGTTTCGGACGATGCAACCTCCGACCTTCTCCAAATGTATCATTACAATTGCTGTTATTAATAAATGATGAAAAAAAAAATATTTTCGTATTTTTTTTTGGGGGGGGGGCGAAGTATAGTCGTTAGAACTGTTCTCATCTGGAGTGTTATTTTTACATAGTCCAAAGAATCTAACTTGCCTTGATTGAGAAAGATCTAAAAAGAGTCCCTGAATGCACTTTTCTCTCATACATTAAAAACAATCATTCTTTTAATTTCAAACAAGTTAGACTCCGAAGATTTCATGAATGCGCACTCATCATAAATTCTAACCCAAACATAATAGCTTCTACAGTTTATCTCCTTTAATTCATATTAACAGAATTTGAATTTAGATCCAGATTCAATTTTATGGCACAAAAGAATAAAATTATAAAAAAAAAAAATTTTTTTAAATCACCATTCTATTTTGAATTCTAATGTCAAGAGTTTGTTTGAAAAGAAAAAAAAAATTCTTTTCACATCAAAATCGCACCACATTTTTTTGAATACAAATGTTTAAAGAAAATCATTTATTCCATACGTGGTTCTACAGATAATGTATCTTTAGTTGGCCTTTGATAACTAAATATTTTCATTTACTAACCAAATAAAAAAAGCTAATCGCCAAACCTATATGATTTTTGGAATATGATATATCTGCTCCATGACAAGTACATACATCATAAAAAGATTTTTTTGTATTTATTTTTTTTAATAATTGTAATTCTAAATGTGCACCAAATTTTATGTTGAGACCTGAAGATATAAATATTCAAATTTCTTCAGATGTTTAGTTTTTAAACAGTCTTCTTTAAAAAGGTGTTTATTGTTCTATTAAACGTTTAATGATGCAATAATTTGAATTTGCTAGTTTTATTAAAAAAAAAAAATTTAAGATATTTTTTCATTCAGTAATGCTCTTCGGAAGATTGTCGATCATGCAGGGTCCCTCTCCAAGTGAAAAATTTACTCTCACCATGACTAATGTTTGTACAAAATTTCAAAAAATTCAAGGAATGGTTATAGAGAAAAGTGTGAAGAGATGAACGATTTGGGAGCAATTTTAACCCTATAGCCACTCCTAGAGGGGCAACCACAGTTATCCTGGAAAATCCATTCTGGCAAAAATTTACTTTCACCATAACTAATGTTTGTGCAAAATTTCAAAAAATTTCAAGGCATGACTATTGAGAAAAGTACAAACAGACAAATGGGAGCAAATTATTAGGTTCAATCCCTCCTTTGAAAAAAAAAAAAAAAAAAATATCGACCAAAGAGTGAACTTCTATTCATGAAGACTCAAAACCAACATCATTTTTGCACCAACCTAATAATTTCAGCTTTTTCAACATTTAAAAGAGTGTGAGTGTGTTTGTTTAACAGCATTTCAACCTCTAAAGGTCATTTAATGCCAAAAAAGTTTTGTTGATATAAGTTTTCAGTTTCTTATAAAAATATTTTAAGTTTCTTGAAAAGTTTATCTTTTGAAGCAAGATACTTTAGGTTTTCCGAAAAATTGTTTTAGTTGTAAGAGGTTTGGTTTTCTAAAATGAATTTTACTTGTTTACTTTATAGGAGTTTGAATACATTTGTTTCTTTTAAATAGTTGATGTTAAATTTGAACTCAACCTCAGAGCAAAAGTCTCAAACTCAAATCCAACTGTTCTCTTCTCTCTGCACTTTCCACACTGACGCCCAAAATAAAGAAGACAGCTCTTTTATAGAGAGACCCAACCATATCTCATTTGCATGCCCCCTCCCCTCTCTCGTCACATCACGTGATTTTCAATCCATAAATACCAGAGGGCGACCATTTTTATTTTCTCTTTCTTTTTTTCTTTCCTAACACGAGCCGCACGATGCATGAGGTAAGGTTCTTTACTTTTAACCACAATAGTTTGATTTGTTGGGGTTCCACTTCTTGGAACACTTTTCTAATGTTTGTTGTTTTAAAATATTTCTTTTGAGTGCGTTTGTGTTTTCTACATTCCGTCAGTAGATGTTTAATTGTTAGTTGTTAGTTGCAGAGTGTGCAATTTGGTGTTTCCTCCACTTTGATTAGGTAGGAATGAGTTAATTTTGTATGTCCAATTCATATTCGGTTTAGTACAATTTCTTCTCTTCTTCCCTTAAAAATTTTTGTTTTTCATTTTTAATTATTGGTTGGTGTTCATGCAATTTGTTTGCAGTGCATTTGTTCCATTCCTCTTGCCACTTGTTTTCTATATATTCGTTGATTTTTCTTTTTGGGTCTGTGTGTGGTATTTTAATTTTTTTCATTTGATTGTTTGTGGCTTCTTTAGCCAGTTTGTCTGCCTTTTCATTTCCTGGAATACCAACATGGCTTGGTATCCAGGCTATTATAATTTTTTTAATTGTTATTTTTTCAGTTATTTCATTGTATTCTTGTATAATTTCAGTGATAAAAGGGTGTTTAGATTTTTCTTCAAGGGCCATGATACAGGATAGGGCGTTTATGAATTTTTTATTATGAATTTTTGTTTGTTGATGTCTTTGATGTGTTTGAGAGCTATTTTGATGGCCTGTAGCTCGGCTGTATATATTGAAGCCTCGTTGGGCAGTCGTATTTGATATTGATTTTGTCCATCTGTGCATGCTGCACTTGTTTCGTTTATAGTTTTAGACCCATCGGTGTATATTTCTATGTATTCTGCATATTTTTCTCTTAGTTCTCCGAAGTTGCTTCTGTTTGTTATATTATTTGTAATGTTTTTCTTGTAAACAGTAAGTGTTAGGTCGGTTTTTGGTTTGTGTAATGTCCATGGTGGTCTGTTGTTTATTTTTTTGAGTAATTATATTGTCGAGGTTTTCATTGATTTGATGTATTATTTCTTTAATTCTGTGTCCAAAGGAGGGTATACTTTTTGGTTTCCCTGAATAAAAGTTTGTACATTGTGGGTTGAAGGTAGTTTTGTATGTTGGGTTTTCAGGGTTGCTTTGTAGTTTTGTTATGTATTGTAACGCTAGTTTTTCCCCATCTTAAATGCAGGGGTAGTTCTTGGGCTTCTACATGCAGGCTTTCCATTGGTGAAGTTCGATAGGCTCCCAGGCTAAGTCTTAAACTTTGATTCTGTATTGTTAGTAGTTTGTTTTTGTAGGATTTGTAAGTAGAGCTGTATATGGCACAACCATAGTCCAGTTTGGATCTGATATGTGAGTGGTATATTTTGAGCATTGTAGCTTGATCTGCTCCCCAGTCTAGCTTTGATACTATTTTTAAGATATCTATTGCTTTTAAGCATTTTTGTTTTAATTTGTTAATGTGCTCCTTGAAGTTTAGTTTATTATCAAAAATGATCCCTAGAAATTTGGTATGTTGTACTACTGGTATTAGTTGCGCATCTAGTTTGAGCTGTGGGTCAAGGTGGTATTTTCGTTCCCTACAAAAGTGGACAGGTTTTGCTTTTGGACATTTTGAATCCATTTTGGTTAACCCAAAGATCTATTTTGTTAAGGCAATGTTGCATTTGTCTTTCAATAGTTGGCATATTTGGTGATGAGCAAGTTATTGAAAAGTCATCAACAAATAATGTTTTTTCGAATCCCATGTTAACATTTTCAATTATACTGTTGATTTTAATTAGAAAAAGGGTGGCAGATAGTACACTACCCTGTGGTACCCCTGTTTTTTGTGTGTGTTGATCTGATGTTGTATTTCCTAAGCATACTTTAAATGTTCTGTGGGATAGGAATTCTTGGATAAATTTTGCTAGGTTTTCTCTGATTCCCATATTATGAATATCTTTCAAGATTCCGTACCTCCACGTGGTGTCATACGCTTTTTCGATATCAAAAAAGATTGAGACCACGTGATGGTTTCTTATTAGACCGTTACGAATATATGTTTCTAGTCGAATAAGTTGGTCGTTAGTACCTTGATTTTGTCTAAATCCGCTTTGGTGTGTAGAGATGAGGTTATATTTTTCTAAATGCCACATTAGTCTTTGGTGTGTAGAAATGACCATCCTTTCTGTTGTTTTGCATATACAGCTTGTTAGGACGATAGGACGATAATTGGTAGGGTTAGAGTGATCTTTTCCTGTTTTAGGAAATGGGATGATATTGGATTCGAGCGAGTGTTTTGGGAAATTGTTAGTCCACCATATGTTGTTAATTATCTGTAAGAGAATGTTGAGAGATGTGTCTTGCATGTGTTTTAGAAATTGATAGTGGATGTCGTCTGGACCAGTAGCTGTATCTTTACTTTTATGGATTGCATTTTTTAGTTCTGTTATAGTGAAAGAGGTGTTATAGTATTCTTTGTTATTGAATGTGAAGTTGAGTTTTTCTTTTTCTGTGTTGTTTTTATATTTTTGGAATTTGGGGGAGTAGTGGTTGGATGATGAGTTTCGACTGAATTCATTTGCGATTATGTTTGCTATTTCTTTTTTGTCTATAGTTTGTCTACCATTTGGTGTACTTATATTATTTATTGGTGTTCCAAGTTTTTTTCCAGTTATTTTTCTTATTATTTCCCATGTTTTTTTTGATGGCGTGTTGTTGTTCAATTTGGAAATATAGTTTTGCCAGGTTTCTTTTTTGCTTTTTTTTATAATATAGCGTGCTTTTGCTCGTGCTTGTAGGTATTTTTGGAGGTTGGGTTTTGTAGGATGTTGTTTGAAGTGTTTTAGCATTTTTTTCCTGTTGGTTATTGCTTCTTTGCATTCTGTTGTGAACCATGGCGTTGATTTTGGGTGTGGTTTAGTGGAAGATTTTGGTTGGTTGGTTGTTTTATGGCATATCAACCCTTTTCGGGTTATTTAATGCCGAATCCAAAGATTTGAAGAAAAATTTTTTTAATAGAATATATTTGTTGTTTTCAAGTCGATTTCTATTTAACCCATAGTTGAGACCCTAACAGGTACTACCACTCCGGGTTAGAGTGGACCTGGGAGCAATGGTAATTAAAAGGGTGGCTCCACACTCCCCAAAGCCCACAAGCTGGGGTCTCACCACTGGATATAGTTTAAGGTCATATCCAGGAGCGGGGAAGATTTTGGAATCGTCTTGATTGTTATTTCGTTTAGCATATTGGTGAAAGCTAACATAGGATCTGGTTTGTTAACTATTTCTTGGTTAATTAAGTTTGTACAAAGTTTGTTAAATTCAGCCCAGTTAGCTTTATAGATTTGCCATTTTGGTTTTGTTTCTTCTGTTGCAGGTTCTTGGGTTTTGAGAAAAATTGGGAAGTGATCGCTGCCACACTGGTCGTTATGTACCTCCCATTGGAAGTCCATAAATATTGTGGGGGAGCATAGTGTTAGGTCAATAGCTGATGTCGTTCCTGTGCCTGGGTGAAGGTATGTGTGTGTTTTGTCGTTAAATATAGCTATTTCAGGTGATTCCAGTAATGATTCAATGATTTTTCCAGTTTGGTTAATATTCTCACATCCCCACATTTTGTTATGGGCGTTGATTGGTTGGTTGGTCGTTTTACGGCATATCAACCCTTTTCAGGTTATTCAATGCCGAATCCGGTGATTTTGAAGAAAATTTTTTTAATAGAATATATTTGTTTTATTTTTTCAAGTTACTTTTTATTTAACCCATAGTTGGAACCCTAACAGGTACTACCACTCCGGGTCAGAGTGGACATGGGTGCAATGGCAATTAAAGGGTGGCTCCACACTCCCCAGAGCCCGCAAGCTGGGGCCTCACCATCGGATATAGTTTAAGGTCATATCCAGGACCTATGGGCGTTGAAGTCCCCCATTAATATAAAAGGTGTGGGGAGTTGTGTTATCAGATCTTCAATTTCGGTTTTATTTAGTTTATGTTTAGGTGGAATGTAGATTGAACAAATAGTTGTTGGTTGGTGGAGTGTAGCTTTAATTGCTATTGTTTGAAGGTTTGTTTGGAGTTGTAATTTTATATGTGGTATCTGTTTTTTTATTATAATTGAGGTGCCACCTGTTGGTCGGTTATCTGTTTGTGATCTATTTGTTTGGTTGTAAATGTGGTATCCTTTGAAGTTGATGGTGTCCGTTTCTTTTAAAAGAGTTTCCTGTAGGCCAATTATGCTGGGGTTATATTGTGCTATTATATGTTTGATTTCTTCGTAGTTTGGTTTTATGCCTCTGCAGTTCCACTGTATGATGTTTTTATTCATTTGCATAAATAAGTTTTTTTTTTTTTTTTCTGTTTGGTTTTTGTTTAGGTTTTTATATCTAGTATTCTATTGATTTGTTGTGTTTTGAGTGGTTTTTGTTTTGTGTTTACTTGAACTGCTTAGTTCCTAAGTCTCCATTTTCTCCTCCTGGTCAGTTCTGTTTTTGGAGCTAGATTTATTTCTGTGACTCGATTTCAGTCAATTAAAATTTATTTTTGTTTTCGATTAATATTATTTCTGTTTTTTGTTTATTTTGGTTTTTGGAAAGAGGATTTGTGTTTTCCCGTTCTGTTTCTATCTTTCCAGATATTGTGTGTTTTTATCTTCTGCTTTTGTTCTTGTTCGTGATTTGGATCTTTCACAATTTATTTGTGGTTTTTGTTGTTCGGGTTCTTTTTTGTTCTTTAGGACTTGTTTCAGATCATTTGACTGAGTTTTAGAAGATACTGGTATTTGTTTCTTGTTTTCGTTTTCGTTAGTTTTTAAAGTTTCAATTAGATTTTTTAGTTCAGAGATTTGGTTTGTTTGGTTTGAAATTTTTGTAATATCTGCGTAAGTGTTTATTTTTTTCTCAAGAGCTTGCTATTTTCCTTGCTTCAGGAAAGGATACGTTTTGTTTGTATTTTATTTCAGCTATTTCTTTTTCTTTTTTGAAGATTTTGCATATTTTAGAGTATGCTGGGTGTTTTTCTTGGCAATTGGGGCATTGTTTCGTTGGGGCATTCACTTTCAGTGTGGTTAGGTCCATTTAAGCCACATTTTCCACATATTTTCTGTCCTTTGCATGTTTCTCTGTTATGTCCATATTTATGACACTTGAAACATCTCATGTATATATTGTTCTACTTTTTCTATTGTATATCCGATTTTTATTTCTTTGGGAATTTTTGGTGTATTGAAAGTTAGGTTTTTGTATGTATGGTTTGACCATTCCTTTTTATATTTATTCGAACATGATCGATGACTCCCTGTTTTCTTAGGGCATTTTCTATTTCTTCTGCTGTAGCCAAGGTTAATTCATGGCTTTTTATGACACCTTTTGATGAGTTTAATCTTTCATGAGCAAAACTTTTGCATTTATAGATTTGGAATTTTTCCATCTCTAATATGTTTTTTGCATCTTTATAGTTGTCGACTGTGACAAGTAGATCGCCATTTTTCATTTTTTTTGCTGTTTTTGGGTTGCTGTTTTGAGACAGAATTTTTTCAATTAAGAATGGAGACTGATCGCTGATCTTTTTTCCTTCTAAGGTTTCGATTACTATGAATCTTGGATATTTTTTCTTTATCAATTATTTCATAGTTATATTCTGCTCACTGTCTGAGCTGGTTACGTCAGAGTGGGTTTTTTTTGATTTTGTTTTATTTTTTGGTTTCTGGATTTTTTGTTTGGGTTTATTATATCCATGGAAGTTTGTTTAGATTTTCATCTCTTTTGCTCCCCACCCTCCTCGCAGCCCGAAACTGGGAGATGTTAGGGGTGAAACCCATTCGCCCTTTCTTCTAAGGGATACAGAAGAGATATACTCAATTGGTTGAGTTTGTTCCATCATTTCATGTTTTCTCCTTTAGTTTCTTCTTTCCCAGTTTGATAGAAACATTGGTTAGGGAGCAGTTGGTTTTGTCTCATCAATTGATTGACCCTTGCCATCACCTTCTAACACTTACCTGGTTTATCTATGTTTGTAGTAATAAGATGTTGTATTATCTTTAGATTAAATTTGCTTATTTTTTTAAAATGTTATAAATGACATTTTCAGTGTAAGGGCTTGGCATGACTAGCCGATTGATCGGATCAGGCCTCTCCGACCACCCGTCTAGCCTAGTACAAAAAATTGAAAATTTCCGTCCGACTACGTATGAAAGTCTAGAGATTTATTTTCAAAGAAGTTTTTTTTTTAATAAAAATTTTACATACTGGAGAGACAGTTCGACTGAAGTCCTGGGTCAACACATGAGCAGGTTCCATGTATTCAGACTTTCGGGGAACAGTTTGTCTGTCGGGAGAAGGCAATCTGAAAATATACAATCGTGGTTATACTTTATTGGAATAAATCATTTTTACTTTAAAGGAATTATTTGTATAACTTTAAAATTTAACGGTTGAAAAGACCAGACACATGCAAGAATTTATTTTATAAACATATCTTTCTAATATCATTTGACCCCTGCATTTCTAGCAAGTTTCATCTAGAGAGGTACTCTTGATTGCCCTGCTTCAATCACGTAAAAAACATTTGCTGCCAGGCTATCATGACATGTATTTTTTGTAACACTTGTTAAAATTCATACTAGTTTATATAATCTCATGTTACTGGCATAGGGTCCGAATATACAAGAGTTGTTTCCAAAGTACAGCCTCCTATTTTTTTTTTTTTATCTCAAAAAGCTGAAGACCAAAAAAGACAGGAGCAGTACCATTAAAAAGAGCAACCTTTTGTGCTCCAGAATTTATTTTCCTACATAATCACCACCGTTATCAATGTAATTTTGCCAGGAATTTAATGATGCATATCTGCTTCTGAATTACATCCATGACAGGGGTTTTTTCCTTAGAGTCTCAAACCATCAATATCTGCAACATAGATCATAGATGCATAAGTTCAGTCATCATGACAAGGAAATTTGCTAGCCCTTCTGATCGATTCTAGCGAAATAAAAAAAAAAAATAGGAGGCTTTACTTTTGGAACTGTTGTGGAGACGCCCACTAATTAGCATACGTGGGTGAACAAGATATAGATAAAGGTATCAAGTCAGCAAGACCGGAGAGCTGTGTTCGGATAGGCAAGACGCATGTGCCGGTTGCTCCATGAAAGACTTTAACACGCCCTCTGCCGGACAATCTTCCAACTGCAGTACAACTGCACCTTTGTAAATATGTATCATATTTTCGTCTTAATATATTTGTTTTACCTTTACTTTCTGGAACGTTCCTCATATAACATTTCCACAGTATAATGGAGGACGGAAATAAATTTTTATTTACCTGTAGAGCAACTGTGGAATTTGTCCTGCATTTACATCTGTTCCATTGTTAGACTTTTTGGAACTCTTGAATTTGAACACCACTCTGGAAATAAAAAGAAAACAAAATAAATTTTTCATTAACTCAACTAAATAACCAATCATAATGCATTTGGGAACACAGCTGGTAAGCCTAAGGGACCATAATGTGAGTTATATTTAATTTAATCTGTATGCAAAGGGAGTATAAACGTTTTTAAGGGGGCATAACATAAGTACAGCTGTCTATCTAAAAATGCAAATATTTCAGATTTGCATAAAATTTTCATCATCTAACACAAAGTAAGATTCCTTGAATTTCAATTTTTTCTTAAGACTCCTAATGCTTAAGCCTTAAATTTTAGCCAAGTATTTTCAAATCTTGTGAAAAAGTTGATAAACAGATAAAGTACCAAAGTACCAATTATTCCATTTTGATCCATTAGCAACCATTTTTTTCCGGATTAAAACAGACTAAAAAGTTTACATGTCTGAATACCCAATATACCAAATTTCAAGTCGGCAGATCAAAAATTTATTGAGTATATAAGTGGAGAAGTGCTGTCACACACATTCTCACTGAGATATATATCAGCTCTAAGCTAATGCCTTTATGTCAGCTTTTTTTGTATATATAAAGTTTTTTCTCTTCTGACGAGAAGCATTAGGCTTTGAAATACTGTGTCCTAAAAAGGTTCTTTTTTTTTATTTATTGATCTGATAATATAATAAAGTTTTAACTTGGAATTCTCATTCTTAATTTTTTTTTTTTTTTTTTACACAGGCATCACCACATTATCAAGGCCAATAGGCCACTCGAGGATAAGGGTTAAAGAGTGTACAGTAGAAATTGGACAATATAGTAGTCATTAGTAATGGAAATTCGGTAAATTTGTTAACTTATATGGAACGGCTCATCAAGAACTTGTTTACGTTAGACTTGAAGAATATTTTAATCCCTACAGATGCGAGCGTTTAATGTTTATGCAATCATCAATGCAGAAAGTGATAATGACCGCTGGTCAGGATATCCAAACCCAGTCACAAAACCATTCTAGACTTCATAGGCTGGCCTATGACCTCCAGACTATCAGCAATTAAAAATAAATAAAGAAATTAAATGCCATGTCAGCAGGTATACATAAACAGAGAGTATTCAAGAACCAGAAATCGGAATGCAAATTTTTGCCTCTGTTGGGTAGAAAAAAATACAGCATAGTATGCGATTATTTAATAATAAAACTTTAGTGTATACTAACATGGTACCTTAGGTTTTAAGCTGAGGATACGGATTAGGGTTAGCTGGGGGTACACTGAGACAGAAAAATCTTGGTTTTAAATTTAATTTTTAAACAGTTCCTCTCTTGCTTTTGTTAGCCATATTTCCATTTATCTGAAATTCCAGAAGGTTATAAATCAAATAAATGAGAGAAACATTAAATATATATATATATTTTTTTTTACTTACTGATCCTCTGTCGTGACAACAGCCTGACCACTGGACCCACAGTCACTGCTGGGCCCAGATATTCGGGCCCAGGCAACATACCAAATATTGGCTTGAATTGACACAGGTTCATAAAATAACATTGCATATGTCTCCCTAGAAAAGAGAAACAAAAAGTCAGCATGAATTTTATAAAATGAAATTTAATTATATAAAATGAAATTTAATTATACAAAATGAAATTTAATTATACAAAATGAAATTTAATTATACAAAATGAAATTTTATTATACAAAATGAAATTTAATTTTATAAAATGAAATTTAATTTTATAAAATGAAATTTAATTATACAAAATGAAATTTAATTATACAAAATGAAATTTAATTATACAAAATGAAATTTAATTTTATAAAATGAAATTTAATTATATAAAATAAATTTAAAAAAATTTTTTTTTTTAAATGCACTTTTATTACCACCTATACTGAGGATTGAACCTTCAACCTCCAGAAAAGTCATTTATTTATTTATTACACCACAGCAAATCTTAGACCTATTCTTTTTTGAATGTGCAATTTTGACTACTTATTATGACAAATTTTTTTTCTATGAGGAAATTCCACACAAACTTCCCGAGTTCGATAAGATATACTTGAAGAAGGTCATAGATTATCATTGGCTTAAAACATTATGAGAATAACACAAGAGGAGAACAGCAGTCCGAATGATCTAGATGATAGAAATTAATCCTCATCTACAAAACAAACATTTGAAGAAATTGATTTGAAAATTGAAACGCTTTAATTCTTCAATATCAATGTGGTTGAAAAAAAAAAAAAAAAAAAAAGCAAATACAAGTGTAACAGTCGTTATATCAAAGAAAGAAAGGAACAACTCCCTTTCTTTCTTTTTTTTTAACAAAAGCCTTTATATCAGGTATATCCAACAACACATTTTTTTCTAAATATTTAAACAATTCATTTCTCCTCACCTGGCAGCGCATTCAAAGGGGACTTCTTCTGTCTCCGCTAACAATGTTCCGTCTTGTTCGTTATCAGCACCATCAAAACCCAATTCGAATAACTGAAATAAAAACATGGGATCATCACATTTTTCAACCAAAATTTTAGAGTTACAGAAAAACATGCCTCTAAAAGATTAATTTTTAGCATTCTATTCCATCACCTCCAATACTTCTATATAAAAATAAAATTTGTACACGCAATCAGATCCAGTACCACGATCATCAGAAGAAACCACTTTGCAGATTCAACCTCTACTCCTCTACCACGTCTCTGAAGTGATGCTTCCCCCCCCCCGCAACCAGAGATCGTACTGGTACTAGCGTAAGCTACTGCTATATAAAAATAAAACATCAATACATCCACAAAAATATACACAAAAAAATTATCCAATACAAACCTTTATTCTTCCGTAGTATTCCCCTCGACCACCAAAAAGTCCAAATCCACCCAAGAGTATATCTGTATCAGACATGAAACGGATGGCTTCGACTGAATGACCAGAATATCCCCATCCTCCTCCATGACCTACGGAAAAAAGAACAAAGAAAACATCAATCAAAATGATTCATTAAATGGAGTCAGAGTCTTTTAGCGTTTAAATTTCAGACATTTTCTATGATTCAAAATCAAAACAAGCATTCTACACATGAGATTTAATATTCTATGTGGATTTTTATCGTCATGAGGCCGCCATAAAAGTGGTACAAAGCTTATTGCGAGGATTAATTTTACTTGGCTTTGAACAGGTATTCTGTGAATTAATAGTTAAGTGTTAACTATTCTGCACTTTCCCAAATGGATCGTTAACTATTCTGCAATTTCCCCAAATGGATCGTTAACTATTCTGCACTTTCCCCAAATGGATCGTTAACTATTCTGCACTTTCCCCAAATGGATCGTTAACTATTCTGCACTTCCCCAAATGGATCGTTAACTATTCTGCAGTTTCGCAAATGGATCGTTAACTATTCTGCATTTTCCCAAATGGATCATTAACTATTCTGCATTTTCAACTAGAAATTTTGGGGGTTAAATTCGACACACTGCTGCCAAAGCTACTTCAAAATTAAACACTCCTGTCAATGCTTACTACTCCAAGATCCAAATCCAACCTAGTCCAGAAAATGAGACTTTATTTAAATCGGAAGCATCTCATTTGCATATGCGGTGACAAGATTGCAAGCATATGAAGAGAAGTTTCAACGTCTTTATATCTTCAAATATTTATTCATGGTGTTTAGTTTGGTTGTTTTGTTTCTGTTTTTTGGAAAAAAGTTTTTATGCTTTAGTCTCTTTATATCTTCAAATATTTATTCATGGTGTTTAGTTTGGTTGTTTTGTTTCTGTTTTTTGGAAAAAAGTTTTTATGCTTTAGTCTCTTTATATCTTCAAATATTTCTTCAGAGTTGGGTTTGGCTGATTTCTTATCAACATATCAACCCTTTCGGAATCAATGCCAAATTCAATAATTTTGAAAAACGTTTTTATATTTCAAGTTTTTTTATATCTTCATATATTTGTGTTTCGTTTGGTTGTTTTTTTGTAGAACAAAATTGTTGCTTTTGTTTTTGACTTTGCAGAACATTGAGTTTTGCAAAGGGAAAGGAAAAACAGTAACATCAATGTTTGGTGTATTTTAGGTCAGGAAGCCGAGATCTTCAGACAGTCTGATCTGAGAGCACCAGAAGAAAAAAAAAAAAAAAAACACAGGAAAAAGAAAGAAAGCGTGAGAGGAAGTAAAATTATTGAAAAAATGTAATTCGGCAGAAATCAGTATTTGCTATGGAAAACAAAAGAAAAAGAAAAACGAGAAAAGGAAACAAAAAAAACGAGAAAAAGGAAACAAAAAAAAAAACAAAGAACAAAGTAAAAAACAAAAAAAACAAAGAAAAAAACAAAAAATAAACAAAACATAAAAAAAAACAAGAAAAAAAAACAAAGAAAAAAAACAAAGAAAAAAAAACAAAGAAAAAATTGATGTTACTGTTTTTCCTTTCCCTTTGCTAAACTCAATCATGTTCTGCAAAGTCAAAAACAAATGCAACAATTTTGTTCCACAAAAAAGCAACCAAACGAAACACAAATATATGAAGATATAAAAAAACTTGAAATATAAACGTTTTTCAAAATTATTGAATTTGCCATTGATTCCGAAAGGGTTGATAAAAAAGAACAAATAAAAAACAAAAACGAAAAACAAAAAACAAAACAAAAACGAAAAAACAAAAAGCAAAAAACAAAACAAAAACGAAAAAACAAAACAAAAACGAAAAAACAAAACAAAAACGAAAAAACAAAACAAAAACGAAAAAACAAAACAAAAACGAAAAAACAAAACAAAAACGAAAAAACAAAACAAAAACGAAAAAACAAAACAAAAACGAAAAAACAAAACAAAAACGAAAAAAAAATGAGGAAAAAAAGAAAACCGGAAATAAAAGAAAACCGGAAATAAAAGAAAACCGGAAATAAAAGAAAACCGGAAATAAAAAAAAACGGAAATAAAAGAAAAACGGAAATAAAAGAAAAATAGAAACACTTTTTCTGAATTTTCAAAGAAAAAAAAAAACAAGAATTTTTTTTTCCAATTTATAAAGAAAATTAGAATTCTGATAAACTTACTGTCGAATCTGTTCACAACAGAAAAATCTTCTTTCGTATAATCCTTTGTGGCTGCAAGTTTTTCTTTCGCTTCTTCATACACGGTCAAATGCAATTGCTGGGCAGTGGTCAGTGTGTCAAGACAGGCTGGAGAAAAAAAAGAAAAAAGAAAAGATTAACATTTGCGATGGTCATATTTAAAAATATATATTCTTATATTTCATTACTAATCCAAGAATTTTTCCGTGGCCTTCCCCTGACAACAGACCCTGCTACCTCAACTGTTCTACATCTATTAAACCAAGCACCCTCGTCCATTCTTCCATTTTCATATTTGGTTTAACATGTTTTACATGCAGGCATGCGTTTCACAGCTTTTACAAATTGACTTCCAAACTAACCTATCTCCACCCAGGTCTTCATTTATCCCTCTTTGTCTTAAAAACACTATACCACTTTATCTCAGGTTTCCATTGGCCTTCTCCTGCCAATTAAATATTGTCTCAGTAGATATGCTGTGTTTTTGTTATTTATGTACTAGCAGGGAGACTCGACGTTGCCCGGGATTGAATGATCAAAAAATGTGTCACTCTCTTATATTTTTATTGTCATCGAAATAGGTCAAATCGCCCATTTTACAATCAAATTATCTGCTCTTGATGGGGATCCATCACGGTGCACCAGAAGGTAGCTTAACATGCCTCCCATAGTGACTTAGTCCACAATAGATCGTGGTCTACATTGCACTGTAGAGAACCTACTGTTAATTTCATATCAAAGAACCTACTGTTGACTTTATGTTTGTCCTTTCAGCTTGTGTGGTAATAAAACTTCTCAAACGCACAGTAAGTATCGATAAATCATAAATCAAAAAAGTTTGATGAAAAAAAGTTAATACCTTATACAGCTAAAAACAGGCACAGCGATGCAACATTGCGGCAATGGAGCAAGGGTTGGGGCTTAGTTGATAAAGAGTGACATTAAAATAATAAACAGAAAAATGGAAAAACTTCCAAACTAACCTATCTCTGCCCAGGTCTTTACTTGTCCCTCTTTCTCTTAAAACACTCTATACCACTTTATCTCAGGTTTCCATTGGCCTTTTCCTGCTAACTGGATATTTTCTCGTTACACATGCTGTGTTTTTTTTTTGTTTTTTGTTTTTTTACATAGGGGTCACCACTTATCAAGGCCCAGAGGCTACTCGAGGATAAGGATTAATAGGTATACATTAGTCATTGTGATTTTAGCGTAGTAAACATTAGTGGGAATTTCGTAGATTAGATTACTTAGGGGGACGGTTCAACAAGAACTTGTTTACGTTGGACTTGAAGACAACCATATTGTAGTCAGCTGGAAAGCAGGCAAACGGAATAGAGTTCCACAGGCGAGCAGTTCTAAGAAAGAAGCTTTGTTCATGGAATCTACGTTTAGGTGTAGGTACAGATAAAGAATGTGGGAAATTATTGATAGTGGTTTTAGCTAGACGAGTGTTTTTCGTGAAAGTCTGGCGCGGGGGGGGGTCATAGATTGAAATTCAGATGAGCACTTGCCATGAAAATAACGATAAAGCAGGGTCAGGCTTGCAACATCTCTTCTGTGGGAAAGAGGCTGCAGGGAAGAGAAAGGGCATTCCCCCACTAAGCTACGAAGTCTATTTTTGAACTCTGTCAAGACAGGATAAGCTGCTTCTAGCAGCTCCTGCCCAGATGTGGCAACAGTACTCCATCATTGGACGAACCTGGCTTTTATATAGATAGAGAATTGCATCAGGAGTGAGATATCTACTGGAACGGTAGAAGGGTCCCACCATTTTTCCAGCGACTTTGGCAATTGATTTGATATGTGTGTTCCATTTCAGATCGGGAATAAAGGTCAAGCCCAGAAGCTTGTCAAAACATGAAGCCTCCCCAAGATGAGAGCCATTCATTTTGATTGATAGCAGCTGGGCAACAGATTGTTGTTATTCATGTACTAACAGGGAGACCCGATGTTACTAGGGATTGAATAATCAAAAAATGTTTAACATTTCTATATTTTTATTGTCATCGAAATAGGTCAAATCGCCCATTTTGCAATCAAATTATTTGCTCTAGTTGGGGACCCATCATGGTACACCGGAAATAAGCTTAACATGTATCTCATAGTGACTTAGTCCACAATAGATTGTAGTCTACATTGCACTGTAGAGAACCTACTGTTAATTTCATATCAAAGAACCTACTGTTGACTTTATGTTTGTCCTTTTAGCTTGTGTGGTAATAAAACTTCTCAAACGCACAGTAAGTATCGATAAATCAAAAAAGTTTGATGAAAAAAAGTTAATACCTTATACAGCTAAAAACAGGCACAGCTATGCAACATTGCGGCAATGGAGCAAGGGTTGGGGCTTAGTTGATAAAGAGTGACATTAAAATAATAAACAGAAAAATGGAAAAACTTCCAAACTAACTGATATAATGGACTGATCCAACACCCCTCAAATGAATGGACTGTTACGTCTATAAATGTGTCACTCTCTTATATTTTTATTGTCATCGAAATAGGTCAAATCGCCCATTTTACAATCAAATTATCTGCTCTAGATGGGGAGCCATCACGGTGCACCAGAAGGTAGCTTAACATGCCTCTCATAGTGACTTAGTCCACAATAGATTGTGGTCTACATTGCACTGTAGAGAACCTACTGTTAATTTAAAACAAGCACAGCTATGCAACACTGCGGCAATGGAGCAAGGGTTGGGCTTAGTTGATAAAGAATGACATTAAAATAATAAACAGAAAAATGGAAAAAAAAAAATAGAGAGAGTGAAAAGGAGGAAAGAATCTTTTGCTCCGTCACAAGATCACAGACAAGAATATTTATTAAAAAAAACCCAGAAAGATGGACGTGAGGAAAGGAACTTACCAAGCATATGTAGCGAGCAATGAGACCTGGTCGAATAAGAATTGGTTCGGGTTGGTACAAACATTTCAGGACTGAGGATGTTGCAATAACTGGTGTCAACAGTTTGCAAAAGTCGTACTTCAGGTAGAAGTACCATGTAGCAATTTACTGTATGTGTACTGGGGTTGTAACTGCATTACAAAAAAAAAAAAAAAAAAAAAAAAAAAAAAAAAAGATTTAGAATTTTTTTTTTTTTTATTTAATCGCAATAAAAAGGGGGGGAGGATATAAATCAAAAAGACCATATCCAAAAATATCAAAGTTCTATGTAACTTAAATAAAAACAAAAACACAAAAAAATTTATTTATTGAATTTTAAATTCTGAAGCAAATGAAAGTTTTCATTATATGAAAAATGAATGACTTAAAATTTAGTTTTGAACAGTCATTGGACCTTTTTTTTTTAGGGAGGGGACTTTTTCCTCTTTTTTTAAAATTGAAATTTCATAAGTAAATACATTTTCAGAAAAAGCATCAATATTTATGATAGAAATAAATAACAGCCATCCTCCCAAGCATTATCTCCTCATTGGTCTAAACAATCAACATTATCAATCTTCATCCCACAAATACAGACGATATTTGGTTTCATAACCAAAATATTGAACTTAAATAGCAATAAATCTGACAAATGGATATTTGATTTTGATTAGCCATTTCTTCCTTTAAATGTTTGCATCATGTTTTTCACAATAAAAAATAATTTGCTTTAGTTTCTTTCTGAAAATAATTATTCCAGCAAGGAAGACTATTACAATGAAGACCATTTAAATAACATAAAAGGTTCAAAATACAAATTTTGACAATTTTTGAGGGGTGCTTGTTAAGAATTCCACCTATATAAAAAACAAATAGAAAAATCTGTGTGATGTACATACCCGTAACAAAATGAAAATATTTTTAAAAAATCATGTAAATTGATCCATTAGTTTAATTTTTGCTGAAGAAAATGTTATCTCCCTTTGCTTATTGGGATTGTTCTCAAAATAGTGACACGAGACAGTCACTAGTTGGTTACTTTTAAAATTTGATTTTTTTTTTTAATTTGAAAATAAAACTACTTGCTCACTTTATGTGAATTTTGGAATGTGATATTTTTGTTTTTCATTGTACAGACTTTTCTTTATTTTTTAATATAGGGGGAATTTTGGACAAGAACTACATTTTTCCCCCATCTTTTTGCGACTTGAATATTTAAAAAAATATTTAATAAACAGTTAAAATTAGAACGACATTAATGAATCTCTGGGTTAGGCTGGCTTCGTACATCTAGATGACTATAAAAATGATCCAGACGATTAACATTGCAAAAGGAAACGTGTGGATTTACCTCCATAATGTATCGTAAACAGGATCCAAGCAAACTGCATGATGAAACAGATTCTCTTGGTCACTCGAAATGAAACTGAAAAATAAATAAATAAATATATATATAATATAAATTTTAGTAAACATCAAACCAATCTTCATTAATTAATTTGTATTTCTATATTACATCTGGGGCTTCTTTGACATTAACATATACACAAGGGTTGTTCCATAAGTAAAGCCTCCTATTTTTTTTTTTTTTTACTTCATTTTTTTTTAAAAAGAATTTAATGTAACCTTAAATACCCACAATATTTCTGTTAATCTATATATATATATATATATATATATATAAAGGCAAAATATGAGTGTGTATGTATGTTCGCTTTTTGTGTATGTCTGCAAAAGGCTTTTTTCATTGGCCTTCTTGGGGGTGGGGCGCTCATTCTTAAAACTTTTTATATCACGTCTAAATGATAATATCTACGACTTAACGGGGGATCGCCTGTCTATTTAATTTGTCCGACTTTTACCAGCTCGCTGCGTCTTCGAAAAGCGAATGATGTAACAGGGAAACAGTAACTGGCTTGCAGCGCAAAACTAGGTCAAACATCACGCCACTTCCTCGCACCTGTATATTTCGCTTTATAAACCTTAGCTTAAGAGGCTTATTAATTCCTCTTCCTTCGTGGTCGAGATGGGTAGGTAGCTGGCTTTTTTTCCCTTTCGTTTCCACCTTCACGTCAAGGCTTCGGGGGTTCATTCCTACCTTCCTACTAAAACTTTTTTTTTCTTTAACATCTCCAAACACCTGGCCAACATTTTTTTTTTTTAACCCACACACCTCCAAACACCCGAGCAACGCTGGGTAACCCCCGCTACTCTATAATATGAATCTCACCTGTCTGTTTAAATGTATGTATGTCTGCCTAAAACTTTTGACAGAGGCGGCGGATTTTCGTGAGATCATTTTGAAGCTCGATGTCTCAGACTACAAATATAAAAAATTTGGCTAAAAACATTAATTCCTTCATCCTCAACTGGGCAATTTTCTACAAGGCAGAGTCGATTTTTTCGCTAACATTTTTGCAAGACATTCAAACCCCGCATTAACAACGTCACAAAAAGACGTTACTTCGACCGCCCATGACATCACAATTGTGGTGGCCGCATCAATAAGACCCTTTGTTTTTCTTCACCTCCTTTTCCTCTGGTGCACTACAGGTTTGAGCCTGCTTATTACTCCTAATTTTTTTTTGTTTGCACTTGTAATCTTCCTTGTTTTTTTTTGCTCAACCAACAACCTTACACACACTTCAACTTTCTGCCTTCACATCACAGGTCCGAACCTGCCTGCCAATTTTTTTTTTTTTTTTTTGCTCAACACACCCTCAAACACCTAGGCAATGTGTGATAAAAGATATGTATAAAATATATATGTAAAAAAATATGGGTAAAAATATATATATGTAAAAAAATATGTATAAAATATATATGTGTAAAAAATATATGGGTAAAAATATATATATATATATATATATATATATATAAAAAATATATGGGTAAAAAATATATGGGTAAAAAAATATATATATACGTAAAAACAAAAAAATTTAAAAGTAAAAAAAAACTATGGTACTTGTACAGTTTAATCAAGACATTCAAAAATTTAAATATTGAAAAAAAGGTTATATTGTACGTATCCATTTTGGACTGAAGATCTGCAAAAATAAATTTTATTTAATTTGATCGAGTAGGTTTTTTTTTTTACAGCGGAAAAACATGTTTTTATGAGAGCACATTGAAGTCTGCCATTATGAAATTTGCTGAACACACCAGGGGAGATAACTCCATGTAAAGCGCCGATATTCCCTCCCCATCTTTAATTCTAGCTTTTCTTCCTAAAAATCGAATCTTTTGCTCGATATCATAACAAATTGTTTTTTCGCTAAAAAAAAAAAAAGAAAAAGAAAAAACTACTTGATGAAATTAAGTGAAATTTTTTTTTTTTGGAGAACTTCATTCCATAACGGATACGTACAATATAAACTTTTTCGATATTTTCATTTTTTAATGTCTTGAATAAACTGTACAAGTATCAAAACTATAAATGTAAAAAAAAATATAAATGTAAAAAAAATATATAAATGTAAAAAAAATATATAAATGTAAAAAAAAATATAAATGTAAAAAAAAAAAAATATAGACGTGTAAGGAGCAGAAGAGATCTTCACTCAATAAATTTGGAAATTAATGTCAGTGGCATTTCCCCCAATTTTTTTTTCAACTCTTGTTTGCCCAAACAAGGCACATTGCCACTTGGATGCAAGGAACTATTATTTGAAAAGGGCTCTATGTAGGGATCTCTACGGTGAAGGGGTGGGATTTTGCTGCTTGTCAGGTTATTCAGAGGATTTTTACACAAGTGGTAGGAGTTCGTCAGCGCACATTCCATTAGTGTACTTGTAAAAAAGGCACAGGGATGCAACATTGCGGTGATGGTTGGAGCTTGGTTGATGGTGTGTGGCCTATTAGATTTGAGATTTTTTGGGACCTTGTTTAACAGGGAGACGCCAGTGGTAGATGCACCAGTCGAGATGTGGCAACAATACTCCATGCATGGGTGAATGGTGGATTTTGTAAAGATATAGGATATTCTCAGGTGTGGGTACAATACAGCAACAGGAGGTTTAAACGATTTGCTCAAAAGAAATGAGAAAACATGCAAACCTTTTACAGCTTCCATCATATTTGCTGATCATCAGACATTTCATCGAGCAACCACTGTCCTCTTCGGCTGGGATCAAGCCTAGACAAAAAAAATAAAAATATACGTACAAGGTTGTTGCAACAAAAGAACACAGCTAAAACAACTTATACAAGAATAACAGTATCCATATTTGTTTGTTTTCCGATTATGCGGAGGTTTTTATCCCTGGCACCAAAATCAACAGAGATACGACCATTCCTGTAAGGATCTGTTCATTGTTGATTGCAGTGTAATACTAGCGCTGTGCAGTTCTAGGAGCTCCACCCTTCCAGGTTTTGCCTTCTCTTTTTGAGAATGAAGATTAGTTTATTGTTAATTAGCTGAGGCGTCTCTACTAGGAAATGCAAACGGGGTTCTCCATGACCCTTTTCGCAGATCAGAGTTAACCAACCCACCCCCTCATCAGGGACGCCAACTTTTCAATCCAACTTTCTGACCCTTGTGTCACATTTCTCACAGTGGGAGAGAAAGGAATTGGTTAGGAAAATTAAGTAATAATAAATAAAATTGGTCAGAAATGATTTAAGTAACCTAAAAAATAAAGGAAAATATTGCCTCCAGAAAAACTGAATAAATAATAATAAAAAAAAAAAAAAAAAAAAAAAAAAAAAAGTTCCCCAACCCCAAATATTTGCCTTTTCCCTACAACAAGATGTAACAAAGATCGGAAAGTGGATGATTTTTAAAATCAGCACACTGATTAACAAAAATGCATGAGCAGCTCCATCAGCATCCCTCCGTAAGAGCAATTTAAGCAATTATGCCCCCCACTTAGCCAAACTTTCACAAGAAACACCCATCTAGCAGAAAACATTAACAATTCCCCCCACTCTTTATCTGTGCCTAAACCTAAATGTAGATTCCATGAACAAAGCTTCTTTCTTAGAACTGCACGCCTGTGGAATTATCTTCCGTTTTCCTGCTTTCCAGCTCACTACAATATGGTTGTCTTCAAGTCTAATGTAAACAAGTTTTTGATGAGCCATTCCATATAAGTTAACAAATTTACCAAATTTCCATTACTAACGATTACTATATCGTCCAATTTCTGCTGTACACTCTTTAACCCTTATCCTCGAGTGGCCTCTTGACCTTGATAAGTGGTGATGTCTATGTAAAAATGTAAAAAAAAAAAAAAAAAAAAATTGTTCTTGAAATGCAAGAAGCTAAAACTGAGAGGATAAAGCTACACGAAATCAAATATCAAACTGACAAAAGAACGGTCATCTTGCTTCAAAATGATCCAGACTTTCGAACTGATTTTACAGCTGGTTATTATTTTAATATTTTACAGACTTATCTTGGTCTTGGATATGACCTTAAACTATATCCAGTGGTGAGGCCGCAGCTTGCGGACTTTGGGGAGTGTGGAGCCACCCTTTAATTACCATTGCTCCCAGGTTCACTCTGACCCGGAGTGGTACTACCTGTAAGGGTCCCAACTATGCGTTAAATAGAAACAGACTTAAAAACAAATATATTCTATTAAAAAATTTTTCTTCAAAATCTTTGGATTTGCCATTAAATAACCCGAAAAGGGTTGATATGCCGTAAAACAACCAACCAACCAACAGATTTATCTAAAACTAGTGGGGGGACGGGAGGGGGTTACCGGCGTTTGGGGGGGGGGGTAAAGAAGAACAAAAAGGAAACTTAACCCTGTTTAAATATTTAAAAAAAAAAAAAAAAAACTATAAAAAACAGTGATTTTAAAAATGGAAAAAAAAAAAAAAATAAGGGAGGGGGCTTGGTGACAAGTCGGCTCGAACCCGGAGCCTTGAGGCCCATAGGCTAAGCCTGAACAACTGCACTACAGCGACAGTCAATGTAAGAGAGATTAAAAAGTGAATGTCAAACATCACGCAATTCCGCAGTTTTTAATGAGGTCAAATTGTTTGACTGCGGGATAGTTGATGGTGACGTTTACATCCGGTTCAAATCCAGTTTCACTGTTTTTTTATACTCAAAAATCGATAAAAAAAAAAATACGATTAAAGAAAAACAGCTCGATTTTGACCAAACTTAAAACTGTGATACAATGTGACATCACACATGCTTTTTAAACGTTTTATGACCGCACAAGCAGAAAAGACCGGTGTATAAAATCAAAAGTAGGTCCATTGACAAGACGTAAGCGCGTCCGAAATGAATGTTTGGTTTAGAGCACAAGTAAACCATGATATTTAATTTTTGAATTTTAAACTTTTATTCGAGTTATTACACAAACAGAATAACAGATTACAATTTATTGTGGACTAAGTCCTGCGAGGAGACATGTAAAGCTCGCTCCCGTTGCAAAATGGTGGCACCACGATTCGGGCAGGTAAACAATCGATTTGATTAAAAAATGACAATTTCACCGGTTTCGATGACAGAGAAAAAAAAAAAAAAACACGTATTACATTCCACACCTGACTTCACGTATCTCCTGGCTCGGATAATTTAAAAATCATGCATTTTTATTTTTGTTGCATCGAGAAGAGGAAAAAGAAACTGTTTATCCTAACGAAGACGTGATGATGTTGAAAAGTTTTATTTATAAACAAATAAATGTTTGATCGTTTTTTTTAAATCTTTATTGAATTGGCTTAATAGATTTATATTTTGAATTTATGCTTAAATATATTCAAATTCATGCAGATTTCATATTATTACAGAGCCATTGAATATCATTATATATATATATATATATATATTAAGTAATGTGATTTATAATTTAAAATTTAAAAATTTTAAAAATTTATATGATATATATAGCACCAGTTTAAAAAAAATGAATAACTTGGGTGCCATCAGCTAGAATTGAAACCAAAACATTTACTGCTCCAGATGCATTCCCTATCATTCAAGCTAACAGAAAAAAAAAAAGATTTAAAATTAAACCATTTCAAACAACGAATGAATTTGCACATGCACAAAAATAATAGAAATATGTCGGCAAGTTAAAATGAACATTTTGCATTTCAACTAGCAGACATTTTTGTACGCGTTATTCATTCATCCAAACAAAGATTTTTCTCGTTTATTTCAGTGTTATATGACCAGTAGTTTAAGGGTTTATCGGTTAAATATTTACACACGGACATACATACCATCTGTTTTATTTATATAGATTATTGTAGTTGAACTAGAGTTTCCTTGAAAAATCTGAATCAGTTACTTTTTTTGCATTCATGGTCGTACAATGTTTATAAAGAAAATTAATTTTCAGAAAATTATATGATTAAGGAAGGGAGAAACAAAAACAAGGGCCAATAATTTTTTAGTATTCCACCAATTTTTTTTTATTTTTTAAAATAAATTTTTCCCCATATATATATATATATATATATATATATATATATATATATATAAATAAATCGACATGGAGACGAAAGATAAAGCCTTTCATTCTGCTTATTTAAGAGTCTTTTCCACTTAGGAACTAGAATAAAAAATAAAACTTTTCGTTTTTATAGTATGAACAAGAGATTTTGGGATTAAATATTTCCTGCATGGAGATTGGTTGAAAATAAATAAATAACTAAAAAACCCTATTTTGAGCTTTAGTCCAATCGAAAGTAGATACAAAGAAAAAAAAGGAGTCCAAAGAAAAAAAAAGGAGTACAAAGAAAAAAAAGGAGTACAAAGAAAAAAAGGAGTACAAAGAAAAAAAGGAGTACACATAAAAAAAGGAGTCCAAATAAAAAAAAGGAGTACAAAGAAAAAAAAGGAGTACAAAGAAAAAAAGGAGTACACATAAAAAAAGGAGTCCAAAGAAAAAAAGGAGTACAAAGAAAAAAAGAGTACAAAGAAAAAAAGGAGTACAAAGAAAAAAAGGAGTACACATAAAAAAAGGAGTCCAAATAAAAAAAAGGAGTACAAAGAAAAAAAGGAGTACAAAGAAAAAAAGGAGTACAAAGAAAAAAAGGAGTACAAAGAAAAAAAGGAGTACAAAGAAAAAAAGGAGTACACATAAAAAAAGGAGTACACATAAAAAAAGGAGTACACATAAAAAAAGGAGTCCAAATAAAAAAAGGAGTCCAAATAAAAAAAAGGAGCCCAAAGAAAAAAAAGGAGTACAAAGAAAAAAAGGAGTACAAAGAAAAAAAGGAGTACAAAGAAAAAAGGAGTCCAAAGAAAAAAAGGAGTCCAAAGAAAAAAGGAGTACAAAGAAAAAAGGAGTACAAAGAAAAAAAAGGAGTCCAAGGAAAAAAAGGAGTACAAAGAAAAAAAGGAGTCCAAAGAAAAAAAGGAGTCCAAAGAAAAAAAGGAGTCCAAAGAAAAAAAGGAGTCCAAGGAAAAAAAAGGAGTCCAAGGAAAAAAGGAGTCCAAAGAAAAAAAGGAGTACAAAGAAAAAAAGGAGTCTAAAGAAAAAAGGAGTCTAAAGAAAAAAGGAGTCCAAAGAAAAAAAGGAGTACAAAGAAAAAAAGGAGTACAAAGAAAAAAGGAGTACAAAGAAAAAAGGAGTACAAAGAAAAAAGGAGTACAAAGAAAAAAGGAGTACAAAGAAAAAAAGAAGTACAAAGAAAAAAAGAAGTACAAAGAAAAAAGGAGTACAAAGAAAAAAAGGAGTACAAAGAAAAAAGGAGTACAAAGAAAAAAAGGAGTACAAAGAAAAAAAGGAGTACAAAGAAAAAAGGAGTACAAAGAAAAAAGGAGTACAAAGAAAAAAGGAGTACAAAGAAAAAAAGGAGTACAAAGAAAAAAAAAGGAGTACAAAGAAAAAAAAGGGAGGAGCACAAAGAAAAAAAAGGAGGAGTACAAAGAAAAAAAAGGAGAAGCACAAAGAAAAAAAAGGAGGAGTACAAAGAAAAAAGGTGGAGTACAAAGAAAAAAAAAGGAGTAGAAAGTAAAGGAGTAATAAAGAAAGGTAAGGGTCCAGGAAAAACTCAGTAATTAGAGGAAACGAAATATATTAAAAAGAAAAATAACAAGTAAAGGGAATGTGCATTCTCTTGATCTTTATAGCAAGTGGAAAATTTGATTATTATCCATAAGGTGGTCACTACAACAAAAACAAACAGAAATACTTACCTATACAGGATTGGTTTGCAAAAATATTACAGCCAGTTAAAGTATGAGCATTAATTAGAGACTCATCAATCCTCATGAATGTTTGGTCGCTACTGGCGCCAATCCACGTAGAACGGCGACCGTAACGAGCACCTGCAGAAAATAAAAATAAAATATCGATTATCTTCTATTATATAAAGGACAGTTGTCTGAGTATATATATGTGTGTGTGTGTGTGTGTTTGTAAGTCCAGCTAAAACTACAAAACAAATACCTGCAAGGTTGGTGTATTCGTGATCAGCATAGCCCAGTATAATTAATATCTAAAATTTATTACACACTTTGTAACCTTTTCTCTTGTTTTTATAACCCTGAGCAACACTGGGTAGCCTTGCTAGTTTCAATATAATTTTTTTTAAATAAAAATTGTTGTTTGTAATGTCATTTAAAAAAAAAAAAAAACATGCATAGGTATCGATCCTCTGTTTCGTAAAAAACTTTTTTTTCACTAATATTAACAATTAGCATAGATATCCGGAAAAAATGAGCCATAGAAAAACCTTTAACAAATATCTTAGTGACTCCTGATGATTGAACCTTCGTTATGATTTACGGACACACCCTCAAACAAACGGTTTGAATTCTTGTAATGCAGAGTCAACCCTCTTTTTTCTTAATAGGAAAAGAAGCACGTTCTCAACACCCAAAGAAGGTTGCAGTGAACGACACGTGCTAATAACACCCAAGATGAGAATAATAGTCCAATTAATCAACATAACACATTCACATCTCATCTCAAAAATTCAGAATTGTAAAGCGATTTGTTTTTAAATATGCAGAAAATGAGAGTATTAGTCTTCCCAGCAGAGAAGAAGATCTCAAATATGCCAGTTTCTTTTGCAAACAAAACAACCCAAAAGTTTACTGCTCTGGTTGGT
Organism: Euprymna scolopes; assembly: GCF_053919585.1. Taxonomy (NCBI): domain Eukaryota; kingdom Metazoa; phylum Mollusca; class Cephalopoda; order Sepiida; family Sepiolidae; genus Euprymna; species Euprymna scolopes. The sequence continues at coordinate 5,393,719 of NC_136515.1, read as the reverse complement.
TGGTTGGTTGTTTTTGTTTTACGGCATATTAGCCCTTTTCGGGTTATTTAATGCCGAATCCAAAGATTTTGAAGAAAAAATTTTTAATAGAATATATTTGTCGTTTTCAAGTCAGTTTCTATTTAACCCATAGTTGGGACCCTAACAGGTACTACCACACCGGGTCAGAGTGGACCTGTGAGCAATGGTAATTAAAGGGTGGCTCCACACTCCCCAAAGGCCACAAGCTGGGCCCTCACCACTGGATATAGTTTAAGGTCATATCCAGGACCCCCATTGAGGGACTTTTACCCTCTGCAAGGGGGCAGTCGGTGTATTATAATGCCCCACCGACAGGGCCTGCTGCTCTGGTAGTTTCACGACAAACAAGATACAGAGCCACTTAGTCGTGAAGCGTTACTATTTGGGACCAGATTTGCAGTAAAAATCTGACAAAATTACATGAAAAGATATGTTCTTGAAATGGGCAGAGGCAATTGGTTATATATAAAACTTGTTTGGTTTTCATTGGAAACCGGTTACATACTGCGGCTTTTGACATCACCTGGGCATCAATTCTAGCCTTAACGAGCTAAGCTGCTAAGAACAGGAGTTCCAGATGGAATAACTCAGAACCCACTACTTAACCATCATCCCCTTTTTTTTTTTTTTGTTTTATTTAGGTTTCATCCCACACAAAGCACAGAGCCACTTAGTCGTGAGGAGCTATTATTTGGAACCAGATTTGCAGGGATACAATTTAGAGGGTTGAGTAATGAGATATTTGTTCACATTACACTTGAATTTCTGCATTTCAGTACAGTCAGGGAAGCAGGGGCTCGGGAGAGAATTCCAAAGTGAAGCAGTTCGATTCGAGTAGAAGGCTTTACGGCATCTAGGAATCTCTATCTAGTCTTCTTTTCTTGCATTATTTCTGACGCGTTCCAAGCCATATCATTCGTAGAGTGTTTACATACCAGTGTATACCTTAGTCAAAAATTACGGAAAAAAAAAAAAACATACTTTGCCAGGGCAGAGGAATACAACCTTTCCAAGTTGGCTTTCTGTAGCGCCCTCAACTGGTCTCCATGCACCCAGCACTACGGGATTATGTAAGATTGCAGTTATAATTTGCGACAGCCTCTCCATCGTGAATGACCACCCGCGCATGGTGAAAAGCCACATCAAGAGGTAACCCACTTATGCACAGGCATAGACAGTGCATGGCAGGTCCAGAGGAGTAAACCTCGATAAACTACCTTGCCATCCCCATGAGTCGCAGCAATTGCTGTGGCGGCCAACGAAAGTGCAGTAGCCGCTTAGAACAACCTATCATCAAAACTTATTTATCTCATGTCTTAGCCACACTGGTGAGCTGTGATACTGCGAAACAGTACTGTATGTTATGACTAGGGTTATGACAACAGCATATTCTTTTCATTGTTTTGACTCTCGAGTATATATCTGACACAGTTAATAAATTGAGAACCACATTAGTCTATCTAAAAACATAAGATATTAACTGATATATACTCAAGAGTCAAAATAATGAAAAGAATATTATCTCGTCATAGCCTAGTGATAACTAATCTATATATATAAAAGCGAAAATGTATGTATGTATGTATGTATGTACACTTTTCCTCGATGTCCACAAAAGGCTTCTTTCAGAGAAGCGCTCGCTCGCTTCGCAACTTCTTAAAACTTATTATATCATCTATAAATTGTAATATCTCACACTTAACCATGGAACTCGCCTGTCTATTTAATTTTATTGACTTTCAAACGTTAATTATTTCCCCGCATCGGCACGCGTTACATTCGGTTTTCGGTATAAACAAAAAGCGAAACTCGACTAATCACCGGCCCAGAGCCAGTGGTCTCTAGAGAGCTAAGTAACGTTTGTTCAATGTCGACTTCGTCATATAAGACAGTAGCTTTCATTTCGAGACGAGACACTCCCCTAATAAACAGGGAGCTGGTTTTCCCCAAACTTAGTTAAAAACAAACAAACCGATTTATTTATTTATTTATTTAAAAACTGTCGCGCACAAAATCGTAACTGCTGAATAGCTATCGCCGTCACGTCAATCAAAAACGCGCACCTGTTTTTTTTTTCACACTTTACTATTTTCCAACTGCGCGTCGTCAAGGCTTCGTTTTTTTTCACAGGCACCTACCGCACTCGGGTACCCCTCGCTAGTCTAATATATAAAAGGCATTATGTCTGTGTCTTCACATTTTCAAACTATCTCTTCCGAAACTAAAAGTCACAGAGCAGCACCAGAGGATTTTTTATAGCGTTTTCTTTTATGGGTCTTTAGCTGGTTAAAATAGTTTTTATGGTGTTAAAATTGAAAAAAAATTGATGAAACAACAAGTAAGTCAAAGATTTTACTTGAAAACAAAAAAAGTGAAGCAGAGGAAATATGGTGAAGAAAAAGGTGATTACACATGAATGGATAGTCTGGTGGAAGATCCAGTGACGGTAAAATCCAAATATATAACTTCCAGAAAGTTAATTGAATTTTCATTTGCTTACTTGTTGTTTCATCAAATACTTTTGCATGCAAAATCCAATCCCGCATTTTGCTAATTCCTACCCTCTGATGAGAAGGAAAGTATTTCTTCGAAACTCCGCAGATTTTTTTTTTTTTTTTTATTACATTTTCACCCCAAACAAGGCAAATTGCCACTTTGGTGTAGGGGGCTACTATCAGGGGCAACAACTACTGGGGTACTATGTAGGGATTTGGGCAGCAAGGTGTCGGTTCACGTTACACTTGAACTTCTGCACATCAGTACTGTTGGGGAAGCAGGGACCTGGAATGGAATTCCAGAGTCTTGCGGTTCTGGGGAAGAAACTATTGGAGTAAAAAGATCTTTTACATCTAGGGACCTCTACAGTGTGGGGGTGGGATCTAGTAGCCTGTCGGGTTTGTCGAGGGTGCTCACGTCGTGGGGGCACAAGTGATTGCAGTTCATCAGAGCATTCACCACTAAAATACTTGTAGAAAAGGCAGAGGGATGCAACATTTCGTCGATGGGACAGAGGCTGAAGCTTAGATGCCAGTTCAGGGCCTATCAGGTTTGCGACTCTCTTTTGAACCTTGTCAAGGAGCGAGAGACTAGTAGCAGATGCACCAGCCCAGATGTGGCAGCAATACTCCATACATGGGCGAATGGTGGCCTTATAGAGGTACAGGATACTTTCGGGTGTTAGTAGTTTTCTAGCACGGTAGAGAGAGCCTACCTTTCTTGCAGCGGCCCTGGCAATGCCTTCAATGTAATTGTTCCAACTCATGTTTCCTGTGAACGTTAGGCCAAGGAGTTTGAAAGATGGACTCTCAGATAAAGAGTCGTTGGCCATTGCTATTGGTGGTAGAGAGGGTTTCTTGTAATTATTGAATGAAACTAGTTTAGTCTTGGCAGCATTGAACGCGACCAACCACTTTTGTCCCCATTCCACTACAGATTGGAGGTCTTCCTCTAGTGTTTCTGCCATTTCTTTAGAAATGTGTTCATTCGTCTTCCTGTCGTGTCTGCCATAGAGTGTAGTGTCATCAGCATATATACCCATCTCAGAGGCAATGTTGTCGGGGAGGTCATTTATGAATATCAGGAACAATAGAGGTCCAAGGATAGAACCCTGGGGCACTCCCGCATTTATATCATATTGTTTAGATGTGCGACCGTCGAGGACTACCTGGATTTTTCTCTTATCTAAGAAGGATTTAATTATGTTAAGTATTCTACCAGTGATACCGTATGATCTGATTTTACTGAGGAGACCCTCATGCCATACCCTGTCAAAAGCCTTAGATATATCTAGAGCTACCGCTCTGCCTTCCCCCGCTTTGTCCAGTGATTGGTATATACGTTCAGAGATCACGGTGAGGATGTCTGCTGTGGAACGGGCTTGTCCAAATCCATATTGTTTGTCAGTCAGTAGTTTAGCATCTGTAAGATGATGGACTAGAGCATGGTTAATTATGGTCTCAAATATTTTGGCAAAAAGTGGGAGGAGGCTAATGGGGCGATAATTTGATGGGTCTGTCCTTTCGCCAGAATTCTTGAATACTGGTACAACAGAAGCAGTTTTCCAACAGCCCGGAAAGCAAGCTTCATTAAGACATTTGTTGTAGAGTTTGAAGAGAACTGGAGCTACTTCGGCTGAGCACTTTTTTAATAGCACAGCTGGGATAAGATCGGGTCCACATGCTTTTGAGGTGTCAAGGTTTTTTATGATAGCATGCACCTGAGCAGGGGTGGTTTTCAGATCGTCTAGTGTGGCGTCTGTCCGCATAGGAAAGTCAGGTAGGGGGTGGTTGGAAGGGTCCAGTGTGGAGTTTGAGGCAAACCGACTGGCAAGCATGTTAGCCTTGTCGGTTGCTGAGGAGACAACCTCGTGATTGTTGGTTAGTGGGGGAATTGTTGATTGCCCATTATTTACTACACTGTTGTAGATTTTCCAGAAATCTCGAGTTCCTAGTTTTTGTGCTTCGATGCGCTTTTTAGTGGTTTCCGTAAGTTCTCTCTTAGCTGTCGCTATTTCTTTCTTAACGTTATTTCTAGCTTCTATATACATCAGTCTGTTTGAACTGGACTTATGTCGGTTAAACCTACGGTATGCATGCTGCTTTTGAGTAATGGCAGTTGCACAAGTCGACGTAAACCATTGGGGAGAGTGGGGCTTACTATAAAATTTCCGCATGGGAACATGCGCTTCGATTGCAGTTTTGAACCAGTCAGTGGTCTCGTTTGCACACTGTTCAGCAGGGAGAGAGAAAATATTTTTCCATGGAGCATCTCTAATTAGTTCCCTGATGGCTTCCCAGTCAGCCTTATTATAATATCTCGTTGTTTTGAGCACTGGCTCTTCAGTTTTGGGTCTAGAGTTTAGGGCGATTTCAACCATTATCACTGCATGATCAGCGTTCCCGAGTGGGCTGTGGGCCTTCGCTATGCAGTCATCGGGAACTGTGGTCAAAAACAGATCTAGAAGTGATGCGTGTTGTTCTTCCTGGTCAGGGAAACGGGTTGGAAACGTAACAATTTGTGATAGGGAGTGAGATATAGCGAAGCTATGGGTTGTGCTGCCCGCTGCATCTGTGTGAGTAGAGAATCCAAGCCAGTTTTTGTGGTGGACATTAAAGTCACCAAACACATGTATTTGCGCGCTAGTGTCGAGGGACAGTGCCGTGTCTATGCTGTCAGATACTTTGTTTATTATGGAGCAGTCCTGAGTCGAGGGAGAGCGGTAGAGAAAATAATAGTAGCTAATACTGTGTTGCACGTTTAGTCTAAAGCACATAAAGGCTTGATCATCTGTTTCTAGGTTTGTTTCTCTAGTCAAGGGAAGGGTATTACGAATGTAAACTCCAAGTCCGTGCATATGTCTGTCAGAGTCCTTACGGCAGAGTGGGAGATATCCAGGCATGTTAAAGTGGTTAGAGGGAATGGAGGAGTGTAGGTTAGTCTCACTTAGTGCTAAGATATCCGGGGTATTTGTTAAGAGAAATGCTTCAACATCAGCTAAGTTAGTTCTAAGCCCACGGATATTTGTGAATGAGAGCCTCAAGGGAGGAGGCAAGTTGAATTTGTTTGTCCCTAATCCTGGTTTAAGCTTATTTTTAGATTGTACTGTCGTCATATTTATTTTTAAGAGTTTCGGTAAGGGGGAGCTAAACAAGAGGTTATGCGTAGCTTCAGACATGCATCACAAGTAGACCATCAGCTGACCTTTCTCCAATTAGGATTGTGGCCTCAGGAAAGCCCACCGGGGATGAGTGCAGGGTCCCTTTCCATGCGCGTCATGGCACTGCAAACAACCCGATATTATTCAACTGTTGATGGAGCAGCCGCTCTAAGCGCTACCAAAGAGTTAGGGCTCCTGTACTACCAGTCGGGAACAGCAGCCAGGAACTGTCAATCCGGTACCCTCAACCCTTTAGAAGAAGGTCAACCCAATCTAACCGCTCAGGCATATCTTATACTCAAGCACTCCCAAATGTTCAGTTTTAGGGGTGGGGCGTGCTGGGAATGGGGAAGAACGGCGTTCATTGCCCTAGCCAGGAAACAAGATCTACCGCTGGGTGTTTCTGTCGAATCACTGAGATAGTGTCTCTGCGCTTGACTAATAGGCAAAGAAGGAGTATGGAAGCCGGGCGATAGACAGAGCCTATCTACTCCTTAAGCAATTTAGGTTTGCAAACCGGTGAATTTGTTTGAGTCACCAGCTCTAGGAAGGTTGTCATCCAAGACTGAAGAGGCCTCTCTCCCCTTTGGTTTAGTTTCAGAGTTTTCCTTCTCCTAGACGGATGATCTGGGAAGACCTACTGGGTCCGTCAGCCCTGAGAGGGTTTTCTCCGCGCCTAGGTTCTAATCCAGGTATTTCTGCGACCCCGCGTTGTTAGTGTTACTGGGTTAGTTTGTGGGGGATTATATCTACTGATTAGTTACACTCCTCAAAGTGATTTAGGGACATGCTATTTACTTGTTAATGGATAAAGGGGGTGGGTGAAGTTCATGCAGTGTAAGCGTCTATGTTTGTAAGAGGGCTTGTTAGGGAGGAGATAATGTGATTTTAGTCGTACCCTTTTTTTTATTTTATTAATGTTAGCTTAGGTCTAGTATAGTGTTACAGTATGAGTAGGTATTAAGAATTGAGCTACGAGTTGTGCCCGAGCTATTTTAGATGATAGGAGGGTTAAGATGTAAGTGCAATATAGCATGGATAAGACAGCAAATATTGAGTCATGCGTAATTAGGTGAATAGATATATATGGGCAGGTTTTCAGTAGGTGCGAATAGAGTTGAAGTTGTAGGTATTTTTTAGTAAGAGTCATGGGGCGTTTTGCATAACAAGGAGTGTCGTTTCAATAACGTAATTAATCGTTGCAAAACTCGAGACAGTTGTGTAGTGCATATCGCTTTGTTTCTGGGTACTTTGGCTGTTAAGTACCTGCCTTTGTGTGCATAGGCTGTTAAGTCCCTTACTGGATAGGAATGAGCTGTAATGCATGCCTTAGAGGTAGAAATGTATAGATGTTTAGTGATGGTTATTAAAACAGTTTGCATGTGAGGGATTAGGGGCTGGAAGTTAGCGATTCAACTACAGATGCGGAGCAATGTGAGAGTTTAGTGGCGGATAGGTTGGAAGGAGTAGATTGTTAGCGTTCAAGAGAAGAGGGGTTATTTATTTACAGATGGATTTCCATTAGGATTTTTGAGTTACAGGTAAGGTTTAGTCTGAAGAAGGGAGGAAATCCACTTATCTAGTGTTTCCTTTTCAGATTAAATATGTTTTTAACTCATTACAAAGTGTTTTTTAACATGTTTTATTAACTATTTGCTCTTATATATATATATATATATATATATATATATATATATATAAGCATTTATATATTTTTCATATATCTTTGTTGACTTGTAGGAATACAAAAAGGCTTTCAAAAACACAAAATTTTCGACCGATCCTTCAGCCTTCTTTAGTGTTGCATGAAAAATAAATATTTGGATCTTGGAATATAACTATGCTGTTACTCTTTTATAAATGCTCTGTTGGTATATTTAGCATACATTGAGCTTCTAAACAAAAAGATTAGGTATACACAGAGTGAAATATAATTGAAAAACCATTACCAAACACACACACACACACACACATGTATATTTTCCAGGATAATGCTAAAAGTAAAGCCAATTATTTACTTACAAAATTAAAGAGCTACAAAGATTGGAGTGGTACCATTAAAATGAGCGACCTTTTGTGCTCTAGAACGTATTTCTCTACATGGTCACCACCATTCTCAATGCACTTTTGCCAGGAGTTCATTGAAACATCTCTGCTTCTGATGCGCATGTATGACAAGAGTTGGTTTCTTAAGAGTCTTACACAGTCAATATCTATAACAAAGAGATGAAAATTTTTGGTTATGAATGCATGAGTTCAGTCATCATAGCAATGAAACTAACAATCCTCTCTGATCCATTCAGTCAGAATGAAAAAAGAGGCATTATTTTTGGAACACACATCATTTTTTTTTTTTTCACCACTTATCAAGGCCCGGAAGCCACTCAGGGATAAGGGTTATTGCAAGTACATTACGTTAGTGTGGAGAGTTGATGAAGTGTTTACTTAAGGGGGCGGTTCATTAGGAATTTGTTAACATTGGACTTGAACACATTCAAGTTGTAGTCCGGTGGGAAGCAGGCAGACGGAACAGAGTTCCACAGGCGTGCAGTTCTAAGAAAGAAGCTTTGTTCATGGAATCCGCATTTTGATTTAGGCACAGATATAGAGTGGGGGAAATTTTTCACAGTGGATTCAGCTAGACGGGTGTTTTTCGTGAAAGATTGGCGAGGGAGGACCAGAGATTGGAGTTCAGACGAGCACCTGCAATGGAAAAACGATAAAACTAGGATAGGCTCGCAACGTCTCTTCTGTGGGAGAGAGGTTGCAGGTTAGAGAAAAGGGCATCCCCCACTAAGCCACGAAGTCTATTTTGTACTCTGTCAAGGCAGGATAGGCTGTTTTTAGCAGCTCCTGCCCAGATATGGCAACAGTATTCCATCCTTGGACGTACTTGGCTTTTATATAGATAGAGAATTGCATCAGTAGTGAGATATCTTGGTTTTTGTTGAAACAGTATATGAACGCTCAATTATGAAATATGATAATTTTGTAGCTTACTTTTTAAGTCATCTCTCTTTTTGGGCTTAAATTTATTGGTATATGAACAATTACTGAATTATATTAACCCAGTATAATTTGGAATACTAAAAATTTGTATATATGTATGTATATATATATATATATATATATATACACACACACACACACGTACATATCTATAAATAAATGAACTCTCCCATCAATTTCAATGTACCAGGTTCTGTCACAACAACTAAGTTGTTCGGAAATCCACACAGATAATTTGTTTATGGTGGTCAAGGCTTTGTGTACAACCAACCACACTTTTTGCTATTACTGCTAATCTTTGTTGGTGAAAATTACTGCCACAAGACAGAGTATAGAGACGACCGCACATTGGCCTTTAGTAAGAGTGCTATTGAAGTAAAAAAATATTAAGTTGTTTTTGTTTTGTTTTTTTTTGCATTAAAAAACTTAAATTCGGATGAGCATAAGAAATGGAAAATGGACTAAAAGAATTTAATCACTTACCAATGCCCGGCACAGGGCCTGCGAGTGTGTACCAAGGATGAGTTTTTTCTTTAGCACCACCTTCTTCAGGACAGACACGACCCAAAGATCCTTTCTGAAGAGAAATAATAAACACAATCATTATATATTTTTTTAAATTTTTTTAACTTTATACATATCTAAAAAAAAAAAAAAAAAGCTCGGTCGTCATTAATTTGACTAGCAAGCATGCTTATGTAAGGGGGATAACTCTTTGGGATTATGTCCTTTGAACTGTAAACATTACAGTAAATCATAAAATCAAAAGCTCTTTGTTTCGTTGTTGTATTTTATGTCATATCAGATTATTTAATCCAGTAATTTTGGAAAAAAAAAAAAATTATGATTCAAGTTCTATATATCTTCAAAATGATGAAGCAACGTTTAAACTAATTTTTCATTGTATGGAAAAAAAAAAAAAAAAAAGAAAATACAATTTTCTGATATATGGGTTGTGGAAATGCATTCACTAGCAAAAGATCTAGCTAATTTGCATATTCTTTTAAACATTCATTTTAATTAATTCCCTATTAGTTTTTTCAGTTTTCTTATGGGATGATCATCTTTAGTTAACTATTACGTGTAATTATATTCATGCAGATATTCTACATGATTTATACTTGCATAATATTTGCATAAAAAGTTTACAGTAAACAAAATTGTATACATATATATTTTTGTTTAATCTATATATCTATAAAAATGAACGTGTCTGTATGTGTGTACATTTTCCTACGCAATAACTGTCAATTTTAAGTCTACAGACTCGAAATTTGCTATACTGGCTACTGAGATTTGGGAAAATCTTTGTGATCCATTTTCGGCCAGAAATTTGGCTGTTAAGGGGTCAAAGTTCAACGATTTTACCTTTGAGAACTCCTCCGACAATTTTGGGTCTAAACACTTGAAATTTTAGATATAGGTTCCTTAGACATGGATCTAACTTAATAACCTTATTTGAACCCAAAACAAATGTTAAGGGATCATAATAGGGGTCAAAGTTAAAAAAATTGACCGCTTTTTTTTTTTTTTTTTTGCTCAACATACACTTCAAAAACCCGGACAACGCCGGGCTGAAATGCTAGTAAAAAATAAAATGAACAGTGAGCAGAAGCGAGAAAAATCCAAATGGATACTCTCTGTAAGCATGGCTATATAATTGTGAAGCAAAGGTAGTGCAATCCCAACTATGCCTGTCATGAGTGGACACTGATGCGTGGTGTACTATTAAATATTTTAAAAAATAATTGCTGTATGACAAAACATATATCACGTAGATAGAATAATAAAAAAAGATAACTTACCTGGTAACTACCACACGTATAAACCTGGCCATTAGCTAGCAATATCACAGTGTGACTACTTCCTGCCGCCACTTGAACAGCAGACATTGGTAATTGGACTTTGGTCGGAACTCCTCTGCAAATAAAAAAAAATAAATGAAGGTATAAAAATTGGTATTAAAGCTCTTAAAAGCATCAGTAAAAAAAATTTTTTTAAAATAAGGAAATGAAAGGAAAAGCAAAAGAACATGAAGATCCAAAAGAAAAAAAATGTAAAAATTGAATGAAACAATAAAGAAAATAAAACATAAGCTGAACAAATAGAGACGTCCACAAAACAAAAAAAAAAGACGTCCACAAAACAAAACAAAAAAGACGTCAACAAAAATGAAAAAGATGTCAACAAAAACGAAAAAAAAGATGTCAACAAAAACGAAAAAAAAGATGTCAACAAAAACGAAAAAATGATGTCAACAAAAACGAAAAAATGATGTCAACAAAAATGAAAAAGATGTCAACAAAAATGAAAAAGATGTCAACAAAAACGAAAAAAAAGATGTCAACAAAAACGAAAAAATGATGTCAACAAAAATGAAAAAGATGTCAACAAAAACGAAAAAGATGTCAACAAAAATGAAAAAAAGATGTCAACAAAAATGAAAAAGATGTCAACAAAAACGAAAAAAAAGATGTCAACAAAAACGAAAAAAAAGATGTCAACAAAAACGAAAAAAAAGATGTCAACAAAAACGAAAAAAAAGATGTCAACAAAAATGAAAAAAAGATGTCAACAAAAACGAAAAAAAAGATGTAAACAAAAACGAAAAAAAAGATGTAAACAAAAACGAAAAAAAAAGATGTCAACAAAAACGAAAAAAAAAGATGTCAACAAAAACGAAAAAAAAAGATGTCAACAAAAATGAAAAAAAAGATGTCAACAAAAATTTAAAAAAAGATGTCAACAAAAATTTAAAAAAAGATGTCAACAAAAACAAAAAAAAAAGATGTCAACAAAAACGAAAAAAAGATGTCAACAAAAACGAAAAAAAGATGTCAACAAAAACGAAAAAAAAAGATGTCAACAAAAACGAAAAAAAAAAGATGTCAACAAAAACGAAAAAAAGATGTCAACAAAAACGAAAAAAAAAGATGTCAACAAAAACGAAAAAAAGATGTCAACAATAACGAAAAAAAGATGTCAACAATAACGAAAAAAAAAGATGTCAACAAAAATGAAAAAAGATGTCAAAATGAAAAAAGATGTCAATGAAAAAAAAGACGTCAACAAAAACGAAAAAAAGACGTCAACAAAAACGAAAAAAAAAGATGTCAACAAAAACGAAAAAAAAAAGATGTCAACAAAAACGAAAAAAAAAGATGTCAACAAAAATGAAAAAAAAGATGTCAACAAAAACGAAAAAAAAAGATGTCAACAAAAATGAAAAAAAAGATGTCAACAAAAACGAAAAAAAAAGATGTCAACAAAAATGAAAAAAAAGATGTCAACAAAAATGAAAAAAAAGATGTCAACAAAAATGAAAAAAAAGATGTCGACAAAAACGAAAAAAAAGATGTCAACAAAAACGAAAAAAAAGATGTCAACAAAAATGAAAAAAAAGATGTCAACAAAAATGAAAAAAAGACGTCAACAAAAACGAAAAAAAGATGTCAACAAAAACGAAAAAAAGATGTCAACAAAAACGAAAAAAAAAGATGTCAACAAAAACGAAAAAAAAGATGTCAACAAAAACGAAAAAAAAGATGTCAACAAAAATGAAAAAAAAGATGTCAATAAAAATGAAAAAAAAGATGTCAATAAAAACGAAAAAAAAGATGTCAACAAAAACGAAAAAAAAAGATGTCAACAAAAACGAAAAAAAAGATGTCAACAAAAACGAAAAAAAAGATGTCAACAAAAACGAAAAAAAAGATGTCAACAAAAACGAAAAAAAAAGATGTCAACAAAAATGAAAAAAAAGATGTCAATAAAAACGAAAAAAAAGATGTCAACAAAAACGAAAAAAAGGATGTCAACAAAAATGAAAAAAAGATGTCAACAAAAACGAAAAAAAAGATGTCAACAAAAACGAAAAAAAAAGATGTCAACAAAAACGAAAAAAGATGTCAACAATAACGAAAAAAAGATGTCAACAAAAACGAAAAAAAGATGTCAACAAAAACGAAAAAAAGATGTCAACAAACGAAAAAAAGATGTCAAAAAAACGAAAAAAAGATGTCAATAAAAACAAAAAGATGTCAACAAAAACAAAAAGATGTCCACAAAAACGAAAAAAAAGATGTCAACAAAAACGAAAAAAAGATGTCAACAAAAACGAAAATAAGATGTCAACAAAAACGAAAAAAAAGATGTCAACAAAAACGAAAAAAAAATGTCAACAAAAACGAAAAAAGATGTCAACAAAAACGAAAAAAGATGTCAACAAAAACGAAAAAAGATGTCAACAAAAACGAAAAAAAGATGTCAACAATAATGAAAAAAAAGATGTCAACAATAACGAAAAAAGATGTCAACAAAAACTAACTAATACATATCAAAGAAAAAGTGAGAGGAAAAAGCTTATTTTTATAGAATGGTCAAAGTATATATTGATAACTGTACACAATATAACCCTTATCCCTGAGTGGCCTTCGGCCCTTGATAAGTGGTGATCCCCATGTAAAAAAAAAAATATATATATATAGATATAAAATAAACAAGAGAGAGAGAGAGGGGGGGGGACTTATTCTTCTCACCTGACCACTGTATCACCAACTCCAAGCTGCCCATATTGGTTACTACCAAAAGTATATACATCTCCATTCTGCAGCAATACAACTAAAATGAGAAAACATTTCACATTTTTCATCAATTTACTGCACAACGCAAACACAATCTTCACATTTTTATTAACATTAACATAGAAAACAATGAAATTTTAACGGATTACTGAAAAGGGAAGAAATTTATAAAAAGAATCTTCTCATATGTATTTTATATCACGTGATTGCCACTAGGGGGCATAACATAGCAAGAACGGTTCTTGCCCAAAATTTTAAAAAAAAAAGATAAAGAAAAATCTGTATGATGTACATACTAATCCATTAACATATTCCAAAAATCACATAAATTGATGAAGTAGTTTTATTTTTAGGAAGAAAATCATCAAGTGATTAATGGAAATTCGTAGGCATTACAACATGAATCTCATATGAATTATTGAGTTTCTTTGTTTCTTAACTTTTTTCAAAATGGCAAGCAAGACCATTACTTCTTGGATACTGAAAATATTTTATTTTCTGATTTAAAAATAAAATTACTTTATCAAATTATGCGATTTTTGGAATATGATATTTTCATTTCATCATGCATACATACATAATACATATTTTTCTTTGTTTTTGTCTATAAATATAAAAGCGAAAATGTATGTATGAATGTGTGTTCGCTTTTTCTGTGTGTCTACAAAAGGCTTCTTTCAGAGAAGCGATCGGCCGGTTCACAACTTTTTAAAACTTTTTATATTACATACAAATCGTAATATCTCACAGTTAACGACGAAGCTCGCCTGTCTATTTAATTTGCTCGATTTCAAGAAGATAAATATTCAATATTTGTTGCTCGCCGCATGTGGGTTAGTCTTTTTCCTATAACATCTTGGGGGTGGGAAAAAAAAAAGCGTTCAGCAGTAAATGAATACTATCCCGCAGTCAAACTGACCTCATTAACTCATTAAAACGAACATCTGCTAAATCCAACTAATTAAATAAATTCAAACGTGTTTCCGTTAGCATCTCGTGGTGGGGTAATGGTTAACATCGCACGTTTTTTTTTTTCACACTTTAATTTACAACTTTGCCTTAACGGTTCAGGTTCAATCCTCATACTTACTTTTTTTTTTTAACCCCCCCCCAAACACCTGGGCAACGCCGGGTACCCCTCACTAGTTTTTAATAAAGGGGGAATTCTGAACAAGATCCAGAAGCGCTGATGTTAAATCTGTTGCTGGAATTCAAATGTGAGATTTGAAAAACTAACACAAAAAATTTCTTGGTTGGTTTCGGAAAAACAAAAACAAAAACAAAAAAATAAGTTTATAGTTAGTTAATGTACTTCCTAACTTTTGGCGTAGGTGTTACCGAAAGCTGTGATAACGTAAATTAGTTCCTTCACTTTTTTTCTCTCACTTCGCATGTAATTTTTTTTTTTTTTTTTTTTTAATATTTTTCCAATCGTTCTTATTTTATTTAATAATAATTGAAAAGTTTTTTTCCATCTTATTTTAATTAAGAATTATTGACATTAGTTTTATTTTTTTTAAAGAATTATTGAAAACACTTTTTAAAATCTTTTTAAACTATTTTGAGAATATTATGTATAATGTAACATTTCTGAATTTTTGAGATGAGGGTTGCTTATTCGTATTATTTGGATTCAACGGACTACTGCTCTCATCTTGAGTGTGATTTTGACAATTTTTCGGCCGATGTAACCTCCAACCTTCTTCAGGTGTATCTTGTCGAACTTGAGAATGTTTTTGTCGAACTCGGGAATTCAGACGGAATTTAGAGCAGAACCCTTCATTTACTTTGGGGGATGGGGGGAGGGGGGATAGCGTGCTCCTATTCTGTCAGCCATGACTGGATAGATGTCCTAAGTAATTTGCAATTGTATTTTTCAGTCGCCCATACTGAGGATTGAACCTTCAACCTTCAGGAGAACATCACTTTTTACAATTGATTTTTCCAAGTACTCTAACCACTGCACCATGGTCTAAATTCCCCGAGTTCAACAGAAACATTCCCGGGTTCGACAAGAAAGACCTGAAGAAGGTCAGAGGTTACATCAACTGAAATGTCGTGAAAATGACCCTCAAGATGAGAACAGTAGTCCGATGAATTCAAATGATACGAATTAGTTAACATACTTCCTAACTTCTGGCATAGGTGCTTCCGGAAGCAGTGATAAGGCAAATCAGTTCTTTTGCCTTTTTTCTCTCACGCCTTTATCTCCCCTTTGCATGTACTCTTTTTTTTTTCTTTTTTCTTTTTTTTTTTTTTAATATTTTTTCGATCATTCTTTTGTTATTGAATAATCATTGAAAAGTTTTTCCCATCTTATTTTAATTAATTATTGAAATTAGTTTTTTTTTTTTTTTAAAGAATAATTGAAAATACATTTTGTGCTTTTTTTTTTAGAATTATTGAAAACACTTTAAAATCTTTTAAATCTATTTTGGATAATTTTTTTTTGTTTGAAGTTTTGTTATTTTGATTTCAAAAATTACATTTTAATACTTTCATAAACATATATTATAATAATACTTTCATAAACATATATTATAATAATACTTTCATAAACATATTATAATAATACTTTCATAAACATATATTATAATAATACTTTCATAAACATATATTATAATAATACTTTCATAAACATATATTATAATAATACTTTCATAAACATATATTATAATAATACTTTCATAAACATATATTATAATAATACTTTCATAAACATATATTATAATAATACTTTCATAAACATATATTATAATAATACTTTCATAAACATATATTATAATAATACTTTCATAAACATATATTATAATAATACTTTCATAAACATATATTATAATAATACTTTCATAAACATATATTATAATAATACTTTCATAAACATATATTATAATAATACTTTCATAAACATATATTATAATAATACTTTCATAAACATATATTATAATAATACTTTCATAAACATATATTATAATAATACTTTCATAAACATATATTATAATAATACTTTCATAAACATATATTATAATAATACTTTCATAAACATATATTATAATAATACTTTCATAAACATATATTATAATAATACTTTCATAAACATATATTATAATAATACTTTCATAAACATATATTATAATAATACTTCCATAAACATATATTAATAATAATACTTCCATAAACATATTTTATAATAATACTTTCATAAACATATTTTATAATAATACTTTCATAAACATATTTTATAATAATACTTTCATAAACATATATTATAATAATACTTTCATAAACATATATTATAATAATACTTTCATAAACATATATTATAATAATACTTTCATAAACATATATTATAATAATACTTTCATAAACATATTATAATAATACTTTCATAAACATATATTATAATAATACTTTCATAAACATATATTATAATAATACTTTCATAAACATATATTATAATAATACTTTCATAAACATATATTATAATAATACTGTCATAAACATATATTATAATAATACTTCCATAAACATATATTAATAATAATACTTCCATAAACATATATTAATAATAATACTTCCATAAACATATTTTATAATAATACTTTCATAAACATATTTTATAATAATACTTTCATAAACATATATTATAATAATACTTTCATAAACATATATTATAATAATACTTTCATAAACATATATTATAATAATACTTTCATAAACATATATTATAATAATACTTTCATAAACATATATTATAATAATACTTTCATAAACATATATTATAATAATACTTTCATAAACATATATTATAATAATACTTTCATAAACATATATTATAATAATACTTTCATAAACATATATTATAATAATACTTTCATAAACATATATTAATAATAATACTTCCATAAACATATTTTATAATAATACTTTCATAAACATATTTTATAATAATACTTTCATAAACATATTTTATAATAATACTTTCATAAACATATATTATAATAATACTTTCATAAACATATATTATAATAATACTTTCATAAACATATTTTATAAATTCAGAGAAAAAAAAACTTAATGTGAGGAGGAGGTTGTAGTTTGATTAAAACAATATGTGTAATGTTACAGGATTTTTTTTTAAAGGCAATACAATGTAATTTTTGTTTCCCTGCTACTTAAAAAAAAAAAAAAAAAAAAAAAAAATGACATTGTATTGACTTTAAAAAAAAAATCCTAAAAAAAAAAAATATTTTTATAATTTCATAAACATATTTCTCATAAAATTTCATATAAAATAAAAAAACTTATTTTTAAATTTTGTTATTAAAAGTGCAAATAAAGACTAATTGTGTTATTTTTATCTTTTTATAATTTTGTTAATTTTTATTGTATATCTTTCAATAATGTCCTTTTTCATATTTTATTTCAATAAATCGTTTCACAATAAAAATACTGACATAAAAGTGAAGGAACTGATTTGTCTTGTCACCGCTTCTGGGAGCAGCCATGCCAGAAGTTAGGAAGTATGTTAGCTGACTATAATCAAAAATAAAACAATCAAATATCTAGGGAATTGGAAAGGAGAGACTGAAAATCTAAGAGTCTCCTTGTTAGAAGGGCTGGGAATCTGGCATCTCAAGCAGATCCTGATGTTAAGATATGATCGAACACTTCAAGGTTTTGATTGAATGACAATAATTTAAAAATAAGTATAATCCCTGGCATTTCACAAGTCCCATCTTCAACTTGGTGTAGATTGCGAACCCATATGACTTATTTTTTGTGAATGTTAAGCCAAGGAGCTTGAGAATGATGAAAGCTCAGGTAGGGTATTATTAGTGATGGTGATTGAGAAGGAGTTTTGTAATTGTTAAAGGAAAATAGCTTAGTTCTTGTAGCATAAAATATTTTTCTCTTTGGTGTTGACTTTCTGCCAGAGGCATGCTGTGGGGATGGGGCAATGAGCTGGTGACCCTTTGCCTCCAAATTGAAGAAAGGGAGCATCCAGTCATGTTCAAACTATCTCCCTTTCTTATAATATTTCTTAGTATTAAGACTTTAATCTTCAGAGCATACAATCAAGAAGTTCTCACTGGGCATTACCAGTCAGCAGGGTACCAGACTCCTGCATCCTACTGCCTTATGCCAAACCCATATTTATGAAATCGCTCCAGACAAGGTATGAAGCCACCCAATGTAAAGAGCTAAAAAATAAAATAAAACACTACTTTAAGGTCAAAGGGACTTTATTATCCATATTCATCATTTTCCGTTTGGTGCGAATTGTGAATCCACGTGACATTTTTCGACATTCCTTCTGATTCAAGGCAAGTTGGTTGCTGGACGCCTAACTTGAGAGATGTCCAATCAAAAGAATTTTTTTACACCTTCTCCTCGGCTTTCCTCTGTTGCTTTTGTCTTCTAACATACCCTCAAAGCATAACGTGGACAGACCAGTGGTTGATCGTTTGACATGGCCAAAAGTTTAAGGGTTTTACTTTTGATTATATAAAATAGAGGAGGGTAGGGAAGTAGTTTGATGGAGGGTGGCATGGCATTGTCATGTTAATATGTGAAACCCTGCTGGAGCAATAATAGCAGTAGAGAAAATATTTGACATTCATTGGCTGAAATACTTAACATCGATTGGTCGAGTCTATAAACTATAAACTCGTCTGAACTCCAATCTCTGGTCCCTCCTCGCCAATCTTTCACGAAAAACACCCGTCTAGCTGAATCCACTGTGAAAAATTTCCCCCACTCTTTATCTGTGCCTAAATCAAAACGTGGATTCCATGAACAAAGCTTCTTTCTTAGAACTGCACGCCTGTGGAACTCTGTTTCGTCTGCCTGCTTCCCAACTGACTACAACTTGGATGTGTTCAAGTCCAACGTTAACAAATTCCTAATGAACCGCCCCCTTAAGTAAACACTTCATCAAATCTCCACACTAACGTAATGTACTTGCAATAACCCTTATCCCTGAGTGGCTTCCGGCCCTTGATAAGTGGTGACCACTGTGTAAAAAAAAAAATAAAATAAAAATACTCAATCTCAAGTGCTTACTTAAATCCAACCAATCAGAAGGAGTTGTTCTGGGAACCTGGCTACATAAGTGAAAACTCCAAAACAATCACAACCCTTATCAACTGTTGCACAGATTTCTTGTGGTCAAATTAAGTCTTAGTTTTGAGGTCAGTAGATTCTTGGAAGATGACACAAGAAACTTCTAAACTGGACTACTAAACATAGCAACAGCTTATACAGCCTCATGAACTCACACAAGTCCAACTCATATAGACAAAACAATATTTTCTTTATCTAGGCACTTTGCACTCTTTACAGCACTTATGCAGTATATGGACCGCGTTATTGTCTGCATATTCTGACAAGTTACTGACCCTGTCGGTGGGGCATTAGAATACACTGACTGTCCCCCTGCAGAGGGTAAAAGTCCCTCAATGGGGGTCCTGGATATGACCTTAAACTATATCCAGTGGCGAGGCCCCAGCTTGTGGGCTTTGGGGGAGTGTGGAGCCACCTTTTAATTACCATTGCTCCCAGGTTCACTCTGACCCGGAGTGGTAGTACCTGTTAGGGTCCCAACTATGGGTTAAATAGAAACCGACGTGAAAACAACAAATATATTCTATTAAACAAAATTTTCTTCCAAATCTTTGGATTCGGCATTAAATAACCCGAAAAGGGTTGATATGCCGTAAAACAAAAACAACCAACCAACCAAATCTGACAAGTTACATAAACCGCTGGAAAGTGATGACGAAAACTTCATGACTTTTTTAGCAAAAAAATGCTGCTCAATGTTAAAACATTAGTAAACGGTTAAAAATTTATGAAGGCAATCATCATATGGTAACTTTGAATAAAAAAAAAAAAAAAAATTTTTTTTTTAAATTTAAATGAGAAATTTGAAAAACCGAAATAAAGATAAAATAATTTTACTTACTTTTATTGTTGCTGTTAACATCAAAATTTTTTAATGTCTTGATTAAACCGTACAAGTACCTTTTTTTTTGTTTTAATTAAATGTAATTCTAAATAAACACCATACATACCTGTATGATGCTGCCCACAAGACACCTGAGTAACGGGAACGTCTCCTTCGCCGACAACTACTTCTGCTGGTGGCAGGCTGACCATTTTTGCGTAATCCGTCTCTTGCTCATCAACCTCACCTTCAACGAAACAAAATTTTTGGTCAAAGATAAACAAATTTTAACACAACGCATCACTGGTGGTGGAGGTGATGGGTTTCTTAGATCAACTTTTAGTAACAACAAAAAAATAACAAAAATATAATATAAAATGATATAAAAATAATATGAATTAAATTCTTTAATATTTCACACGACATGAATCAATATGGGATTTCGCAGGTGAAAACTTAAAATTGCGAAATGCAAATATAAGAACGAAATGCGTTTTAATATTTTACAAAAAAAAAAAAACTTTTTTTTACGTCTTCTTTTTTGGGACAATTTTTTAAATTCGAATTAATAAATGAAATAATTATTTTGAAGTAATTACCACGATACTTTCGTTCGTGATATCATTTTAGTTCATTTTATTTCTGATGTTAATGAAAAGGCAGTTGCAACTAATTTTTTTAAATGTTATTCTTAAAAAAAAATAAAAAATTTAAAAAAATAAATTTAAAAAAAAAATAAAAAATTAGAAATAAAATAATTAAAATATTTCTCCAAAATTTTAACTCCTACAAATGAACTAATATCATGAGGAACCCATTTAATAAAAACATGTAGTCACAACTTACGGTACTTGTACAGTTTAATCAAGACATGAAAAAATGAAAATAGTGAAAAAAAAAAGTTATATCGTAAATATCCGTTTTGGACTGAAGATTTCCGAAAAAAAAAATTTCACTTAATTTAAGTAGTTTTTATTTACAGCAAAAAAAAAAAAACGTTTTTATGACAGCACATTGAAGGTAGCCATCTTTTAATTTTTTTGAACACAATACAGGGAGATAACTCGGTTTAAAGCACCAACACTTCCTCTCCATCTTTAATACTAGCTTTTCTTCCTAAAAATCAAACCTTTTGTTTGGTATCATAAATTGTTTTTTTCAACGTAAAAAAAAAAAAAAAAAAAAACTTGATCAAATTAAGTGAAATTTTTTTTTGGAAAACTTCATTCCATAATGGATACGTACAATATAACCTTTTTTTCAATATTTTCATTTTTTGATGTCTTTATTAAACTGTACAAGTACCCAACTTACTTCTTGTTTTCTGTTTTGTTTTTATTTTCTTTTTATTCAAATTCTAATTAAATGCAAAAGAAAAAAAAAATTGTAAAAGAGAAGACGCAAAAGAAGTCGCTTTAAGTTGTTTACAGTGACGTCAGCATTTGTCAGCCATCTTAACGTTTCAACCTACGAAAAACCCTAAATTGCCGGGATTTCTTATTTCAACTTTTATAAAAGAGCAAAAAAATAATTATATGAAAACAAAAAATATAAATCAAATTCTCTTTAATATTTCAGATAAATCTAAATATATGAATAAAAACCAAACCAAAAAATCTATGAAACAAACACAATAGTTTTAATTCTTTTATGTCTGATGTTAAATGGATCGAAATAAAAATCTTGGATCAAAATTAAATATAAAATATTAACACTGAAAAAGAAAAAAAAATATATATATATAAGGAACTAAAATAAAAATAGGCTAAAATTATTTTTATTTTTCATTAAATAATTCATACATGTTAATAATAAAAATGGTGCTTTAATATCGTATTTACAAGTTACTAGCGGGAGGGGGGGGGGGGTACCCGGCGTTGCCCGGGTGTTTGTAGATGTGTGTAGGAGGGGGGGGGTTAATAATTCTGCTTAAATATTATAAAAAAGACGATGTAAAAAACATGGGTTTTTATAAATATAAACCTGTGTATTGGGAGGGGGGGTAAACTAAAGAATAAGCGAAGTAATAAAAAAAAACGTTGCCCGGGTGTTTAAAGGTGTAAAAGAAAAAAAAAATAGTTTTGGTCGGGAGGAGGGATTGAACCCGGAAGCCTTGACGCAGAGGTGGAAACCAATGCCAACTACTTAACGGTCTCGACCACGAGTGAGAGTAATTGATTATCGTGTTAAGTTAAGGCTTATAAAGCTAGTAAAAGAGGTTTGATTGACAGGAAGACGCTAAATGAGGTCATTGTGGGATCGTTATTTTTAGTTTTCACTTCCTCCCAGATGATAGTGGGAAGGGGGGAAAGCAGCGCGAAAGCCGAGAACACAATGTTTTTCACTGTATTTATACTTAAATGCAAGACAAACAGGGGACATAGCGAAATAGCGCGAATCTCATAAAAGTCGACGTAAATAAATCTAGAGACGACCCACGTTCCCAAACCCTAGATATTATGATATAGGGGGTATATAAACAGTTTTAAGCGATAGTAACCCCCGAAGCGTGTGCGGAAGAAGCCTTTGCGAGACATACACGAAATGGTCACACGCATTTTGCCTTTTATATATATAGATTACAGCCGTGTTTGTGTGTGCGTATAATACAAATCACTAATACTTGCTTTGATCAAACTGAGCCACAACAATGCATGGCCGGATACAATATATATATATATATATATATATATATATATATATATATTTTATACTGATGGGACGATTCCAATATTTTTCCTGGTTCTGATACAATTACCGATTTCGGTTCTTTATAAGTCTCTAACTTTTTAACTATAAAGTTGTTATCCCCTCCTCTAACCCCCCCCCCCCGATTACCATAAAAACACCTGTTACATGTGCATATATTTTCTCAAACGTGAAAACACATTTGTGTGGCAGGGTGGATCTATAGATTTTAGTTTTCTGCCTGTTCTACAAGTATTTTAATGGTGAATGCTCTGATGAACTGCAGACACTTGTGCCCCCACGACGTAGACACCCTCAACAAACCCGACAGGCAGCTAAATCACACTCTCACACAGTAGAGATCCCTAGATGTAAAAGATCTTTCTACTCCAGTAGTTTCTTCCCCAAAACCGCTAGACTCTGGAATTCCATTCCAGGTCCCTGCTTCCCTAACTGTACTGACATGCAGAAGTTCAAGTGTAACGTGAACCGACATCTTGCTGCCCAAATCCCAACATAGTGCCCCAGTAGTTGCTGCCCCTGATAGGAGTGGCAATGTGCCTTGTTTGGGATGAAAATGTAATAAAAAAAATAATAAAACAAAAAAAGATTTTAAATCAATAAATATCAGCAGTGGGAGATGTTTTAAACAAGATCAAATAAAAAAAAATATATATGATTAAAGTTAAATACATATAGAAATTTTGGCATTGGAAAATAGGTACAAATTTTTCTGATTATGATACCCCAAAAGATTCTGATTTTTTACGATTCCTGATTCCAATTAATCATCCTAACACTAACATATTTCTTTGTGACAATCAATGAAATGAAAAGAAAAAAAAACTTTACAAGAAATAGAATAAAGGAAAATTTGAAACAATTGATACCACTAAAAGGTAAACATTAGGGGAAAAACTAAATTTGAAAAATATTGTTTAAAAAAAACTAAATTTGAAAAATATTGTTTAAAAAAAACTAAATTTGAAAAATATTGTTTAAAAAAAACTAAATTTGAAAAATATTGTTTAAAAAAAACTAAATTTGAAAAATATTGTTTAAAAAAAACTAAATTTGAAAAATATTGTTTAAAAAAAACTAAATTTGAAAAATATTGTTTAAAAAAAACTAAATTTGAAAAATATTGTTTAAAAAAAACTAAATTTGAAAAATATTGTTTAAAAAAAACTAAATTTGAAAAATATTTAGTAAAAAAAACTAAATTTGAAAAATATTTAGTAAAAAAAACTAAATTTGAAAAATATTTAGTAAAAAAAACTAAATTTGAAAACTATTGTTTAAAAAAAACTAAATTTGAAAACTATTGTTTAAAAAAAACTAAATTTGAAAACTATTGTTTAAAAAAAACTAAATTTGAAAACTATTGTTTAAAAAAAACTAAATTTGAAAACTATTGTTTAAAAAAAACTAAATTTGAAAACTATTTTTTAAAAAAACTAAATTTGAAAAATATTTTTTAAAAAAACTAAATTTGAAAAATATTTTTTAAAAAAACTAAATTTGAAAAATATTTAGTAAAAAAAACTAAATTTGAAAAATATTTAGTAAAAAAAACTAAATTTGAAAAATATTTAGTAAAAAAAACTAAATTTGAAAAATATTTAGTAAAAAAAACTAAATTTGAAAAATATTTAGTAAAAAAAACTAAATTTGAAAACTATTTAGTAAAAAAAACTAAATTTGAAAACTATTGTTTAAAAAAAACTAAATTTGAAAACTATTGTTTAAAAAAAACTAAATTTGAAAACTATTGTTTAAAAAAAACTAAATTTGAAAACTATTGTTTAAAAAAAACTAAATTTGAAAACTATTGTTTAAAAAAAACTAAATTTGAAAACTATTGTTTAAAAAAAACTAAATTTGAAAACTATTGTTTAAAAAAAACTAAATTTGAAAAATATTTTTTAAAAAAACTAAATTTGAAAAATATTTTTTAAAAAAACTAAATTTGAAAAATATTTTTTAAAAAAACTAAATTTGAAAAATATTTTTTAAAAAAACTAAATTTGAAAAATATTTTTTAAAAAAACTAAATTTGAAAAATATTTTTTAAAAAAACTAAATTTGAAAAATATTTTTTAAAAAAACTAAATTTGAAAAATATTTTTTAAAAAAACTAAATTTGAAAAATATTTTTTAAAAAAACTAAATTTGAAAAATATTTTTTAAAAAAACTAAATTTGAAAAATATTTTTTAAAAAAACTAAATTTGAAAAATATTTTTTAAAAAAACTAAATTTGAAAAATATTTTTTAAAAAAACTAAATTTGAAAAATATTTTTTAAAAAAACTAAATTTGAAAAATATTTTTTAAAAAAACTAAATTTGAAAAATATTTTTTAAAAAAACTAAATTTGAAAAATATTTTTTAAAAAAAGTAAATTTGAAAAATATTTTTTAAAAAAAGTAAATTTTAAAAATATTTTTTAAAAAAAGTAAATTTTAAAAATATAAAAAAAAATTTAAAAAGAAAATTACCTCTAAATTTGTTTTGTTTAAGGCTTTTGTTTTTAACCTTCTGAACTTTCTCGATCTTGTGTTCCATTCTTTTACCAATTGGCTCAAGAGGTTTGACACCATAACGTGCGGCTGCAATCAAACAAAAAAAAACAAAAAACAATTATAAAAAAGACAATGTTCTGAATTGGTTTTCTAGAATTACTCCATCCAGGCAACGGCAGATAAATAACAGCTAGTTTATTATATTATATCTATAAAAGTGAAAACATGAGTGTGCGTATGTGAGGAAGACTCAATCTATATACTCAAAGAATTCTTGATCTAGAGATTTGAAATTTGGTATGTAGGGTATTCAGACATGAGGAAAACATTTTAAACTGTTTTCATCTGGAAAAAAGGGCTACTAAGTTGTGCAAAATTTTAAATTTCGTACTTGATGGTCATCGGATTTTTATTTGTTTGTCAACGGTTTCATGACTGCACATGCGTGAATCATTCACATAAAAGCTTCCTTGTGTTAATAATAAGTAGGTTTGAAAACACTTTTTACAGATCATGACAAGCTGGCCTAATGGTCATCGTACTTGATTCACTGTCTTTAGGTTTTGATCTCAGCTCGAGTATTTTTTTTTTTTTTTTTTTTTTTTTTTTTTTACACAGTGATCACCACTTATCAAGGCCCGGAAGCCACTCAGGGATAAGGGTTATTGCAAGTACATTACGTTAGTGAGGAGATTTGATGAAGTGTTTAATTGGGGGGGCGGTTCATTAGGAATTTGTTAACATTAGACTTGAAGACATCCAAGTTGTAGTCCAGAGGGAAGCAGGCAGACGGAACAGAGTTCCACAGGCGTGCAGTTCTAAGAAAGAAGCTTTGTTCATGAAATCCGCGTTTTGATTTAGTCACAGATATAGAGTGGGGGAAATTTTTCACAGTGGATTCAGCTAGACGGGTGTTTTTCGTGAAAGATTGGCGAGGGGGGACCAGGGATTGGAGTTCAGACTGGCACCTGCCATGAAAATAACGATAAAACAAGGATAGGCTCGCAACGTCTCTTCTGTGGGAGAGGGGTTGCAGGGTAGAGAAAAGGGCATCCCCCACCAAACCACGAAGTCTATTTTGTACTCTGTCAAGGCATGATAGGCCGTTTTTGGCAGCTCCTGCCCAGATATGGCAACAGTATTCCATCCTTGGACGTACTTGGCTTTTATATAGATAGAGAATTGCATCAGTAGTGAGATATCTTCTCACTTACAAGAGTGAATTGTTTAGAAAAACATAAAACTCGCATGCACATGTCTTATATTTCTTTTTTTTTGTTCTTTTACTTCATTTTCATTTGGAATTTAATGTTACGTTTAATACTGGGTATGCCAGGTACATCTGCTAGTATATAATAGTGCAAGTCCATTTTTTTTTCTTCAATTCTTGTAAGTAGTAGTACTCTCTCTACCTCCCCACAGGTAACCTTCATAATGTATTGTCATTTACACCAACGCATCTCAACCTTTTATGCCCTTGACCCTGTGGCCCATTTTTAATGTCAAAACAAATCTTGGGCCTGCATAACGTTTAATAAATATTTCCATATTACTCCAGGGATTTCATAAATCTTCATCCGTAGAAATACCATAGAATTTCAACCCTTGTACTTCTGCATACCAGTACAGTCAAGGAAGCAGGTACCCAGGAAGGAATTCTAAAGTCTAGCAGGCTTTCCAGCATCTGTAAGGGTGGGATTTTGCTGCTTGTCGGGTTTGTCGGGGGTGGAGGACATTTAAGTAGAGGGTGTACTAGTTCTTCAAGTTCAATGCAGCACATGCCATTAAATTACTTATAAAACAAGCACAGGGATGCCACATTTCAGCGATGGGACAGAGGTTGGAGTTTAGTTGCTAGTGCAGGAGCTATTAAGTTGGTGACTCTTTATTGAACCCTGTCTAGGAGCGAGAGACAAGTGGCAGATGCACCAGCTCAGATGTGATCACAATACTCCATATATTTTAGGTTGAGCATATTGGGAAGTGATATACAAATTACCATTTGCATATTAAGCGATGCTCTTTGTGTAAACGAATTGAGCTTAGGTATTTGGACAGTGTCAAAACACTGTTAAATCACTGCTCGCTTAGAAGCAGCTGAATAGCGCAATGGTTAGAAGTTCCGAATATCATTTAGGCGGTCAGGTTTCGATCCTGGCTTAAGGTAGTTGCTTGTCTAGCCACACTGATAAGCTGTGAAACAGCGAAACAGTACTGTATGTGGATGACTATATATATCTATATATATAGGGTGAATAGTGGCTTTGGAGAGGCACATGATACTCAGAAGTAACCTTCTAGCACAGTAGAGAGAGCTCACCTTATTTGCAGCAGCCTTGCCAATTTCCTCAACATATTTGTTTCAATTCATGTTGCTTGTGAATTTTAAACTAAGGAGTTTGAACGAAATAATTGCTGGGATTTTCTTGGTGCCCACTCCAGGCCTAATGAAAGCTCTAGGCCCAGTTCAAAATTCCTTATGTCCACAAGTGAGTCTGAGAGCGACGTTGCGAAACACTGATTTACATTATTTGGTACAGCTTTCCCTTATCGTCATCGTTCTTGCCATTCTCACAACGTTTCTACCATTATACGATCGAGTCTTCTCCAGAAGCTTTTTGGCCATCAGAACCTTCTAAAAATTTCAAACTAAACCCGGTTCTTGTCCAGAATTCTCTCTACATTAAAAAAAAACAAAAAAATGAACGCATATGATATATGAACCTGTGACAAAACAAAAACATCATATTCCAAAAATCACATAAATTGACCAAGTAGTTTTACTTTTATAATGAAATTCATTTTTAAGTGATTAATGGGAATTGATAGGCATGATACAACAAATCTCGCAAGTTTTAATTATTGTTGAGTTATCTCCCTTGTTTGATTTTTTTTTTTTCTTTCTTTCTTTCAAAATTCCGAGTGGGACAGTTACTTCTTGGATACTCATAAAAATTTGATTTTCTTATCTATAGAAATAAAACAGTAGATGTATGTATGTGTGTGAATATATTTAACAGCCTGAGTCCTCAAACTGCTGGTCACATGACACTGAAATTTACAGGAAGTAGTAATCATCCACCAAGGATGGTTGATAACGAGTAAAATCTTTGCATACAGAAATATGTCAAAAGCTCAAACAATAGGGAATGTGGTTGGAGCGCTAAATATTTTGGTTTTGATTCAAGCTGATGGCACCCAAGTCATTTTTTTTTACAATCTTGAAATCAGTACTATTTATTAGGTACAACAGAAAATCGACTTTATAATAATATGAAATCTGCATTGATTAAAATATATTTAAGCAAATTTTATGATCGGGCAAGGTGGGGGACTCTCCTGCTAGTTTAAAAATAAAACTACTTAATCAATTTACATGATTTTTGGAATATGATATTTTTTATTTTACCAATTTTTCTTTATTTTTTATTTTTTTTTTAATGAATGGCTCTCATCTTAGGGAAGCTCCAGCTCTTGACAAGCTTCTGGAACTGACATTCATTCCTGATCTGAAATTTAACACTTACATCAAATCTGTTGCCAAGATGGCTGAAAAAATGGTTGGATCACTCTACCGCTCCAGTAGGCATCTCACTGCCGATGCAATCCTCTATTTGCATAAGAGCCAGACAAGTCCTAAAATGGACTACTGCTGCCACATCTAGGCAGGAGCTTCTCGGCGCACCTTATCTAGGCTTAATACAGTTCAAAACTCTAGTAGGTGATGCCCTTTTCTCTTCCTTGCAACCTGTTTCCCCACAGAAGAGACGTTACAAGCCTGTCTCTGCTCTTTCACTACGCTCATGGCAAGTGCTTGATTGAACTCTAATGTATGGTCCCCTCTTTCCAAACTTTCACAAAAAAACTCGACTAGCTACAGCCACTATATATAATTTTCTCCACTATCTGTGGTTAAATCTAAATGCAGATTCCATAAACAAAGCTTCTTTCCCAGAACTGCCTGCCTGTGGAACATTGTTCTGCTGGTCTGCTTCCCGATTGAATACAACCTAGTAGCCTTCAAAACCAATGCAAACAAATTTTTGTTGAGCCGTCACCTTAAATAATCCAATTTACACCACAAACGATGACTACACTATCACCTTACATTCATTAACTCTTATCCTCGAGTGGCCTTTGGACCTTGATAAGTGGTAACTCCCAAGTAACAAAAAAAAAGATTCCATTTATTGTAGTTTATCTGAAACTAGCGGGAGGGTTTTTTTCCCCGATTGTATAATATGTTTAAATATATTTTAATTTGTCCAGATTTCGTATATATTTTTATAGAGTCGTGATTTCAAAAGTAAAAATAAAAAGAGTGTTTGAATGCCATCAGTTAGAATCGAAACCGAAACGTTAGCATTCAAAGCTGGTGACGTTACCACTGTACCAACATGACACGCATATGAACTGATTAAAAATTAAAAATAAACTAAGATGAATGTACAAAATGTATAACATTTTTTTTTTTCAATTTTTACTCTTTTCGACCCTTAAAAACTATTTTAAACGGCTCAAGACCCATAAAGAACGGTCCATAAAAAAATCCAATCATTTGAGCCTCTCAGCACCACTCTCGGACATTCAGTTTTGGAAGGGACACAGTTTGAAAATATGGAGACAAACGGACAGACATATAGCCTTTTATATACAAGACTTTGTATTGGCCGGATCACAGATACTGCTGATTAAAACATGTACATACACGTTTGGATACCACGAGTATCGAGACATGCAAAAAACATGATTGAAGTGTGTAAGAAGCTATACAACTTCATGCGAGCGAGCTGACGTAAACTGTTTAGATCAAACAGCATGGAACGTGTGCAGGAAACATCTTTTGAATCTGGGACCTTCACATCGCTTTAAATACCAAAATGGATGCAGAAAAAAAAAACAAAAAAAAAAAACAATTTGATATTTTATCCATAGCTTGGTAGAAAATTAAAAATGTTCGATAAAATTTCAGTCTAAACTCGTTCCTTTCAGCCATCAGCACAGTTGGGGGTGTTGTTGATATATTTGGTCCAATGACTTTAATAGGAAGAAATAAGAAAAGGTCAACACTGATAAAAATATGAGAAATCACCTTTCTTTTTGTCCAAATCCAAAATTGTTTTCAAGTCAGTTTCTCCCCCTATTAAACAGAAATTATCAAATTAAAAATTATCAGTAACCATCGTTAATATTAGCAGCAGAATTGGCAGCATCATGAAAACTTCAAACGATAAGAGAAATGAGAACAAATTTTTTTTTTTTAAAACAAAAGAAAAAATAAAAAAATAAAGCGGCTTTCTTGCTCAATAGTGGCTGTGTAAAGAATATTAAGGATTTACTGAATTAACTCCCTTTGCAATCACTCCCTTTGTAAATTACTAAAAAATACCAAAATTTACAAAAAATTACCTGTATAATTTTTTTTCAAGTAAAAAAAAAAAAAAAATCAAATTTTTCTTGCTAACTCGTGAGTATATAGAGAACATTATGAATTTACTGAATTAACTCCCTTTGCAAATGTGGGTGTGCCACAAGGGTCAATTCTTGGACCTTCATTATTCCTAATATTCATAAATGGCTCCCCTGATAAAATTTTGAGATGGGGATATTCATTGATAACACCATGAGTTATAACGAACACGAGGAGAAAACTAATGAACACATTAGAGAAATACCTCCAGTCCGTAGTGGAATGGGGTCATAAACTGGTTGGTAACGTTCAATGCTGTCAAGACTAAGCTTATTTCCTGTACAAGAAACCTTCTCAACCACTGATTGCCGTGGCTAATAACACACTGTCTTAAAGTATTTCCCTCAAGCTCCTAGGGTTAACATTCGCAGACAACATGAATTGGAACAAATACATAGAGGTAATTGCCAAGGCTGCTGCAAGGAAGGTGGGCTCTCTCTACCACGCTAGAAAGCTACTCACACCCGAGAGTATCCTGTATCTCTACAAGGCTGTGGAGTACTGCTGGTACATCTGCCACTAGTCTCTCGCTCCTAGGCAGGGTTCAAAAAAAGAGTCGCCAATCTAACAGGTCCTGAACTATCAACTAAACTCCAACCTCTATCCCATCACCAAAACGTGGCATCCTTGTGCCTGTTTTACAAGAATTCCAATGGCAAGTGCTCTGATGAACTCCAAGCAGTAGTATCCCCTTGACGATAATACACTCAACGAACTCGGCAAGCAGCAAAATCCCACCTCTACACTGTAGAGATCCCTAAATGCTGTAAAGTTTTCTACTCGAATAGCTTTTTCCTCTTGGACTGCTGCACTCTGGAATTCCCTCCCAGGCCCCTGTTTCCCCTCACTGTACTGACATGCAGAAATTTAAATGTAATGTGAACAGATATTTTGCTGCCCAACTCCCTAAATAGTATTCCTGCAAATTTGGTTTCAAATAGTAGCCCCTCACAACTAAGTGGCTCTGTGCCTTGTTTGGCGTGAAATGACAAGAAAAAAAATTATCACATTCTAACCTTATAAGGACTTTGCGAGGTGCTTTTTAAATTGGTCATCTTTTAAACCAACGCATTTTAGGTGAAAACATTACGTACTGACGTGTCCTGAAGAAATTAGTATGAATTCCCAAACTTAGGAAAAATGATGCAGTAGAAAAATAATTATAAGCTTTTATAATTATAAGTTTTATTCTATGTTTTAATGTAGAAGAGCTGTGCGACCAATTCAGAATGACAAACTGACTTATCTCCCTTGACTTAAATTTAAGGCCCCCCCATTTTAAAACAAATTTCAGAATGCAATTGTCGGGTTTGTATTACTGTACACATAGATTCGAAAAAGTTGTCAAAAAACAAATATATAACAAATAAATGTTATCAAAGGCAAGATAAGTTACTTTTCTACCTAACTGGATATAATTCACGTGTTTTTATTCAGTGTAACATGTTTATTCAGCTCGAAAAACATGCAATGTTTACCGATGTATTGGAAAATTCAAAATGGCAGCCGACTGTCTCTCGGAGAGGGTACGTTTGGGAAAAGGTATTATAAATAATAAACTAGACAAAATACTGTTAGAAAACAACCGAATACATGTCAACTTATGTCACGGTAACATATATTGAGCGAATTTCTAACAGTATTTTGTCTAGTTTATTATTTATAATACCTTTTCCCAAACGTACCCTCTCCGAGAGACAGTCGGCTGCCATTTTGAATTTTCCAATACATCGGTAAACATTGCATGTTTTTCGAGCTGAATAAACATGTTACACTGAATAAAAACACGTGAATTATATCCAGTTAGGTAGAAAAGTAACTTATCTTGCCTTTGATAACATTTATTTGTTCTATATTTGTTTTTTGACAACTTTTTCGAATCTATGTGTACAGTAATACAAACCCCAATTGTCAATGATTTTTCACTAAAAATACATCTAGCACATTTTTCGTAATTTTTAGAATTTAAACTAATTTCGACATGACATGCAAGTACGTAGTAATGTTTACACCAGAAATGCGTTGGTTTAATAGATGACCAATCTACACAGGATTCTTTGTAAGTATAAATTTTTTTAAAATATTTACATACATCAAACGGAGTTTAAAATAAAGAGATACTTGTGAATGCGTAAGTGATAATTTAGATCCGAAACATTAATAATTCAAGATTATAAATGGAAATTTTAAATGCACGACAATAAACAGGGAATATGTTGCAATATTTTTTATATAAAGTAAGGGTAGGTATTTATTTGCTTCCCCATGTAAGCATAATATGATACAAGGTCGGTTTTTATGTGGGGTGAAGGGGAAGGGGGGAGGGAAGGGAAAGGGAGGGGATGGTATATATATGGTTGCTCCTACACGTACCAACAACTAATTGCCAAAAGGGCAATGGTCTCAAAGCGCAGCATCTGGGAACAGATACTCCACTTTGAGATATTAAATCTTTTATTCAGGCAAAAAAATGAACATGAACAAAAAACTTAGGCACATGGCCAACTCAAAAGGGGGGGAAAATGGGGGTCGTTGTCATCCTTGTCACTCTAGAATTAAACAAAAGTTTCTCTTAGCTAGAATCTTCTTTCACCATAATACTACATTTGCCCTTTCGTACTAGGGGACGTCCTACTTGCTCACCCAATTTTTAAAACATCTTTTATTAAGATAGCAATAAAGGTAATACAATAATTCATTTGTGCCGAGGGCGGGAAAAAAAAAATAAAAAATAAAAAATAAAAATAAAATAAAAAATTTTGATCTCAGCCAAAAGGACGAGGAGAGAAAAATTTTAAGGTTCTACTTATAGTCACTGGTGATAGGAACTGACCAATCAAATATAGTCATGTTCTGCTAGCAACCAATCAGAAATCAGAATTGCTCCATAAAAATAATGAATCTTTCATAGCATTTATAATTTTTTCGTGTCCACACGAGAAAGACTTTCTTGTTCTGTACCTGAAAATTTTTAAAGTCCGAGACTTATACAGAACAGCTACTAATCAAAAACTCCTCATCTCCAGGACA
Organism: Euprymna scolopes; assembly: GCF_053919585.1. NCBI lineage: Eukaryota > Metazoa > Mollusca > Cephalopoda > Sepiida > Sepiolidae > Euprymna > Euprymna scolopes. The sequence goes on along the minus strand of NC_136515.1, from coordinate 5,359,790 downwards.
TGCCCTATAGCTACTCAATGTAAACTTTTCTGAAATTAAACATGGCTTTTAAATTCAAGATAACGTCTTCAGAATCCCAGTTTTGTTTTGTTTAAATTTATTTCCATTTTATACTATCAGAAGTTGAAGCCCCCGTGCAGTCTCAAAAGACAATGGACATCCCTTGAAGAGTAACTTCATGTGTAATTATGAGGCAAGGGATGAACAATTTCCAACCACACCACATTTGAATTGGCATTGCTTAAGTTCAGTAGCACGGAGAAGTCCAGGACCATATATAAACACTATTAAACAAAGACTGGGTGATTTCATCTGTTTTTTTTGTTCAAATGTATTTCATACGGTTGCAACATCCTATCAAAACCGTGTTTTATGGTTTTTGATGGACACAGAAAAAATTACATCATTAAAAATTGATTTGACAATATGTGAAAACAGATTTCTGGGCTTATTTTTAATTATTTTATTTAAGTATTTTTTTCACTTTGTCAAAAATTTGGTTCACGTGGTTCAGCATACTGTGTGTGATTCAAATGGTGTATGAGCTGTTTTTGACCAAATATATAAACTTACTTACATACATGCTCTTGGCCAAATATTTAAACTTACATACATGCTCTGGGCCAAATATTTAAATCAATGTATGTTTTTGACCAAATGTTCTGGGCCAAATATTTTGATTTACATACATGGTCTTGACCAAATATTTTGATTTACATACATATTCTTGACCAAATATTTTCATTTACATACATGGTCTTGACCAAATATTTTCATTTACATACATGGTCTTGACCAAATATTTTCATTTACATACATGGTCTTGACCAAATATTTTCATTTACATACATGGTCTTGACCAAATATTTTCATTTACATACATGGTCTTGACCAAATATTTTCATTTACATACATGGTCTTGACCAAATATTTTCATTTACATACATGGTCTTGACCAAATATTTTCATTTACATACATGGTCTTGACCAAATATTTTCATTTACATACATGGTCTTGACCAAATATTTTCATTTACATACACGGTCTTGACCAAATATTTTCATTTACATACACGGTCTTGACCAAATATTTTCATTTACATACACGGTCTTGACCAAATATTTTCATTTACATACACGGTCTTGACCAAATATTTTCATTTACATACACGGTCTTGACCAAATATTTTCATTTACATACACGGTCTTGACCAAATATTTTCATTTACATACACGGTCTTGACCAAATATTTTCATTTACATACACGGTCTTGACCAAATATTTTCATTTACATACACGGTCTTGACCAAATATTTTCATTTACATACGCGGTCTTGACCAAATATTTTCATTTACATACACGGTCTTGACCAAATATTTTCATTTACATACACGGTCTTGACCAAATATTTTCATTTACATACACGGTCTTGACCAAATATTTTCATTTACATACACGGTCTTGACCAAATATTTTCATTTACATACACGGTCTTGACCAAATATTTTCATTTACATACACGGTCTTGACCAAATATTTTCATTTACATACACGGTCTTGACCAAATATTTTCATTTACATACACGGTCTTGACCAAATATTTTCATTTACATACACGGTCTTGACCAAATATTTTCATTTACATACACGGTCTTGACCAAATATTTTCATTTACATACACGGTCTTGACCAAATATTTTCATTTACATACACGGTCTTGACCAAATATTTTCATTTACATACACGGTCTTGACCAAATATTTTCATTTACATACACGGTCTTGACCAAATATTTTCATTTACATACACGGTCTTGACCAAATATTTTCATTTACATACACGGTCTTGACCAAATATTTTCATTTACATACACGGTCTTGACCAAATATTTTCATTTACATACACGGTCTTGACCAAATATTTTCATTTACATATACGGTCTTGACCAAATATTTTCATTTACATACACGGTCTTGACCAAATATTTTCATTTACATACATGGTCTTGACCAAATATTTTCATTTACATACATGGTCTTGACCAAATATTTTCATTTACATACATGGTTTTGACCAAATATTTTCATTTACATACATGGTCTTGACCAAATATTTTCATTTACATACATGGTCTTGACCAAATATTTTCATTTACATACATGGTCTTGACCAAATATTTATACTAATAAACATGTTCTTGACCAAATTTGTAACTATCAAGTGTGCATTCCACATTTTTTTTTACCAAGTATTTAAACCTGCATGTATGTTGCTTCGAATTGTCCTGGTTAATTCAATTATTTCATTTTTCAAATATACTGGGTTGAATTACATGCTGGAAAACGAATACCACCATAAAAAGGCTGACACTTGTGGTAAAAGAATTGGGTAATGAAAAAGCATAGGCGATTACAAAAAAAAAAGTTTATACATCAAAAGTTAAAATAAACAAAAACATCAAAGCAAAGTTTGGATGAAGAAAAAAAAGCACAGTATTTAACAAAAAAAAAAAGCATAAAAATTTTTTTAAATGAATTTTAAGCAAAAAAAAAAAAAGAAAAAGCAAAGCATTTAACAAAAAAAGTATTTTAAAAAAAGGTATAACATTTTTAAATGAATTTTAAGCCAACAAAAAAAAAAGCACTTAACAAAAAAAATGTATAAAATTTTGGAAATGAATTTTAAGCCAAAAAAAAAAAAAAAAAAAAAGCATTTAACAATAAAAAAAAGCATAAAATTTTTTTAATGAATTTTAAGCAAAAAAAAAAAAAGCATTTAACAAAAAAAAAAGCATAAAATTTTTTAAATGAATTTTAAGCAAAAAAAAAAAAAAAAAAAAAAAAAAAAAAAAAAAAGCATTTAACAAAAAAAAAGCATTTAACAAAAAAAAAAGCATAAAATTTTTTAAATGAATTTTAAGCAAAAAAAAAAAAAAAAAAGCATTTAACAAAAAAAAAAGCATTTAACAAAAAAAAAAAAGCATAAAATTTTTTAAATTAATTTTAAGCAAAAAAAAAAAGAAAAAAAGCATGAAGAACAATGGTAAGCAAACAATGATTTAGACTCTTTTTTTAGGGGGGGGGGATTAAAAAAATGATTACGGTATGAGCATATGCATACGGTCAAAAATGACAACATACTTTTTTCCAAGACCCAATGAATTGCTGGTACTTGTTTAGTTTAATCAAAACTTTCTCCTTAATGCAAACAGCAACCATTTTGAATTGGCGCTTCTACACTATCAGAACAAAATTTTGTAGTCGATAAATGGAGTTTTCAGATTAAAAAAAAAAAAACCAAAAAAAACGATGGTTTCTACTTATTTTTTTCAATTCTAATAAATTACAATGTTAGCTTCCAAATTATGCAGTCGAAATTGCCTGAATATCACTGAATTATTAAAAACCAAGTACCAAAAAATGATTACGGTAGGAGTGTATACACACAGTAAAAAATGACAGCATACTTTTTTTCCCATTCCCAATGAATTGTTTTAGAATTAAAGTCACTTAGAAAAAAACAATTGTCGTCGAGTACAAATAAGTGAGAATTACCTCCCTTGATATTAGAGGTAAAGGAGTATAAAGATCCTAAATAGTATGTTTCAAGTGGCAATATACTTTGTTTGGAAGGTGGAAAAAAAAAAAAAATTTTAATACAAACATTTCAAAATGGCTGTTGTATTAAATATTAGGTTCACAGATTAAGGAGAAAATTTATATAAATTCATGTTTTTAATTTATGCTTTGTCTTAGTATTTAAGCTTTTTAGTATTATGGCCTTACAGGATTATCAATTAATAAGGGTTTGTTTTACAATCCACAGAGATACGAAAAAGTGGTTAATAAAAAAAAAAAAAAAACGAAACATGACAAAATAAATGTGACCAAAGGTCAGAGAAATTACTTTTCTACCTATTTTAAAAACTTTTTAGTGTTTTTACTCACTTTAAAACGTTTATTTGGTTTGAAAAATATTTAGTGTCGATTCGTGGCCATTTTTCTTGTTCTCACATAACACTTGACACTATATGTTTTTTTGAACCAAATAAACGTTTTAAAGTGTGTAAAACTACTAAGTTTTTCCAGCTAAGTAGAAGAGTAACTTATCTTGCCTTTGGTAACATTTATTTTTTTATACATTTGTTTTTTGACAACTTTTTCATGCCTCTGCGAATTGTAAAACAAACCCGAACTATTTTGCTAACTTAGAGGAAGTGGTGCTTCTCCATTATTAAGAGCGAAATTTGAAGATTGAAATGTTGAATTTTAAGTAAAAACAATGGTATCTACTTAATTGGCATGTCTCAGTAATGAACATATCCAAAAACTATGAAAAACGATAAGGTATAAAATTAATTATTAATGAAAACATTTTTCAAAGACAATTAGCAAAAATTAAATTTTGCTTATTTGGCCTAAGATTTTCAGTTTTCAGAAAATAGTTACCTCCCTTATAATGATTCAAACTGTTTAATTGTAAAACAAACCCATTAATATATTGATTTTATATTGATTTTTTACAGTTTTTTTAATTTTTTTTTTATTTAATTTGTAACGATTTTTATTTTGTTTCTTTTCTTGGAAATTTAATGGTATCCGTAAAATTCAAACTTGCTATTCGTATTTTTGGATTCTTCCGACTACTGCTTTCGTCTTGAGTGTCATTTTCACAACGTTTCAGTCGATGTAACCTCTGACCTTCTCCAGGTGTATCTTGTCGAACTTGGGAATGCTTCTGTTGAACTCAGGAATTTGGACAGAATTTCGAGCGGAACCCTTTATTTCATGAAAACTGCAATTGTGAATTACTTATGACCTCTATCCAGTCATGGCTGACGAAACAAGAGCATGCTACCCCCTGTGACGTAAATAAAGGGTTCCGCCCGAAATTCTGTCCAAATTCCAGAGTTCGACAAGATACACCTGAAGAAGGTTGGAGGTTAATTTGACCGAAACGTGAAAATCACACTCATTTCCATGGCAAGTGCTCGTCCGAGTTTGAATCTCTGGTCTCCCCTCGCCAATCTTTCACAAAAAACACCCGTCTAGCTGAAACCACTGTCAGTAATATTCCCCACTCTTTATCTGTGCCTAAATCAAAACGTAGATTCCATGAACAAAGCTTCTTTCTTAGAACTGCACGCCGGTGGAACTCTCTTCCGTTTGATTGTTTCCCACCTGACTACAACTTGGATGTCTTCAAGTCCAACATAAACAAATTCCTGATGAACTGCCCCCTTAAGTAAGACACTTTATCAAATCTCCATTACTGACGATTACTACGATACTATCCCATTGATTGCTATATACGTAATAACCCTTATCCCCGAGTGGCTTCCGGGACTTGATAAGTGGTGATGTAAAAAAAAAAAAAAAACATAGATGAGAACAGTAGTCCGATGAATTCAAATAATATGAATAACCAATCCTCATCTCAAAAATTTAGAAACGTTCAAACTTGCTTGATTGTATCGCACTGCTGATGAAAATTTCAGAATGAACAATTTTACTTGATTCTTTTTTCTTTCTGTAATTACATAACATGCATGCGAAATTACATCGCTGGGGAAGAAAAAAAAAAAACGATCATGTGAGAGATGTGGATAATGTTCATGATCATGTGCAAGGCATGAAGGACGCTCGACAAGACAATCAGAGAAAACGAGGAAACAGAAATGTTGTTGCTATACAGTTGGAGTTATTTCCTATTCTTTGTCTTCATCTCATTTGCGACTTAAACTGATGTTAAATTGAATTTTTTTTTTTAATTTTAATGCTGCAATATTTTAAGTTATAAATTTATTATATTTTTTACTAGAATATCTTGTCCTTTTCTTCTCCAGTTTTAACAACTAGTCCTTTACTTTTCCATGTTTAAGCTTAACCATATTACTTTTCATACTCGCATTTTTCTATTTGTAATCTATGATTTCTCCAGGCTTTAAATAAATTCAGTTGTTCTTTGTTTAATTGCAGTCTTATTTTTTTTTGCCCCCATAAACATAACATACACATATGAATAACAATGTACGGGACTCATCTGCTTTCAATAAAATCCCCCAAATTATCTTCCTTTTATTCTTTCATTCTGTCTGTTTCACTTGTTACTTCTCTTTTCACGACAGCAGTGAATTAGTAGCAACACTAGTCGCTGAAGTGACGTGGTTACTATGGAAACCAATCATAAAAAAATGCTAACCACCTTACATTTTTTTACGATTTTGAACACCAGTAAATTCATAACTTTTGTTTTACTGAACGAAAATTGAATTTTTTTTTTCACAATATAGCTGAGAAGGTGATCTATAAACTGTGATAATTGTTTGAAATTTGGTTGAAAAAAATGAGTGAGCGGTGAAGCTTTAAAACAGTTCTAAATGGCTAAAACTGCCACTTAACCATATATTCAAACACAGTAGTCTTTGAAGGAGATATATATATAGGATGAGTCAAAAGTAAGTGGACAGTAAAAGAAAAAAATTTCTTTAGAGATCACCTATACGTACATCTATATGTAATTAGACGATTATATTAATAAAAATTAAATGTTATTTATCAACGCAACTGTTCAAACTGTTTTCCTTTTTAGCTCACCATATATATATATATATATATATATACTAGTAGAAGTACCAGTCATTGACTGGATTCAAAAACAGCCTACAGAAAATGGACTGTGATTGATGAAAGTATGATAGGTTATGAAAAGGAGGGGGTTGTAAAAAAAAAAAAAACATTAAACAAGTAAAAATATTTTTAAAAAATATTATAGGGGGCTATAGTCTATTTTAAAAAACAATATCTCCTTCAAGAACGATCATAAAATGTGTTTTCAATCGATATTTATTCAATAAGGGACCAGTTTTCCTACCTAGCGAAAGGGGACGAGTTTTCCTTACACTTCGACAAACATTTTCTACTTTTAGCTCACCATATATATATATATATATATATATATATATATATATATATATATATATATATATATACATATGCACACACAATATACAACACAATCTTGTTGACACATTGGTTCCTGCCAGATCACTGAAGTTAAGCAACAATGAGCCTGGCCAGTATCAGACGAGTAATCATTTGGGAAGACTAGGCACTGTATGTATCACGCCAAGTGATAAAAATTTCCAGGTAGGTATTTAGGGGAGCATTAATTCAACGAGAGAGAGATACACCCCCAACCTTCGTTAAGACATGCATCTAGGAAAAGGAAAACTCTGATGTAAAAACTTGCGATGTACTGTATGCTCCGTCTTGTGGCAGCCATTGCACCGACAAAGATTAGCAGTTGTACCTCATACATCAAAATCAACATTAGAGTATATATATATATATATATATATATATATCTGTGTGTGTGTGTGTGTGTGTAATTATAGATTCATTGGCATCTATTGATCATGTCTGGTCTTGGTTCTGTGCCCTGAAGTGGCCAGGCTGGTAGCAAACAGCACAATAGTTCTTTGCATCAGGCTTGTTTCTCCTGCTACAGCTGGAGTTTATTTTCACCTCTCTGATCACTAAGTGCCCTCCTAGCTTCCAAGGTCTATAGCGACCTAGCGATCTCTAGTGGAGCAGGTTATCTCAATATTCCATAAGAATCTTTCACTTAGTCATACAAGCACCAAAATTGGCACAAATGACATTCAGAACATACATTTTAAGAAAAGAACGTTAGCCATCAGAAAATTCAAGATGGCTGCAGAAGCAAACCTGACAAATTTCAATTTTGGTGCTTGTATCACCGAGTGAAAGATTGTTTCAGCAATCTGCCCCACTACGCTTCCATATCTTTTTTACATGTGTCTTTGGATCGAAGCCGAATGCAACCTCTTTTTCTCTTTTTGTTGATTATTAATTCGACATAGAGGAGGGTTTTTGGGATCCTGCTGTCTTCCATCTGGCGGACGTGTCCAAGCCAATGCAGTCGACACTGATGCAAGAGTGTGTACATACTGGGCACAGCCAGATGGTCACGGACCTTCAGGTGTTGGTGATGAAATGCTCAGGTTGATATAAATAAAAATAAGGTAATAAGCAAAGAACAAAGTAAATAAAAAAAATTTTTTAATCTTGATAAAGTTTCATAACTGAAGTGAAATATTTTGCATTAATTTTCATCTATTTTAGTTCTGTTAACACGCACCTTACAAATAAAAAATAATTAACTTACGAATAAAAAAAAATTAACTTACGAATAAAAAAAAAAATTAACTTACGAATAAAAAAAAATTAACTTTATGAATAAACAAAAAATTTTAAAGGTTACAAGGTTCATTTAGAAAATCCATCCCAGAAAGAAAATTCAGATATGTAAATGGACCAGCTGTGCAAACAAAATAAAAAAAAAAAAAAAAGAAGTCTGATTACTTTTCAGATATTATAACGCAAGCGGCAGATTTTATACTGGGGGGAGGGGGGGGGGGGTAACTTCTCCAGCAGATACTCCAGAGCTTTACTAAAAAGAAAATTTATACAAATAATACACGAAAGTTTCCTTTTTGTTTTTTTTTGTTTTTTACCCAAACTATATTTATATCAAAACAAACCAAGCATGCAGAGTCCCCCTCCACGAGTAAAAAATTTACTTTCATCATGACTAATGTTCATGCAAAATTTAAGAACGAAATCGAAAATGTAGTTATTGAGAACGAAAGGGAGTGAATTACTTGGGGGGGGGACTAACAACTCGTTTAGATTCAATGATATAAAATTTTTTTGAAAAGCCAGCACATTAAGATAATAGCTGTCAAAAATATTGCTAGAGCCGCCCTGTTGTCATTCCCCAACCAGTGTCTATCAGCAATAAACCAATCCTTTCTCAAGGATAAAGTAAAGCCTGGGAGGGTAAAACTTTCAGTACTAAATAGAACCATTCCATAATATCTATATCTATATATAAATACCTTTAACGTACGTATGTCTGTTGTTACATGATAAGGGCTGTCCCCTTTTCATGTAAGTATAAAAATGGAGAATTTAGTTTAAGATCGAAATAAAATAGCATAGGCGAAATTCGAACCTCGTAATCTAGTTTAGAAATAGATTATGTGTGAGAATTTAAAAATGTAAAACAAAACATTTGTTTAGAAATAGATAAATATTTCAAGAAAAGAATGTGAGCTGTCAAGTTTATTATGAAATTTTAAATTGAAAGAATGCAGCTTATAAGATAATGTTTTTAACAAATTGAATATAGGTTAAAATTCCTTTTGAAGAAATAGGAAAAGTTTTGGACACGTATGTCCAGGACACGTGAAAGAATGCACATGTTTTAACATGTGTATGACGTCACGGAAAATAGAAAGTTCGAGGAATAGAGAAAAACTTTAGAAGAAGACAGTCAGTGAAGAAACTCGGAGGCATTCAGACGTCTGGAAGCGAGACGTCACTTCAAGAAAAATGTGAAACTTTGAATTCTTGATGATGGAATCACGGCCGTGTGAAGAATAAACCATTATGTTTTTGTAAAGCTCGTCTTGTGTCTTATGATTCCTACAGAAAGGTAAAGTCCAATTGTATTATATATTTGTGTTATATGTCTTTCCATACACGTCTCAACATCATCATGTCCGAACAGTGGACACTATATCTCTTCACTATAAGAGTTTCTTCTTCCATTCTACACAACAAAGAAGAAACATTTAAAATATAAGAATCTCTCCTAACAGGAACTATCTCTTTAGAACTCTTACAACAACTCTCTCTCACTGAGTACATCAACATCCCTCACTAAGATACAACATCCTATGTAATAAGACAAGAACTCTCACTAAGACTCGTATCTTTACTAGTAAGACTCTTAAAATGAAACCCCTATATAACACTGTCATGGTATCCCTGATTATAAATTATTTGATCAGGAGACCATAATTATTTAAAAAGGAGGATAGAAGCTGATTACTAAGACTAGGACAACAGCATATTCTTTTCATTCTTTTGACTCTCGAGTGTGTATCCGTCGTTATCTTATATGCTTTTATATAGAGTGATGCGATTCTCAGTTAATTAACTGTGTCTAACTGTGACGGATATATACTCGAGAGTCAAAACAATGAAAAGAATATGCTGTTGTCACAGCCCTAGTAATGACATGCTACGAACATAAAAGTATTAGTATATAGATATTCTAATTTAATGATTGTAGCAGGTTACAATCTATCCTCCCTTTTGATAAATAGGATCTCCCGATCACTAGAGATGCAGTGAACCGTGCGTGAAACTAAAATATACCTTCTTGATCTTCTAGGATCAAAGAGTAGTATCTGTTCTATCTAATGATTGTATAACAATATTGTGGGGTTTCCGTTTGCGCTGGGTGTCCATACAATGTAAACATGTCACATACTCCTATAAGAATATATTCTGACACTATATTCTCTTGTTTGTCTGCTTTCCAGCTGACTACAATCTGATTGTCTTCAAGTCCAACGTAAACAAATTCTTGATGAACGATCCCCCTAAGTAATCCAATTTACAAAATTTCCACCACTTATGTTTATTACGCTATAATCACATTGACTAATATATACCCATTAACCCTTACCCTCGAGTGGCCTCTAGGCCTTTATAAGTGGTGATTCCTGTATAAAAAAAAAAAGTACTTTTACAGTTTTAACAAAAGGGCTACAAAAATATCGCGAAAGATGCTGCTGTGGAATTTCCACAGGTCCCGCTTCTATAAAAGCGAGAATGTGTGTGTGTTGTGGTGGCACCCACTCGTTTACATATGTGGATAATATTACACATAAATAACAAGACTCGGTTAGTCTGAGTGTGTGTTAACCAGAAGCCACCGAAGGCCGAGCCTAGATGTTCTCCAGCCAAGACTCTCTTACCTGACAACCATTATGTAAATATACTGTAAATATACTTTTCCTAATACACTTCTTATTGATCTACCTTTGTTCGTTGAGTCTTCACTTGTATTGCCTTATACGTTATTTGCAAACATAACAGTGTGTGTGTGTGAGAGAGGACAACTATATACTCAACAAATTTGTGATCTATAGACTAGAAATTTGGTATATAGGGTATTCAGACATGTAAACTTTAATTGGATTTCATCTAGAAAAAAGGGCTGTTAAAGAGTAAAAATTGAAAAATTGGTACATTGGGGGGGGGGATCAAGTGTTTCACAAATGAGCAAATTATTCACATGACAGATTCCTTATGTTAAGTATTTCTGAAAACACTTAAAAAATCATGTCAAGCTGGCCTAATGGTTAGCGTTCTTGACTCACTGTCTTTAGGTTTTCGTTTCGATCTCAGTTTTTTTTTACTTACAAGTTTTATCGTTATTTCCATGGCAGGCGCTCGTCTGAACTCCAATCTCTGGTCCCCCCTCGCCAATCTTTCATGAAAAACACCCGTCTAGCTGAATCCACTGTGAAAAATTTTCCCCACTCTTTATCTGTGCCTAAATCAAAACGTAGATTCCATGAACAAAGCTTCTTTCTTAGAACTGCACGCCTGTGGAACCCTGTTCCGTCTGCCTGCTTCCCACCTGACTACAACCTGAATGTCCAACGTTAACAAATTCCTAATAAACCGCCCCCTTAAGTAAACACTTCATTAAATCTCCACACTAACGTACTGTACTTGCAATAACCCTTATCCCTGAGTGGCTTCCGGGCCTTGATAAGTGGTGACCACCGTGTAAAAAAAAAAAAAAAAAAAAAAAAAAAGAAGTGAACTGTTTAGATAAAACACAGTACTATCATGCACATGTCTTAGTTTCTTTCCATTTTTTTTTTTTTTATAAAGGAATTTAATGTTATGTTTAATGTCAGGTACATCTGTTAGTATATATACGCACACCAGTACTGTTAGCAACCATGTCGACACTATCGCTCGAGTCCACATTTGTGTTTAAGTTCGCATTAGCATTACTGGTAGAGTCCATGTCAGTGTTAGGTACCTGGCGGCGCAGATTCCAAAAGCAAGAATTCTCTTGCTTTTTTGGGGTTTTTTTTGACACGCATTCCAACGTGTAAAATGAACGTTAAGCCGAATTAAACACCAAAAACACAAGTGTTTATTTTTCAAATTCAACTGTCACGTTTCATAACTTATAACGCGTCAAAACACTTCCCTTGAATTCCAAAGACAGAATGAACCATACCTTGGCTGATTTGTATCATAAATTAATGATACCAAACATTCGGGAATATTCTGCAGATCGATAAATACGCAAACACTTCATTTGCATATTTATTTCATAGATGGATTTGTAGTGCACATCTTGTCAGCTTAATACCAAAACTAAAAACGTTCTTAATTAATGGAATGTGAGGTGCTTATTCAATAACATGCTTAAAAAATTTTTTAAAAAGACATCAAGATATGATTACCATATTAATTAATATATTCCAATATTGAGAAAATTTACTGTGTGTGAACATATTGCTTATTTAGAATTACACTCGATTTACAAAAAAAGAAAAAATCTTTATAATGTACATACTTGTCACGAAATGAAAATATCATATTCCAAAAATCACTAAAATTGATCAAAAAGTTTGTTGTTTTTAATTAAGAAAATCAAATTTTATTAGGGAACAAGCCGAGCATGCGGGATCTCCCTCCATGAGTGAATAATTTACTTTCACCATGACTAATGTTTATGCAAATTTTCCAAAAATTTCAAGGAGTAGTTATCGAAAAAATGCAAACAAATGAACAGATGAGCGATTTGGGGGCAATTTAACACTATAATTTCCCTCTGGGGAGGGGTTGCGACCAGAGTTATCCCATGAAATCAGTTCTGGCAAAAATTTAATTTCACCATGACTAATGTTTGTGCAAAATTTCAAAAAAATTCAAGGAGTGATTATTGAGAAAAGTGCAAACAAACAGACAGACAAATGAATTTGGGACAATTTTACCTCTATAATGGCACCTGGGTGGGGTGGGGGGGGGGTCAACTAGAGTTATTCCAGAAAATCCATTCTGGCAAAAATTTACTTTCACCATGATTAACGTTTGTGCAAATGCGAACAAACGAACAGGAGTGAAGGTCCAATCTCCCCTTTGTCAGGGGACCACCAAGAAGGAGGACAGGAGTAGCCATATTAATTTAAATAGCACCAAAATTCAAAGGTGACAATTCAATTAGAGATTTTGTTTGTATTCAAAATAATTAAAACATTAATTACTAAAAGTAGTAAAATTTAATTTTCTTAATTAAAAAACAAAGAAAACTATTTGATCAATTTATGTGATTTTTGGAATATGACATCTTCATTTCATGACGAGTACAAGATTTTTCTGTATTTTTTTTATACTAAAAATAGTAAAATTTAATTTTCTTAAAAAAAAAATTAAAAAAAAAAATACTTGATCAATTTATGTGATTTTTGGAATATAACCTCTTCATTTCATAAGCACATACATGTTTATTGGGAGGTGACGATACGGACTGATGACCTAAGTGTCCCAAGTTCAAATCCAGTTTGTTCCACAAAAATCATTTTCACTTAGGATGTTGGCAACCTTCATGTGGTTCCTTCCATAGGCACTAGACTAGAAAAATTATCAATGGATTCATATGATACAAGGATGACCATTTTAATTTGTAACCACATCACATGCTAACCCTAACTCTAATCCCCTCTAAAGATCCAAATTCAGGTCTAACCGGTAGATTGTAATGGATTTTGTAGAAGAGACAGAGAGGGAATATAAAATCGACCATATTTTATAAACAGTAATGGAGGAGGAGGATAGGGAGGAGGAAGGGGAGATATGTGCAGACGTTTCAGCTGACCAACGTCATCAATCCTGACTAATTCATTTCAATTACAGAGATTTTGTTTGGATTCAAAATGATTAAAACTTTAATTTAAAAAAAATTAGTAAAATTTGATTTTTTTTTTTTTAATTAAAAAAAAAAAAAAAAAAAAAAAAAAAAAGGGGAAAACCGTGATTTTTAGAATATGACATCTTCGTTTTACGACGCATACATACATTACAAAGATTTTTCCATATTTTTCTCTTTCCCCCTCCCCCCCCCGCCGTGTTAATGGTCTAGTGGCTAATGACACGAACTGATGACCTAGGAATACTGAATTTGGGTCTAACCGGTAGATTGTAATGGATTTTGTAGAAGAGACAGAGATAGAACATACAATCAACCATATTTATAAACAGTAATGGAGGAGGAGGAGGATAAGGGGGAGGATAAGGGGGAGGAAGGGGAGATATGTGCAGACGTCTCTGCCTCAAAGCAGCTGACCAACGTCACCACTACAAAGGGTCTAAATCATTGTACATAATATCCTACCAGAGCCGCTATCATATGAAATGAAGTGATCAGATTGGTTGAAAATATCCTTCAGACCTCGTTCGTTAAGCTGTTCATTGATTTCTCCTTCACCGGCACAGCTTTTGCACACACCGCATTCGGCACATCCGGAATCACCAGCGCCACAGCCACATGGTCTGGAAAAAAAGAAAAAAAAAAAAGTTACAGAATTTTATAAAAGAATTTGGTTATAGTCAGCTAATGTACATCCTAACTTCTGGTCCTGGATATGACCTTAAACTATATCCAGTGGTGAGGCCCCAGCTTGCGGTCTTTGGGGAGTGTGGAGCCACCCTTTAATTACCATTGCTCCCAGGTCCACTCTGACCTGGAGTGGTAGTACCTGTTAGGGTCTCAACTATGGGTTAAATAGAAATTGACTTGAGAACAACAAATATATTCTATTAAAAATTTTTTCTTCAAAATCTTTAGATTCGGCATTAAATAACCCGAAAAGGGTTGATATGCCGTAAAACAAAAACAACCAACCAATCCTAACTTCTGGTGTAGCGGTACTGGAAGCAACAAAAAAAGCAAATTAGATGTTTCTGAATTTTTTAGATGTCTATTATACATATGTCGGCGTCCAATATCATGAAGTCCGCATACAATGTGTGCACTCTATGACTAGTTCTGACCCGCAATATTCCCAAGGTCAGTACCAAATGGGAGTCGTTGTTTGGGTAAGAATCTCTCGCAGCAAATGTACGAGCAAGTCATAAGTAGGCAGGGTGACTGAAATCAACAATCCACACTCGGCCATGATGGATAGAATCCCTTATCATACAAAGTATTTGCGCCCTTGTCCAGGAGCTCGCATACAACTTATTATCGCAAGTAGCTTGCCAGAAGGAAGCGTGCAACTGAGTAAATTGATATGGAAATCGATAGACAATGATTTGGATTCATCAAACTACTGTTCTCATCTTAAGTGTCATTTTGACATTTCAGTTCATAAACCCTCTGACCTTCAAATTCCCAAACTGTAGTATGATGAATCCAAATAATACGAAAGCAAATCAGTTCCGTCACTTTTTTCTCTCAAGCCTATATCTCCCCCGTGCATGTACTTTTTTCCATTACATTTTCCGACTTTTGTTTTCTTTTTTTTTTTTTTATTTAATTGAAAAGGAATTCACGTTATTTTTTTATATAATAGTAGCGATATAAACATTTTTTTTTTTAAACATAATAACGCAGACGACTCATTTCAAAATATCAAAAATCTTAACCACTTTTAAAAATATTGCACTGTTAGCATTCTGCAGATGTAAAATGAGACGCTCTGATATTATTGTAGCTTTTTTTGTTAAAACTGCAAAAGTATTTATCTAAGCTAGCAGGGACGCCTGGATCGTAAAGTACGCTTAAATATATTTTAATTCTTGCAGATTTCGTATATATTATTATAGAGTTGATGTTCTATTGATTTTTATATATTATAAAATTGCGACTTTAAAAATATATATCCATATGACATGGGTGCATTAGCTTGAATCAAAACCGAAACCAAAATTTATGAAAAAAATATATGCATATAACTGGAGTTCCTTCAGCCATAATCGAAACTAAAACCAAAACTTATGAAGAATTCTGGATAAAATTATATAAAAAAAAAATAAATAAATAAATAAAAAAATAAAAAAAATAGAGGATTTAAGTGCCATCAGCAGCTATAGTCGAAACCGAAATCAAAACTTATGAAGAATTCTTGGTAAAATTATTTATGACCAGAAATAGAACATACCAATTAAACGATCCGGATGTAAGTGTGACACAAAAGAACACGCACGTTATCGTATTAATATATAGATAAGTTTCCAACAAATAAAACAGATACCATGATCGAAAAATCGAAACTGAAACCTTGAAATCTTCAATCTAGCATTCTACCAACTGAGCTAAATACAGTTTAAAGCATTACATGACAAAATAATTACAGCTTTAGCGTGACATCATAGATTTACGATTTACATCACGTTTCAAAACAAATTCAAACATAAGCGAAAGTAAAAATGAATACATCGGTAAACATTATCAGCAGTGTTGGAAAAAATATTTTTATCATCGAAAAAATTTTATCCTAATAGTTTTCTTCCCTCAAGCTGCTAGACTTTGTAATTCCCTCCTTGTTACTTGCTTCCCTGATTATACCGATATACTGCAAAAGTTTAAATGTAAACACATATCTCTCTCATCTCCCCTAAACATTATCCCAAATAGCAACCCCTTACGTCAAAGTTACAAAACGTTTGGTGTGGATATTAAAAAAAAAGTACTTGGATTTTCGATAGAACTAAAAACATAGTTATAGCTTCCGCGTAATGTTATAGATTTATGATTAACTAGCGGGGGTACTTGGCGTCGCCTAGGTGTGTCAAGGAGGTTGTAATAAGGAACCTTGGTGGAGAGAGGTGTCAAAAAAAGTGGCAGTAGATGGGGGGGGTCAAAACAACAGTAGGCAGCCCAGGTGGAGAGGAGAAAAAAAAAAAGTGGTAGTAGGTAGGCAGGCTCAAACCTGTAATACGAAGGAGGAAAAGAAGGTAAAAAAAAAAAAAACTAACATCTTAAGCTGATGCGTCCATAGTGAGACCGGAGGTCGCAAGCATTGGAATTAAGGATAGTCAATCGAAAGTAGACAATGATTTGCGAAAATATTGACAAAAAAAAAAAAAAAAAAATCGACCCCTCCTTGTAGAAAACGGCCGAATTGAAGGTGAAGGAATCAATGTTTTTGGCAAATTTTTCGATATTTGTCGTCAGAGATGTCAAGCTTCAAAACAATACAGATCTCATCAGGATCTGTTGAAAGTTTTTGGCAGACATACAAACACACACACACATTTTGCCTTTTATATTATAAATGCTATGTTTTAAAACACAAATTCAAACATAAACAATAATCTAATTTATAAAACTCACTATGTCTGTCTGTCTGTCCCCATATTTTCAAATTATCTCTTTCAAAACTAAAAGTCTCAGAGCGGCACTAGGGGCCTCAAATGACTGGATTTTTTATCGACCGTTCTTTTATAGGTCTATAGTTTTTAAGGGGTCAAAATTAAAAAAAAATTGTTATACATTTTGTACATTCATCTTAGTTTATTTTTAATTTTTAATCAGTTTATATGCGTGTTACGTTGCTGCAGTGGTAACATCACCAGCTTTGAATGTTTTGGTTTCGATTCTAGCTGATGGCACCTAAATACCTTTTTTTTTATACTTTTGAAATCACAACTATAAAAATGTATACAAAATCTGGCAAAATAAAAATATCATATTTAATCGTATTTTACAACAGGGAAAAGACCCCACCCCCACCCCACCTGCTAGTAAAAAATAAATAAATGGGTAAACAAATAGATTACCAAAGTTAAGCAACATTGAGCCTGGCCAGTACCAGATGGGTGACCATTTGGGAAGGCGAGGCGCTGTATGTACCTTCTGAGAAGGTTGGGCATGGGGCCAGCACCCTCGCCCTGTAAAAAGAACTCCTCGCTACAAAAGCATCTACAAAGTTGTAGATGGCCTATGCCCCTGAGGGGCTCAAAGGCTATGGATGGATGGAAACAAATAGATTATTTTAATAGTCCAAAACGATTTAGAATTTGAGCTTATAAAACCCATCAATTGTAGTACGAACCAACAGGATTTTGAAATGACAAGATTAAATATCAAATATGGCAGTTAAAATGAGCATAAAAGAAAAACTTGTGAAAACAAAAAAAAAAAAATCACAAGAAACCCTCGTCTGACTGAAAACACTATCAATAATTTCCTCCACTCTTTATCTGTGCCTAAACCTAAACGTAGATTCCATGAACAAAGTTTCTTTCTTTGAACTGCACACCTGTGGAACTCTTCCATTTACCTGCTTTCTAGCTGACTATGATATGGCCGTCTTCAAGTCCAATGCAAACAAGTTCTTGATAAGTCATTCCTCTTAAGTAATACAATTTACCAAATTTACACTTTTAATGATTACTACATTGTCCTTTTGACCACTGTACACTCTTTAACCCTTATCCTCGAGTGGCCTCTGGGCCTTGATAAGTGGTGATTCCCTTGTAAAAAAAAAAAATATATATATGCATACATACATATCAGTGAAAAATATTAGTGTACACCAAAAATTATGGAAAATTATCGAGTAGAGTTATAAAATTAATCTACTGTGATATGGTGGCATTAAAGATGGTTTCAGGACTGCCAGCAACCACTGTAAAAGAGTAATAAAAAATGCAAAAGAGCTATATGCTCAGTCCGTTAAATCCAAAGTAGCTGAGCAGCAGCTTGATTCCCACCAGTTTTGGCAAATAGCAAACAGGATCCTGAACAGAAGCATTTGTTCTATCCCAACCATCATCAATGGACCTGAGGTCATCTAGTAAACATCAGACAAGGCCAAACTATTTGCCAAGAACTTTGCAGCTAATTCTACCCTATGCAATGAAGGTCATCAACTCCCCGTATTTCCTCCTATAATAGACAATACGCTATGCAACATACAAATATCTGTGCGTGAGGTCACCAAGCTAATCAAGAACCGGATTCCAGTAAAGCAACTGGCCCTGACGGCATTCCAGTTATAGTGCTGAAAAAGCTTTAACCAGAACTTGCCCCCATACTTACAAAACTGTTTAAGCGTTGCCTCAAGAAGTGCTTTCCAACACCCTGGAAAACCTCATCAGTATGTCCTGTATTTAAGAATTCAGGTGATAGGTCATCTCCCTCTCAGTACAGACCAATAAGTCTCCTGTGTGTCATGAGTAAGTTGCTAGAATCCATATTAAATAAAGAAGTAGTCAACCACCTCAGCAGAAATAACCTTAGTGACATGCAATATGGTTTCCATTATGCCAGATCTACAGCAGATGTGCTAACGGTTATATCTCATAGGATTAGTGAATCTCTCGACAAAGGCTTCCTTTCTAGGGCAATTGCTCTTGACAAATCAAATACCTTCGATAAGGTATGGCATAATGGCCTGCTTCACAAGATTTCCAGCTATGGTATAAATGGAAATGTTTTCTCAATCATTAAATCATTTCTCTCTGATAGGCTCATAAGAGTAGTAGTTGATGGGCAGAAATCAGAGGCTCACAGTATTAATGCTGGAGTCCCTCAGGGGTTCATCCTAGGCCCAACTCTCTTCCTGATCTACATCAATGATCTCCCAAAACACATACTTAAATCATTCATTGACATCTATGCTGATGACATGACCATCTATGGCAACACATCTAAAGCCGTAAATGACAAAGTTCTCTCTCCTCTGATCTCGAGCGCGTGGTACAGTGGGAGAAGAGGTGGATGGTTACTTTTAATGCATCTAAAACCAAGCTCCTATCTTTACATCATCAACGCTCTGATCCCCATCTGGCATCAATTGAAATGGATGGCTCTTATCTAGGGGAGGCTCCATGTTTTAATAAGCTTCTGGGCTTGACCTTTACTCCTGACCTGAAATGGAACATGTACATCAAGTCTGTTGCCAAGGTCGCTGGAAAAATGGTAGGATCCTTCTACCGCTCCAGAAGATATCTCACTGCTGATGCAATTCTCTATCTATATAAAAGCCAAGTATGTCCAAGGATGGAGTATTGCTGCAGGAGCTGTTAAAAACAACCTATCCTGCCTTGACAGAGTACAAAATAGACTTTTTGTGGCCTATTGGGGGATGTCCTTTTCTCTTCCCTGCAACCTCTCTCCTACAGAAGAGATGTTGCGAGCCTGTCTTTGTTTTATCATTATTTCCATGGCAAGTGCTCGTCTGAGCTCCAATCTCTGGTCCTCCCTTGCCAATCTTTTGTGAAAAACACCCTTATCCCTGAGTGGCTTCCGGGCCTTGATAAGTGGTGACCACCGTGTAAAAAAAAAAAAAAAAAAAAAAAAAACCCGTCTAGCTGAAATCACTGTTAATAATTTTCCCCATTCTTTATCTGTGCCTAAATCAAAACGTAAATTCCATGAACAAAGCTTCTTTCTTAGAACTGCACGCCTGTGGAACTCTCTTCCATTTGCCTGTTTCCCACCTGACTACAACTTGGATGTCTTCAAGTTCAACATAAACAAATTCCTGATAAACCACCCCCTTAAGACACTTTATCAAATCTCCGTTACTAACGATTACTATGATATTATCCAATTGATTACTGTACACGCAATAACCCTTATCCCCGAGTGGTTTCCAGGCCTTGATAAGTGGTGACTTCCATATAAAAAAAAAGAAAAAAAATGTATAAAAGAAACAGTGTGAGCGAGTTTCTTGCAAACTTGAAAACGGCCAATTTTAATCAAATTTCACTCCAAATTACTTTATCTGCCTGGCAGTGTTCTTAGATAGAATGTCTGATAATCGAAATAATCCAATGAAAAGAAGAGACCATTTTGACCACAGTTAACACCTTACATAGCCTAACATCACACATGCATGGGAGAAGTTTTATTACCACACAAGCCGAAAGACCCAACATATAAAATCAACAGTAGGTTCTTTGATATAACAGAGGCGCGTTCAATTGAAGCATGATACTTAACTTTTGCATTTTAAACTTTAATTCAAGCCATTATATATATATTAAAATAGTTTTATAAAATCAACAGTAGATTCTCTACAGTGCAATGTACACTACAATGTATTTTGGAATAAGTCACTGGGGGAGACATGCGCAGCTCCCCCCCCCCGTACAATGCAATGGGGGGAGCAAGCAATAAATTAATTTGATTGAAAAATGGGTGATTTCACAGATTTCAATGACAATAAAAATATCGGAGTGCGAAACATTGGTTGATCATCATTCAATCCTGGACAACGTCCACTCTGAACAAGACCAAAGAGGTATTTCATATCAAAAGAGAGATAATTTTCTACAACATGCTAGTTTGATGCAAGTGGGGTTAGTTGTTTTTATCAACATTCTACTCAATATTTTTCATCAATAATTATTCCTGTTATTTTAAACTACAACATTTTGCATCTCCAAACCCGACTGATTAGGCGGAAGGATTTGCCCAACATCGTATGGATGAATCGATTACACTGGCATATAGAACGTTCATTCTCCTGAATAATTCTGTCAGAGTTAGCTGTCCGAGGAAAATTTGGAAGCAAGCGGTTAGATAAGTAAAGAGTAGAATTTGAAGAGTTGGCCTCCCGAATTGTGAAATATCGGAATTTCTTTAGCAAAGGAAAAGTGAAGAAAAAAAAAAGGAAAACATGAAGAAGCAAAAAGAGACAAATGAAAGAAAAAAAAAAAAAAGACAAATGAAAGAAAAAAAAAAAAAAGACAAATGAAAGAAAAAAAAAAAGACAAATGAAAGAAAAAAAAAAAAGACAAATGAAAGAAAAAAAAAAAGACAAATGAAAGAAAAAAAAAAGACAAATGAAAGAAAAAAAAAGACAAATGAAAGAAAAAAAAAAAGACAAATGAAAGAAAAAAAAAAGACAAATGAAAGAAAAAAAAAAGACAAATGAAAGAAAAAAAAAAAGACAAATGAAAGAAAAAAAAAAAGACAAATGAAAGAAAAAAAAAAAGACAAATGAAAGAAAAAAAAAAGACAAATGAAAGAAAAAAAAAGACAAATGAAATAAAAAAAAGACAAATGAAAGAAAAAAAAAGACAAATGAAAGAAAAAAAGACAAATGAAAGAAAAAAAAGACAAAGGAAAGAAAAAAAAAGACAAAGGAAAGAAAAAAAGACAAAGGAAAGAAAAAAAGACAAAGGAAAGAAAAAAAGACAAAGGAAAGAAAAAAAGACAAAGGAAAGAAAAAAAGACAAAGGAAAGAAGAAAAAAGACAAAGGAAAGAAGAAAAAAGACAAAGGAAAGAAAAAAAAGACAAAGGAAAGAAAAAAAATGAAGAGAGGAAAAAAAAAATGAAGAGAGGAAAAAAAATGAAGAGAGGAAAAAAAAATGAAGAGAAAAAAGCAAACAAGAAAAGACAAAAAACAAAAAGATGAAACTGAGAAGAAAAAATGCAAAAAGGAAAAGAAAAGAAATGGAAAAAGATCTAAAATAATTGGCAAATTACAAATCAAGAAGCTCCAAGAAATACCAAATTATGATTGGCTAAGCTGATCATGTGATAATTTATAGAAAAAGAACTGAACTAAAGTACAACTTTAGATATGTACATTTAAAAAATGGCATTTGTTTTATTTGAAGAATTAACAATTATTTTCACAATAATAAAAAAATATTTGTTTAAAAAGAGAAAAAAAAATTGATGCAATTTTAAATAAAGAAAAAAAAAATTCCTTTTGTTTAAAGAATATTGAAATGACAATGATCTTTAATTGAAGGAAATTTTTTTTTTTCTTGATAGTATTGATCCTAGCGTAGACTTATTTCATAAAGAGTTTAACAATAAATTATACAAAAAGCACCATGAAATTTCCACAGGATCCTGTTAGTATTTTAAGAATGCCTTAAAAAAAATTGTGGGTTCATACCTCCCCCAACAGTGTTAGTATGTAAGTAAAATATAGATTTGATAGAATTTAACCTCAGCTTACCCGGTTCCATTGTTTGAATAATCATCCACTCGGCCGAGCATTAGGCCGATCATTTGCCCCCTAGAAACAAATAGTGTGAAATATTGAATATCCTTATGCAAAACTCGGCTCATCAAAGTTTTCAATGGTATCAAATTCTGATCCTCCGTTGAACAAAGCAGCAAATTTTCAGGTGAGTAATTATCACACCACATAAGAGGGACATGTAGGAGTGTTGTAGTCAATGTTTATACACCGACGTACAAAATCAAAATACATAAATGCATTTGAACACGTGTCGTCCATGCATACACTATCCTATATTTTGGACCAACCAGAAAGCTTTCTGAATTTATTTGAAACTAGCCTGGATACCCGGAGGTGAGTATTGAACAAAAAGAAAAAAAAACGAAAATGGTAGTAGGCAGGCAGGCTCAAACCAGGACAGATGAACATGGGACAATCTTCAATAGTTGCTTCTTCAGTTCAATCATATAACAAAATGACTTACTTGCAGTTTCATCAAATACTTTTGTATGCAAAATCCGATCCTGCATTTTGCTAATTCCTACCTTCTGATGAGAAGGAAAGTATTTCTTCGACACTCCGTGGATTAAGGACTATCCACTTATTAAGTGTTTCCTTTTCAGATTAAATATGTTTTTAACTCTTTTTCAAAGTGTTTTTTAACATGTTTTATTAACTGTTTGCTCTTTTATATATATATTATATATATATATATATATATATATATATATATATATATATATATATATATATATATATAGAGAGAGAGAGAGAGAGAGAGAGAGAGACACCCAGCATTCCACGATAAAAACCTACAGTCATCTGACATTAGAAATATCTTAACTAACAATACTAAAATTTGATACCTTAAATTGCACACGAAGACTAAAATTACTAGAAGCCATACTAATTAAAAAAACTGAAGGAAAAGAATATGAAAAAAAGTGGCAAAGGTTTAAATTAAGGCTAGTTAATTAAAAGGAGGGGATGACTTTCGACAATATCGGTGAAAAAAGTGACCCCTCCTTGTAGATAAGTGCCCAATTGAGGGTGAAGGAATTAATGTTTTTAGCCAATGTTTCGATATTTTTCATCTGAAGGGTCGAGGTTCAAAACGATACTGATCTCGTGAAAAGTTTTAGACAAACATACAAACATACATTTAAACAGACAGATGAAATTTATATTATAGACTAGCAGGGGGTACCCAGTGTTGCCCGGGTGTTTGGAGGCGTGTGTGTGCAAAAAAAAAAAAAAAAAAAAAAAAGTTAGAAAAAGTTTTAGTAAGAAGGTAGGATTGAACCCCGAAGCCTTGACGCGAAGGTGGAAATGAAAGGGAAAAAAAGCCAGTCACCTAACCATCTCGGCCACGAGGGAGAGGAACTGATAAGGGTGTTATATGAAGGTTTATGAAGCGAAATAAAGAGGTGCGAGGAAGTGGCGTGGTATCTGACCTAGTTTTGCGCTGCAAGCCAGATCATTCGCTTTCGCTTTTCACAGATGCGAGCAAATAAAATTAAATACACACGCGACCCCCTTTGTTAAGTCGTAGTTATTATGATTTAGACGCGATATAAAAAGTTTTAAGTATGAGCGAGCCTACCCAGAAGGCCTGGGAAATAAGTCATACGGACATACACAAAAAGCCAACATACATGCATACATACACATATATTCGCTTTTATATATATATATATAGACTAGCGGGGGTGCCCGGCGTTGCCCTGGTGTTTGTTGGTGTGTGGATAAACAAAACAATTTTGGTAGGCAGGTAGGCTCGAACCCAAAGCCTTACGGCGAAGGCGGAAGAGAAAGTGATAACTTGATAACTTACCGCGACGCTAAGAAGGCAGAGGAAGTGAAAATGGTTGAAATTAAAGGATTAAAAAGTTAAATGAACGAGTTTACACAGATCATGCCATAGGGGAATGAAATCCCGCACTTAACTTTGGCTGCAAGCCAGTTTCTTTGTTTCCCCAAGATGTTGGGGAAAACCAGCTCCCCATAAGAAGGGGAGTGTCAAAATGAATAGCAATTGTCTGATATGACGGGTTTTGCCCGCATTGATTAAAGCTGATTGCTTTCTGGGCATCCCTTGCACTCATGCTAGGGAGCTCCGTTTGCTACGGATTTAGTTTCGCTTTTATACGGAAAAGCAAAACAAACAAACAGGTGAGAGTAAGAAATAGCGCAAAAATAGTGTGTAAAAGTCACTCAAATAAAAGATAGATGACCTCTTTTCATAAATCGGAGATATTATAATCTAGGGAGTATATAAAATGTTGTAAAAATTAGTGAGAATGCACAGATCTTTACAAACAGACTTTTCTTTCTTCAAATTTATGTCAACATTACAACATGGCAAGAAAGAAGAAAAGAAAAAAAAAAAAAAAAAACATACTGAGGATGGAGTTTGACTCTGAAATATATTTAAATTATAAATTTCAAACAAGTAAAATATTTTTTTTCTTTTCCTAATATTGCGTTGTGATTTGGCTTTCAAGCGCACTAGATGCGTATTTTATTTATTCAAATTAAATCGACGTTTCTATAATACAACTCTCACCTTTGACGTCATTTTGTTTCGTTTACCTTATGACAATGTCTCCAGTTTTTCTCACATTTGATTATAAACCTTGCAAAACGTTTTCACTGAAAATGTTTCAGCTCATCCCAAAAATACTTCTATTCAAAAACACCATAAAGTAAAACCTCCAACACATCCCTAAAAACTAAGGACCGCCATCCCTAAAACTGGTAAACAAAATCCCATAACCATCACACCAGCTTGACATGACTTTTAAATAATGTTTTCAAACTTACTTATACTTAATATGAGAAAGCTGCTATATTTTATGACTAAGCATGTGCAGTCGTAAAACAGTTGCAGACAGATAAAAATCCGTTGGTCTCCCATGTACCAAAATTTCAATATTGACCCCTTAGCAACACTTTTTTTCTGGATGAAAACAGATTTGAAATTGTCCTCAGTTTGAATCCTTTATTTACCAAATTTAAAGTCTGTAGAGCAACACTTCGAAGAGTATATAGGTTGAGAAGTGTTCTCACACATATTTTCATATATGATGTAATAAAGCTGAAAGGAGGACAAAAAATATTGAACACATGCTTCCCATACAGGATATGACATTATGGACAGGAAGTCTCAAGTGTGATGTGGCTAAGAACAGAAAGTTGGGTTTTTTCACTGGGTTCAGACGTCTTTTTTCTAAGCCCTACTTTTGTTCATCCGTGCATGGAATAGGCAAAGAAAAGATTATAACATGTGTAAAAGATGTCACCATTCATTGAGCAACTACTTAAAACGTGTCAATGAGATACTCATTTGTTTTCTGATGAGTCATCGCGTGGGAATCAAATCTTCATATAATGGTTACAAAGTAAATATAAATGAGAAAGATAATATATTGGTGGATATATATAGTAAATGCTTCCTTGTTTGGCCGGTAGGATCAGTTAGGTTTTAGAAATAACTCAATACTAGCATTTCAGCCCGGCATTGCCCAGGTGTTTGGAGGTGTATGTTGAGCAAAAAAAAAAAAAGCAGTCAAATTTTTCAACTTTGACCCCTATTATGACCCTTTAACATTTGTTTTGGGCTTAAATCAAGTTATTAAGTTAGATCCATGTCCAAGGAACCTATATGTAAAATTTCAAGTGTTTAGACCCAAAATTGGCAGAGGAGTTTGGTAGAGTTCTCAAAGGTCAAATCGTTGGACTTTGGCCCCTTAACAGCCAAATTTCTGGCCGAAAATATATCAAATTTTAAGTCTGTAGACTGAAAATTGACAGAGTTATTATGTAGGAAAATGTACACAGACACACACATTCACTTATATATATATATATACATACAGGGTGCCCCCCCCCAAAAAAAGAGGCTATCTAGAACATATGCTGTACAACGGAGAAAAAAAGAAAAAAAGGCCAAAGACCCTAGAGTTTTGATGTGAGGTTTTGAATATAATAAACTAGTTATGACCAAAGTTTCATTTCATTCAGACAAAATAGTCAGAAATTATAGCCGGGGCCCGTTTTTTATGGGTCACCGTGATAAAAAGTGACAAATTTGAGTGTGCACTGTTTTCTTAACACTAAACGAACAGGCACTAAATGAACAATTGTTTTGCTTTTCGAGTTTTATATCAGTTTATTTTACATTAAAAAAAAAAATTGAGGGGGAGTTTTTGTTTTTATACAAGTGTTGGATTGTGTAGTGGACTTTCGGTCAGCGTTCAAGTTGTGGATAACTTGACAAAGACTAAAGTTACTTCTCATGAAAGAGGAGAACTATTTATGGCACAATGGGAGATTCCATTGTGCACACATGGGCAAGTCTATTCCTTGGATTGTGATTGGCTGAATCACCTGATTGGATATGCTTGTACATAAATACAAGCCCTCAGTCCAGCTCAATCTGATGTCTGTCTTGTGCATGAGCTGGACCCTTGGTAAGTGTTGCTGCTATTATTATTATTGTTGTTGTTGTTGTGTGTTATTGACTAACACAGTTCTTTTGATTATTCTACATCTCCCCTCTTCCCCCCCCCCACGAGTAGGCTGGGTTGTGTGAGAGGTGTATCTCTCTTTTAGGCCTAGTTTGTTGTGTGGTAGTAACCTAGAAAGAGCTCGGGGAATCCTTGATCGAAAGCGTGGGGATATATGTGTGGTTTGTTGTTGGGGTTTGGTTGCTGTGTATGTGCTATTACAGGGAGATAGTGGGAGATGCAAGAATGTAGTATCGCTTGAGGGAATTGTTGGTCCTAGTGCTGCACTTGGTATTGGGGTTGGTGCAGGCTTAAGTTCGCATTTTCTGAGGAAACGGCGGTTCCTAAGTGTGATCCTTCCGGATCCGTTAACCCTGATTCGGTATTGTCGATCTGGTAGAGAACTGATGATTTTGCCCGTTGTGTTCCATCTGCGATTGACTGGATTTTGGATGGCTACAGTGTCACCAGCTTGTAATGGTGGAAGGTTGTGGGTATATTTATTGTATCTTTCTACTATTTTTGCATTGCGGTGGTGGAGCATTTCCTCGCGATGTTGTGCCGCTGACACCCATTCAGGATGAGGCTTGTAGAGGATTGGCTGTGATGGGATGGAGTCACGTAGTCGACGGTGAAGTAATAATTGGGCCGGTGATAGGCCAATGCTTTGGATTGGGGTATTCCGATACTGCAAGATGGCCCGGGCAACACTGTCATTGTCCAAGGAACCGTGGGGGCCTGTGTTTCCTTTCACAATCCTCTTTGCAGTTTTTACTGCAAGCTCTGCCCTGCCATTGGATTGGGGATACGCAACAGAAGATAATCTGTGCCTAACACACCATGTTTTCAGAAATTCTTGGAACGTGCTGGAAGTGAAAGGTGGGCCGCCATCGGTGCTGAGTTCTTCTGGGGCACCATATGTTTGGAACAGTTGTCGGCATATGGACATCAATTTGGTTGTAGTAGTGTGACCTGATTCTAGGCGGTATAAAATTAGCCAACCAGTTAGCCTATCTGCGCAGGCAAGGTATGTGTGATCTCCAACATAAAAAATATCCATGACGATTTGTTGGAATGGCCACTCTGGGGATCGTGTTAGAATGATAGGCTCCCTTGGTTGACTAGGTGCGATGGTTGAGCATACCATGCAATTCGCCCTAATACTGCGGATTGATGCATCCATCCCTGGCCAGTACACCGATTCGTTGGCACGTGCTTTCATGCCGACTACTCCTTGGTGTGCAGAATGCAGGCAGTGTAGGACCTTTTTCGTTGTGTTTTGGGGATGACGATCCTTCGATCCAACAATACTAGACCATTGTCCGTGCTAAGGCGGTGCCTCACCTCCCAATACTCACGGATTTCGGGAGCAGTGAGATTACGTGTTTTTGGGAAGCCTTGCTGTATTGTGTCTATTAATTTGTTATATTGTTGATCACCACGACCTGCTGAACGAATTAGGTCTGGTGATAGCATGGCTATATTACTGCTGTCTGCAAATGTTGCTATTAAGGCTGTTGACTCTGTTATGTTGCTTATGTTGTTCGACTCCAGTATATCCATTTGAGAGGGTTTTGTTGGAAATACATCGAGGAGGGCTTGCACCATCGCCACTGGGTGGCGGGAAACTGCATCAGGGCCTCTGTGCCACTTCCCGGGGCAATGCTGTATGGTAAATCTGTATCTCAGGGTCTTTTCCTTTAGTCTAAAGAGCCGGGGGTTTTGGATCTTGCTCAGATCACGATCGCCAAATATCCCCTTCAGAGGTTCATGGTCTGTGACCACTATGATGTTTGGAGAACCCATGACGAACATACGGCATTTCTCCAATGCCCATGCTATTGCTGCTGCCTCACCCTCTATTGGTGCATATCTGCGCTCAGCATACATGCAAAATCTGCTGCCGGCATATATCAGATGCCAACCTTCGGAACAGAAGATTGGGGCTTTTTCCATGGTACATTGGCAATGTTTTTGTAGGAGTAGGAAGCATATGTAGAGGGCTTGTTTAGTTGTTTTCCCTCTGACCACAAACTCAACTGGTAGCCAACCCTGACACATGAGTGTGAAACCTCCAACTGTTCGTATGATCTTTCTTGATTGGATAAGACTAATCTCTGTGAGGCCCATTTTGATTAAATGCTTTGGTCCCCCAAGACAAATGGCGGCACCACTGTCGGGAAAAACCTTTAGCGTTGTACTACAACTACTAGGGATATTGACAGCTCGTCTGGGATCTGGTTTTGGTGAGAATGGGATTACTGATGCATTTATTTCAGTTAACAGATCACCTTCTGTAGTCATAATGGTGCCCCTCATTTGATCGAATGTGATATGGGCCATGAGTGTATTCATGGGAGCTTCTTGGTCTTCAAAACTCTTTATCACTGCCAGGCGATATTTCTTTGTCCGGCACACTGCTGAGAAATGGTTAAGTTTCCCACAAGTGTTGCACATTTGATTCCATGCCGGACATGTTAAATGGCGAGCACTTGTCCTTGGAGTACCGTGTTGGTGACTACCGCAACATATGCAGGTTTGACAGGGTTCTTTATCAGCAATGTTATCGTTGTGAGTAGCAGTAGAGCTAGTGCGAATATTGCCTCTGCTAGTCTGTACAGCACTGTGTTTTTTTTTTTTTGCGATACATTGACATCCGGACTGTAGCTATGTCTGAGGTATCAGTCATTGCGGTTTGGTCCCGTAGTGCAGACTCAAATGCCTCAGCATGACAAATATTTTGGTTGAGAGTTTTTAGCAACCCGGCTTTTGCCAGTAGATCGGTCTGAAGCGTATCATTCGATATCCCTTTGATAAATTGGTTCTTGATGTAAATGTCGGACAGGTCGTGATCGCAGTTGGGGCATGAAAAATTACAGTCTATGGCCGTGGACCTAAGACGAACAAGGTATTGTTGGATGGGTTCATCTTCATGCTGTGATATAGCTGCAAATGTCATCCGATGGACCATGGGATTTGATTTTTGAGTTACCAATGCTTCTGTCATCTCTAGCAGCTTGTCTGGGTTGGTGGTGAAGAACTTAGGGTACGTATTTATGATTGCGTTTTGAACGGATTCATCAGCGCAACTGTATAACTGGGTATTGGCCTGAGAAGTTGGCATGTCCGTTATTCTGGTGAATACTTCCCAGTCAATCCGAAATTTTCTGAATTGTTGAGGGGTCATTTCGAGATGAAGTTGGGGAGGCCTGGCAGCTGGTGCCTTAGCATAGGTGGTCTGGGTAGCGGGCTCCTTGGCTTGTCGAAGGATAGACAGAGCTTCTCCCATTGTTGTGATTCCCAATTCTCTTAGCATGGCTCGATCCATTACTTGAAGGTTTTCTTTCCTCAGTTTTTCCTTCACAAAAGTTGCAGCGTAGCTCTTGGCGGAATCGGCAGCAATGCCTGCTTTGAGGAAATAGTCTTCCCAATCTTCTGTCTCGAATCCTGTTCGTAGCGCCATGTTGGATTGTGTAGTGGACTTTCGGTCAGCGTTCAAGTTGTGGATAACTTGACAAAGACTAAAGTTACTTCTCATGAAAGAGGAGAACTATTTATGGCACAATGGGAGATTCCATTGTGCACACATGGGCCAGTCTATTCCTTGGATTGTGATTGGCTGAATCACCTGATTGGATATGCTTGTACATAAATACAAGCCCTCAGTCCAGCTCAATCTGATGTCTGTCTTGTGCATGAGCTGGACCCTTGGTAAGTGTTGCTGCTATTATTATTATTGTTGTTGTTGTTGTGTGTTATTGACTAACACAGTTCTTTTGATTATTCTACATCTCCCCTCTTCCCCCCCCCACGAGTAGGCTGGGTTGTGTGAGAGGTGTATCTCTCTTTTAGGCCTAGTTTGTTGTGTGGTAGTAACCTAGAAAGAGCTCGGGGAATCCTTGATCGAAAGCGTGGGGATATATGTGTGGTTTGTTGTTGGGGTTTGGTTGCTGTGTATGTGCTATTACAGGGAGATAGTGGGAGATGCAAGAATGTAGTATCGCTTGAGGGAATTGTTGGTCCTAGTGCTGCACTTGGTATTGGGGTTGGTGCAGGCTTAAGTTCGCATTTTCTGAGGAAACGGCGGTTCCTAAGTGTGATCCTTCCGGATCCGTTAACCCTGATTCGGTATTGTCGATCTGGTAGGGAACTGATGATTTTGCCCGTTGTGTTCCATCTGCGATTGACTGGATTTTGGATGGCTACAGTGTCACCAGCTTGTAATGGTGGAAGGTTGTGGGTATATTTATTGTATCTTTCTACTATTTTTGCATTGCGGTGGTGGAGCATTTCCTCGCGATGTTGTGCCGCTGACACCCATTCAGGATGAGGCTTGTAGAGGATTGGCTGTGATGGGATGGAGTCACGTAGTCGACGGTGAAGTAATAATTGGGCCGGTGATAGGCCAATGCTTTGGATTGGGGTATTCCGATACTGCAAGATGGCCCGGGCAACACTGTCATTGTCCAAGGAACCGTGGGGGCCTGTGTTTCCTTTCACAATCCTCTTTGCAGTTTTTACTGCAAGCTCTGCCCTGCCATTGGATTGGGGATACGCAACAGAAGATAATCTGTGCCTAACACACCATGTTTTCAGAAATTCTTGGAACGTGCTGGAAGTGAAAGGTGGGCCGCCATCGGTGCTGAGTTCTTCTGGGGCACCATATGTTTGGAACAGTTGTCGGCATATGGACATTGTTGAGGGGTCATTTCGAGATGAAGTTGGGGAGGCCTGGCAGCTGGTGCCTTAGCATAGGTGGTCTGGGTAGCGGGCTCCTTGGCTTGTCGAAGGATAGACAGAGCTTCTCCCATTGTTGTGATTCCCAATTCTCTTAGCATGGCTCGATCCATTACTTGAAGGTTTTCTTTCCTCAGTTTTTCCTTCACAAAAGTTGCAGCGTAGCTCTTGGCGGAATCGGCAGCAATGCCTGCTTTGAGGAAATAGTCTTCCCAATCTTCTGTCTCGAATCCTGTTCGTAGCGCCATGTTGGATTGTGTAGTGGACTTTCGGTCAGCGTTCAAGTTGTGGATAACTTGACAAAGACTAAAGTTACTTCTCATGAAAGAGGAGAACTATTTATGGCACAATGGGAGATTCCATTGTGCACACATGGGCCAGTCTATTCCTTGGATTGTGATTGGCTGAATCACCTGATTGGATATGCTTGTACATAAATACAAGCCCTCAGTCCAGCTCAATCTGATGTCTGTCTTGTGCATGAGCTGGACCCTTGGTAAATGTTGCTGCTATTATTATTATTGTTGTTGTTGTTGTGTGTTATTGACTAACACAGTTCTTTTGATTATTCTACAACAAGGATGTCGCCACTTATCAAGGCCGAAAGGCCGCTCCAAGATAAAGGTTAATGAGTGTACGGTGGTCATCGTGACAACAATTTAGCAATTGTTAGTGGTGGAAATTGGATAGAATTTGATTAAGGGGATGACGCAACAAGAACTTGTTTACATTGGACTTGAAGATGATCATGTTATAGTCAGCTGGAAAGCAGGCCAAGAGAACAAAGTTTCACAGGTGGGCAGTTCTAGAAAAGCAGTTTGTTCTGTGTTTAGATTTAGACGCAGATAGAAAGCGGGAGAAATTTTTCATAGCAGTCATAGCTAGACGAGTGTCTTTTTTGTAACAGTTTCGCAAGGGGTGGGGATGAGGACATAGACCAAATCTTAGATGAGCACTTGCCATGAAAATAACGATAGAGCAGAGACAGGTTTGCAATATCTCTTCTGTGGGAAAGAGGTTGCAGGGAAGATAAAAGGGTATCACTTACTAGGTTTCGAAACCGGTTTTGAAACCTGACAAGGGAGGATAGGATGCTCAGAGTAGCTCCTACACAGATGTGACAACATTTTAGGACGTACTTGGCTCTTGGAGTAATAAATTTTTTTTTTTTTTTAACATATTTTTTTAATTTACAAAACATTTCATCTCCGTAAAAACAGAAGATTGTATTCCTCAATTTACATTTGATATAAATAGAAATCGAATGATCATAGAGAACAAAGTTATTTCAAAACAAGATTTTAGGATGCCGAAAGCAAATGCAACCCAATAAATAGGGGCACAATCTTGCGTTTGTGTTATGTTTGACGTTCATCTTCGTCGCCAACTGTTATGTTTGCAGGTTGAACCAAATAACGTATAAGGCAATACAAATGAAGACTCAACAAACCAAGGTAGATCAATAAGAAGTGTATTAGGAAAAGTGTATTTACATAATGGTTGTCAGGTAAGAGAGTCTTGGTTGCAGAATATATCTGCTCCCGGCTCGGCCTTCGGTGGCTTCTGGTTAACACACACTCAGACTAACTGAGTCTTGTTATTTATGTGTAATATTACCCACATATGTAAATCAGTGGGTGCCACCACAACAGTTTGCTTATTATAACGTTTTGTAAATTATATATATTGTATATATTTGTGAAGAATTTCTGGGAGTTGATTTTAAGGTTATTTGGGCGGGGGGCTTATGCACAGGTAATGTTTTTGGAAATGTTGTTTAAGAGCAACTCGGTGCTCGATCATAACATAGAAAACGCCATTTTGTTTGTGCACTCTGTATATACCGGTAATCCTAGTAATTAATTGTACTCCTTCCGAACCCACTGTAGTGTGTTTGCCAGCATGTAAGCACATGACATAAATTATGTCTAAAAACAGCAACTGTGCCTGGAATCTACATAAGCAAGATTTGCATTCATTATATGTAAGTGTGCAGCGGGTTGGTTCTATATATGAAAATCAAATGGACCACACTTGTGTAAATGCATGTATTATCCCTCGCAAATGTCAAAAAACAATTTATAAGATGCTTCACAAAAAAAACACCAACAAGGAAATTATCTGTGCAAGAAAGAGCCGTGAGATGAACCATTTAATTTGTCTAGAATCTGAAGTCGACTTACACACAGGTAATACCTAAAAGGGCATGATTTTTGGTCTTACAATGCATATCAACTTATACACAAGTATATATGGTAATATGTTAAAAAGAAAAAAGAAATTTATGTCTATATTTATATTTTTAACTTTTTATATATATTTTTAAATAAACTAATATAAAAAGACTATGAACAAATAAGATAAGTCCGATCTTACATTGACTGAAATGTGCAAATAACACTCAAGATGAGAAAAATAGTTTGAAGAATCCAAATAATATGAAAAATTGAGGTAAAAAGAAGACAGACAGACATATAGCTTTTTATATAGAGAGTTTTAAAATATAATTTTAAAAAGATAAGATACAAGTTAGAAAAGCATTTCATCCAAGGCATGAAAATTGTTAAACAAAATGTTTTTACTATAGGCTTTAAAAATTAAGGTACAAGATTCAATTTGAAATTTATTTATCCTCAAAGTGCACTTTTCTAATTTTACAAAGTAAGGTATAAAATTTAATTTAAATTGAATCAAAAAATTACCTTAGATTTATTTTATACTAGCGAGGGGTACCCGACGTTGCCCGTGTGTTTGTAGGTGTGTGTGGTGTTAAATAAAAAAGAAACCGGGTGTGTGTGTGGGGGGGGGGGGGATCGAACCCGAAGCCCTGAGGCGAAGTTTGAAAATAAAATCGGCCAGCCAGAATAAGTTAGTGAAAGATGCTTGAAAGTCGTCAAGCGTGACGACGACAATGTAAGCATTGTTATAAGCGAAGTAAAAGAAAACAACGTTTTAATTAAGCGGGGGGGGGAGTGTAATCGGCCAGCCAGAATGAGTTAGTGAAAGATGTTTGAAAGTCGTCAAGCGAAGTAAGAAAAGAAAACAACGTTTTAATTAAGCGGTGGGGGTGGGGAGGGGTAATCAAAACATCAAAAAAAGAAAAAAAATCTAACGCAAGGCAAACGAACGATGAAAACAGAAAAACGAACACGTGAAAAATGGCTTAAATAAGCCTGTTTCGATATTAAAATTTAAAAAATCGGTGGATACCCGGGTGTCACTAATAAGCGATAATGTACATTCTGTTGCACTTTTTAAAAAAATCATTGAAAATTTTATATCTATATCATTAATTGCTAGATGGAAGATAATGTTTTTAAATTTCAACAAAATGTACATTACATAAAATTACTCCAAGGTCATTTTTTGATTCAATTTAAATTAAATTTTTATATCTTACTCTATAAAATTTATAAAAGTGCACTTTGAAGATAAATTCCAAATTGAATCTTGTGCCTTTATTTTTAAAGCCTATAGTAAAAACATTTTGTTTAACAATTTTCAGGCCTTAGATGAAATGTTTTTCTAACTTGTATCTTATCTTTTTAAGATTATATTTTAAAACTCTCCTCTCTATTTCAGTTTGTATTTCTCCTCATCCCACAACTCATTTTTGCAACCCCCTCTTTGTAATACAGGTCTGAATAATGAGAAATTTTAAAGTTTTTGTTAAAAAAAATTCAGATTAACTTTTTTTAGATTAAATTTTTTTAAACTTCTTTCAAAATAGAAAATCTTTAAAATTTAATAAGGAACATATTTCATATAGGTTTCATTAACAAATATTGAATATATAACGAGAAAAATAGAGATGAAAATTTCAAAAGGACTGTATAACTGTTTACGGTCAATAGTAGTCCTCGCCAGCGAAAGTCTTTGTTATTGTTATTCTATTATTATTATTATTATTATTATTTAAAACATTTTAATGCCCTGCTCTTTCGCACGAGGACTAATTATATTTAAATTCTTCAAACTACTGTTCTCATCTTAAGTGTTATTATCGCAGTCGATCAAACCTCCGACCTTCTCCAGATGTATTTTGCCAAAATCAGGATAATAATAAACAAACTAATAGATATAAAGAGACTATTAGCAAATAAGGTGAAAAAGGTCAGAGCTTACATTGACCGAAATGTTGTGCAAATAAAACTCAAGATGAGAACGATAGTTTAAAGAATCCAAATAACATAAAAAGTTAAGGCAAAAAAGTTAAGGCAAAAAAGACATGAGTACACAACTTCTTTTTAATTAATAAAACTTTAAACGTTTTATTTAGATTGAAAATATTAAACATTTGAATTCTTTCGACTACTGTTCTCATCTTGAGTGTTATTCTCGCAACGTTTCAGTCGATGTGACCTTTTTTCAGGTGTATTTTGTCGAATTTGGGAATCTTTTGTTTAACTTGTGGAATCTACACTGATTTTCAAACAGAACTCTTCGTTTAATTCATGGGGGTTGCTTGCTCACGTTCCATTAGCCATGACTGCATAGAGGTTCTAAGTAATTTGCAATTGTATTTTTTGGTCGCCCGCACTGAGGATTGAACCTTCAACCTTCAGAAGAAGGTAAGATTTTACAACTGAATTTTAGGAACCTTAAACCCATTTCATTTCTAGATGTAAGTTATCCCCCCCCTCCTATGAATTAGATCAAGGGTTCTGTTCAAAATTATGTGTAGATTCTGTCGGGTTCGACAGGATACACCTTAAGGTTGGAGGTTACATCAGCTGAAACGTTGTGCAAATAACTTACAAGATGAGAAGAGTAGTCCGAAGAAACCAAGTAATACGAAAAGCTGTAGGAAAGTTTTTTAATTAACCAAAATTCAAATCAAATCATTATTGTATTATTCAGCCTGCTATTCTCATCTCAAGTGTAGATTGTTCTCATTTTGTCAGCCATGATTGGGTAGAAGTCTTAAGTAATCTATAATTGTATTCTTGCATGTTACCTCCACCTCCCGGATTAAATAAAGCGTTCCATACAGAATTCCAACTTTGTTAGAAAGATTCCTGAGTTTGACAAGATGCACATGTAAAAGGTTGGAGGTTACATCAATCGAAACGTTTGGGAATCTGTATAGAATGTCGGGCGGAACTCTTGTTTCCATAAAATACGAGAAATTATTCAAATTAGTTAATGTTTACACAAGAAACTTACAAGCCAGGACTGCGATCAAACCGCCCGCTACTAATACAGTTGACACCGTAACCCGTACATTCTCCACAAACAGTACACACCATACACTGGTCGTGTCTCCACCGGTGTTTTCCTGGGAAAAAAAAAAATTACAAGAATTAAATTTTGGGAACATCTAATATATAAAGTAAAGTTTGTCCCATTTTGTTTTGTTTTTTTTTTACTTTCTTTTTGTTATATCGAGTATTTCTCCAGA
The DNA here is from genome assembly GCF_053919585.1 of Euprymna scolopes. Classification (NCBI taxonomy): domain Eukaryota; kingdom Metazoa; phylum Mollusca; class Cephalopoda; order Sepiida; family Sepiolidae; genus Euprymna; species Euprymna scolopes. Next base: position 5,322,298 of record NC_136515.1, on the reverse strand, counting down.
TTACATACGCAAAATGTAAATAGCAGTACCAACAAAATACAGAATTAGCAGCATAGTGACAGCACTGGAAATTAACCTTGTTCATTGTCATAAACCAATCAGGCTTATTTAACACATTTTTCTATGTCCAGGTTATCAGTTATAAGTCACAATTCATTTAAGCAAGAAAAATACCAGAAAGGACTATTCGGTTAAAAAAAAAAAACTCAAGTCAGTCTGAAGTGTAGAGATCATAGTTAAAGGGTCTCCCAGGATAATTCAAGGGACACTGTGGGAATATAATTTTTATTCAAATATTTTATCAGCATTAATCCAAAACAGGCAAGTGAACATAGCCTCTAGGAGTCAAAATACAGAAACCAACACAACCTTTTGTGTTTTAAACTACATTTGTGCGCGAAGTATAAATTCAACTGGGTGCTGACAGCAGCAGCAGTGTGTGTCCAGGAGCGTGATTGTCATTATCAATATCTCCACGACAATCAGCAGCAGGACCATCGCCGTCGTCACCATCTTTTCAACAATCAGCAGCACAATCGCCGTTGTCATCAGTAGCAATAATACAATCAACAGCTCCAGGAATGACTGCTATCTTCATTAACCTGACTATGAAACAGACTGTTGGAGATTCATAATTGAAGCTTGGTGGACAAGTTCGGTATAAATTAAAAATTATTTTTACCAAATATGGTTGGATTGCAGAAAGGATTGTGAATTTTATTATTTCATGCCAGATACAGGTCATGATCTTAGTTGCATCGAAGAAAACTGCCAGTTTCAGTCTCCATGATAATATCGCACAATAACGTTACAACAGGTATGGCTATGTCAGTCATCAGAAACGCTCTAAAATGTGTACTCATTGATGTTGATGGCCCAAAGATATGGAGGGGATAATGACCAGATCCTGGTGGGTGGCACAAAGTTGGAAGTAAATAATGTAAAAAATAAAAGCAGGGAATTACCTTGAGGACATACAATTTCTTCTGGTTCTCCTTCATCATCTTCTTCAGCCATTGTTACATTAGAACTTCCTGGAAAGATGATTCAGATACTTAAATTAAACAAAGTCAAAATGTTTTCCTTATTTTCTTGTGTACTAGCATTTCAGTCCGGCGTTGCCCGGGTGTTTGGAAGTGTATGTTGAGCAAAAAAAAAAAAAAAAGTGGTCGATTTTTGTTTTAACTTTGACCCCTATTATGACCCCTTAACATTTGTTTTTGGCTCAAATCAAGTTATTAAGTTAGATCCATGTCCAAGGAACGTATATCTAAAATTTCAAGTGTTTAGACCCAAAATTGGCGGAGGAGTTTGGTAGAGTTCTCAAAGGTCAAATAGTTGAACTTTGACCCCTTAACAGCCAAATTTCTGGTCGAAAACGGATTACAAAGATTTTCCCGAATCTCAGTACCCTGATTATCAAATTTCGAGTCTGTAGACTGAAAATTAACAGAGTTATTGCATAGGAAAATGTACACACACACACACATTCAGTTTTATATATACAATAGATAATACAAATTATTTATTTAAAGGGTTTTGTTTTATTTTTTTTAGTGGCAGCAAACTTTAAATCAAAATAAATCACAAGAAAATAACTTATGGTTTATTCCAAAGATTAATTTTTGGCATCTATAATTTACTAACTATATATACCCGGCATTGTTTTAGTAACGTCAGATTAAGAAATATTGCTGGGCGGAGGTTTTAGTCATACACTATTTAAAATATGCCAAATCTCCTAACTTCATACGATTGCCAATGCTGCTGCTGCTGCGAAGGTGAGCTCCCTCTACCGTGCTAGAAAACTACTAACACCTGAAAGTATCCCGTACCTCTATAAGGCCACCATTCGTCCATGTATGGAGTACTGTGGTCACATTTGGACTGGTGCATCTGCTACTTGTCTCACTCTTGGACAGGATTCAAAAGAGAGTCACCAATCTGATAGGTCCTGAACTGTCATCTAGGCTTCAGCCTTTGTCCCATCGACAAAATGTTGCATCCCTCTGCCTGTTCTACAAGTATTTTAATGGTGAATGCTCCGACGAACTGCAAGCACTTTTAACCCAACGACGTGAATACCCCTGACAAACCCGACAAACAGCTAAATCCCACCCCTTCACAGTAGAGATCCCTAAGCGTAAGAAAGCCTTCTACTCCAATAGTTTCTTCACCAGAACTGCTAGACTTTGGAACTCTCTTCCGGGATTCTGCTTTCCCAACTGTACTGATATTCAAGTGTAATGTGATAGACATCTTGCTATGCTGATGACACTACCATCTACAGTAGCACATCTAAGACTAAAGACTGATCTTGAGCACATGGTACAATGGGGAAAGGAGTGGCTAGTTACTTTTAATGCATCTAAAACCAAGCTCCTATCTTTTCATCATCAACGTTCTGATCCCTATCTGGGATCAACTGAAATGAATGGCTCTCGTCTTAGTGAGACCTCATGTTTTGACAAACTTATAAAAAGAATGTACTCAGAAAGACACCCATCTATTTAAATATATTTTGTTTAAATACGTTCGTTTTATTACTTACATTAAAAAGTTTTGCGTAAATAGAAAAAAGTTGTTTTTTTTAATCCTTAAAAGTTTTGTAAATATTTAATATTAAAGAAAATGTTTTGTAAATATTTATTTTTACTTTTAAATCTTTAAAAGTTTTGTAAATATATTTTTTTTAAATCTTGCTCACGAACATTCAAATACGCCTACTATTTGACCCGTTTACAAGTTTAGAAACACCTAACGGCAATGTCAAGGTCGAACAAACGGTGCCCCTTGAATTGTTTGCTTATTTTTGTCGTCTGCTATGAGGTATCTAATCTTTACTTGATCCCAATTTTCTATCTATATAAGAACCAGGTACGTCCAAGGATGGAGTACTGTTTCCACATCTGGGCAGGAGCTGCTGGAAAGGACTTGTCCTGCCTTGATAGAGTTCAAAATAGACTTTGTAGCCTCGTAGGAGATGTCCTTTTCTCTTCACTGCAACCTCTTTCTCACAGAAGAGATGTAGCGTGTTTGTCTCTGCTTTATTGTTATTCTCATGGCAAGTGCTCGATTGAGCTTCAATCTATGGTCCCCCCCCCTCGTCAAACTTTCACAAGAAACACTCGTCTAGCTGAAAACACTATCAATAATTCCCCCTACTCTTTATCTCTGTGGCTAAACCTAAACGTAGATTCATGAACAAAGCTTCTTTCTTAGAACTGCACGCCTGTGGAATTGTCTTCTGTTGTATTGCTTTCCAGCTGACTACAATCTGATTGTCTTCAAGTCCAACATAAACAAGTTCTTGATGAGCCATTCCACTTAAGTTAACAAATTTACTGAATTTCCATTACTAACAATTACTATATTGTCCAATTGACTATTGTACACTCTTAACCTTTATCCTCGCGTGGTCGCTGGGCCTTGATAAGTGGTTATGCCTATGTAAAAAAAAAAAATCTCCCTTCATAATATCCCTGCAACTTATGCCCTCGATAGTAGCCCCCTACTTCAAAGTGGCATTGTGCCTTGTTTGGGGTGCAAATTTAAAAAAAAAAAAAAAATATTGAATTTATGGAAACATAACACAGCCACTTTTATCTATAAAAATTAAACTGAAAATAACTCATCGTTATATTAGAATTTCCTGGAAAGACGATACTTAAATTTAACATAGTGAAAAGGTTTTCATATTTTCTCATGTATAATACGAATTATCTATAAAAAGTGTTTTTTTTCTTTTTGTTATTATGAAGTGGCATAAAATAAACCACAAGAAAATAACTTATAAGTTTATTCCATTCGCTGTATGTTGCCAGGTTAAAACATTGCCAGGTGTCTTTACTGGGGAATGCCAACGGGACTGCTCAGACATTTTTGTAAGCCAGGGAGGTACAGGTACACTGTTTTTCTAATCCTCACCTTTAGATTTTGTGTGACATCTTTTTGCAGTGTGAGGTGGTAAATGTTACCATCTTTAAACTGTTCAATCCTAGGTGGTTCACCTCCAAAGACTTTCCTATCGCTCTTAGAAAGGGATTTGTGTATTAAAACTCGCTTGTATGTGTCTTTCGCGCTCATACGTGACTTATCATTGTAATCTAGTTAAAATATGCCGAACTTCTTAAAATTTCCAGAAATTAGACCACATTTTGAATTTATGGAAGCATAAAAACACAGCCATCCTTAGTCTATAAAAATCAAACTGAAAATAACTCTTAAACTTATTTCCATTTTTAAAAGCAACTGTTGGTAATAAGAATTAAAAATAAATTAAATAAATCAATTTTAATATTTCTGAATATTCTATTACAAAAAACAATAACATGAAGTTAATTATAAAATATTTTCTTTAATGTAATATGAAAATGATGTTACTTCTTGAATGCAGATTTCATTTGTATAAATAGTAATATATATATATATATATATATATATATATATATATATATATATATATATAATTTAAAGGAGATTAGAACAATAGTCTAAAGAGCTGAGTGTATTTCAATGTAACAGTGAAATTACTAGTTTAATTAAAATACAGGAAAGAGAAAGTGCTCGTTGTAATTTAGATATATAATAAGCTCGATAGGTAAATATCCTAGAGCTAATTCAATATTAAGTAATGTCATTGATAATTTAAAATTTGAAAATCAAATTATAATTAAATTAAAAATCCGTTTCATAAGAAGGATCAACAACAAAATCAATTATCTGTACAATCGTTTCGGAAAACAATGCTTTTTATTGTGGTAGACATCAAGTTACGTACAATAATTACATATAGTTTTTTTATAAGCAAGGTCTCCTCGTCAGCAAATTTTGAAGGGTTTTTATTAAATTTAAAAGACACCATAAATAAACCTAGCATTAAAAGTAAGGCAGATGTATCTGAAAAAATACGGAAACGGATTTTTAATTTAATTATAATTTGATTTTCAAATTTTAAATTATCAATCACATTACTTAATATATATATATATATATATATATATATATATATACCCGAGCATTGCTAAATCTACAATGATAGAAAATAGAGTTGTCGATTTAAAGTTTGTGGATGTTAAAAAAAAATTACTATATTATTATCACTAACAGGTTTTGCTTTTTTATTCCTAATTTTCTTATTTTGATCTAGCAGGGGATGAGGCACCTGCTATCGTATACACTCCAACCGAGAGATCTTTTTAAGATTCTGATCATCCCTTTAAGTGCAATTGTTTGAATCTTTCTTGCACTTGGTTCACCAGATATATTTTCCAGATAATTTAAAAACATTTTTTTTCATGAGTCCAGTTGCTCCTATAATTACTAAAAGGATGAAGCTCTTCCCAAGATTCCAATTTCTTTTCATGTCATACATAAGACCTTGGTATTTCGGTATCTTTTCCCCTCTCGGCTCTGTTTAACCCAGCATCATTGCAAACACTAACTTCTAAGATTGCTCCCTTCTCCTCGTCCCATATCACTGTGTCAGGTTTCATAGCCCCATTTTCTAAGTATGTAACTGTAGGGGTTGCATAGTTATAGTTGATGGTGCATAACTTATTTCCAACTGTTCTTTCTGGTATATGCTCCCAGCATTCGATATTCAACTTTTTACAGACAGTCCAGTGGAAATGTTTATATACTCCATTGTGTCGGGTCATATAGTTAGTAGCCGTCCCCCAGCAGAACCTTACAACTGAAGGTCAGGTGGCTTACATGCTCTACTTCTGTGTGGCAGAACCTGCACTTGTTCTCATTGCTGAGGCCACTCATTTTCTTAAAAGTATTGGTTATCAAATCTTGAACCTGCACTCATCTTCGTAGGTCAGCTTTGTTTAATCCATCATCAACCGTACCTTTAAGTGCACTTGTATCTCTCTTGCACTTGGTTCACAGGGTAAGCATACTCTTGTTTCATCAGCCATAACCAGGTAAAAGTCTCAAGTAATTTGCAATTGTATTCTTCGCTGAGAAGCCATTGATCCAGTTCCTCCAGGACTGGAAGAAGTGACGTGGCGGCCAGTTAAAAATGTGGCTCAGATTGATTAAGCAAGATACCGAACAGAGTCCGACAATCTATGGTGTCCGCCATTAGAATTAGGGTTCGGCTGTCAGTAGAATCAATGTTGGTAAATGATTGTCGGGTTTGGTCGGCTTTTGTGCAGTAGATTCATTGGAAGAAGCTGATTTAACCAATCCAGGATGAATGTTGCTTCAAGATAAACAACTAGTTTCTCATTCTTAGACAGGGTCAAAAAAAGTCTCAAATCTTAAAGATCCCACACTATCGGTCAAGCTCCAACTTCTGTCCCATCACGTTGCATCCCTGTGCCTTTTTTCTTACAAGTATTTTAATGGAATGTCCTCTGACAAATTAGAAACACTACTTGTGTATCCCCTTCCCCTGATGTCAATACCCCTGATTAACCCAACAAGCAACAAAATTCCATCCCTTCACTCTAGAGATCTATACATGCTTGAAAGCCTTCTATTCCAATCATTTCTGCCTTAGAACTGCGAGACTTTGGAATTTTCCCCTGGTTCCCTGACTGTACTGATATGCAGAAATTCAAATGTAATACGAATAAATATTTCGTTGCTCAACTCCCTACATAATATGCCTCTAGATTTGGTCCCAAATAATAGCCACTTACATTCAAATGGTACTGTGGGTTGGTTGGGGGTGAATAATAGTATAGAAAAAAAAAATCCAAATTATTCTTATCTCAAAAATACAGGAACTAATCCAGCCTTATGAACCTGCCAAGAAGAGGCAAGGGTTTTCCAAGTCACCAACCATTCCTACCATTTAAAATCATCTAAAAGAATGAAAATCCCAACATTTCTTAAAAAAAAAAAAAAAGAATAAAAAATTTTTAAAAAAATAAAAAAAAATAAAATAAACAGAAAAGTTAAGCGTGTCATAGTGTTGAAACAAACTTACCTTCTTTGGTTGCTCCAGGACTGTATTCGCGTCCGCACTGACCTTTGTTGTTTATTCCAAAAGTATATACAAGGCCTTTGTTGGTCAGCGCCACGGCATGAGCTTTGCCCAAAGAAACCTGGCTAATAATCACATCTTTCAAATCGGTCACATGACCTAAAAAATATAATTTATTGAACAAAACTAATTTATTGAAAATTTTTTTTAGTTTAAAAAAATTTTCAAAAGTAAAGATTAAAAAATTATTAAAAAAAAAAAAGTTTTGAAATTTTTTTTAATTATTTAAAAAAAATAATAAAAATAGAAAACAATGAAATGTTTTTACAGCATATTAAAATAATAACCACAATTGGGCAATTATACTTATAGCCATGTGTCATCATAACTAATCAGCTTCCAGAATTACTTTGAAAAATATACTCTTTGGAAAATCTCTTTGGATTCTGCAGTTATAACTTTCCATTTTGGCACAGAAAACTACATTTCTGCTGATTATGACTGGATTAATCATTTGCCTGGAAAAGCTTCCCCAATCGGATTTCTGCTCCCATTTTGTTTTTTTGTTTTTTAAATATTTGGCCACGTCCACAAGTGTCTGCTATTTTCCAGAGCTGACAGTAGCTCCAATAACAACTGTAGTTTTTGCGGAGGCCTTTCACTGGGTAATGCCAGTATATGAATCTTGCTAGTTTAATATATTCTTACTGTTTTCCTTCCCTTTCTTTCAAGAGTTGGACATGACATATGAGATTGAATCAAATTTTTACAGCTGGATACCCTTCCTAACACCAACCCCTCCAAGAGGCTAAATATGTTGTCGAGACACCATCTCGTCATAGTTCTCCATTAACTGTAGCAATGTAGCCACTATCACACTTTCAGGAACTACTGGGAATAGCAGGATAGTTCGTCAAGGATTACTCCTAGATCCATTGTCAACAATTTCTTTTGCATATACTTATTTTGTACTTGAAATTTATCTCAGAGATAATGCTACATAAAAAAATAAATATTTTTCTACTATAAGAAAAAATTGCTACAAAGTATTTTTCTTAGATTAAAAAATTTCTACAAAAATATTTTTCTAAGATTAAAAAATTTCTACAAAAATATTTTTCTAAGATTAAAAAATTTCTACAAAAATATTTTTCTAAGATTAAAAAATTTCTACAAAAATATTTTTCTAAGATTAAAAAATTTCTACAAAAATATTTTTCTAAGATTAAAAAATTTCTACAAAAATATTTTTCTACCATTAAAAAATTTCTACAAAAATATTTTTCTACCATTAAAAATTTTCTACAAAAATATTTTTCTACCATTAAAAAATTTTCTACAAAAATATTTTTCTACCATTAAAAATTTTCTACAAAAATATTTTTCTACCATTAAAAATTTTCTACAAAAATATTTTTCTACCATTAAAAAATTACAAAATATTTTTCTACCATTAAAAAATTACAAAATATTTTTCTACCATTAAAAAATTACAAAATATTTTTCTACCATTAAAAAAAATGCTACAAAAGTATTTTTGTACCATTATAAAAATGTTCCAAAATATTTTTCTACCATAAAAAATGCTAAAAAAAAAATTTATTACTAAATATTCTCTAATTATAAAATAGATAAAAAAAATGCTACAAAAGTATTTTTCTACCATAAAAAAATGCCACAAAAGTATTTTTCTACCATTAAAAAATGCTACAAAAGTATTTTTCTACCATTAAAAAATGCTACAAAAGTATTTTTGTACCATTAAAAAAAAAAATGTTCCAATATATTTTTCTACCATAAAAAATGCTAAAAAAAAATTATTACTAAATATTCTCTAATTATAAAATAGATAAAAAAATCAAATCTAAAAATGTTACAAAAAAACAATACATGTTTCTACCACAAAAAAAATATTTTTTTTTACTATAAAAAAATATTTTTCAATTCTTGTGTGAAGTAATCTAAACTTAGAATTATGGCAAAACGAAAAAATGTTTTGTTATAAAATATGAAGAGTTTATTTCTCTCTCTCTCTCTGTCCTACTTACCGCTGGCATGGTCGCAATGTGTTGTATCTTTGCCAAACATAAACACCTCACCCTCTTTTGTCACCATTGCACTGCTGCCATTGTTGCATGCAACAAAGATAACATTTTTGCTCTCCAGACGGATCAGCTTCTTCGGTTTCATCGCCTTTGGTTGTCTGCGGACTTTGACTAAAATATTGTGAAAAAAAAAACCAAAAAAAAAACCAAATATAAGTTTTACAGTTATAGTTTTTCCTCTTCATTATAAACTTTAGTTGTTGTTCGAGTTTGCTATTATATTTATGTTATTAGTGTTTTTTTTTTATTGTTATATTTTTCTACCATAAAAGAATACCCTTGTTTGCCACTTCACTTCTACAATTTAATAGATTTTTGGAGTCTTTAAAGCTCATAATTTCAAATTTCTCATTTAGGCATAATCTACACGGGTTATCTAAATTTCTACATGTACTGGCCTGCTGTATTATTTTCCACTCGACTATTGGCAAATGTCTCCTTTACGTGCTCAGTAATAAGCCGCTAGTGAGGTTTTATTTGTTATTGAATGCGTTTTATGATCATAATATCTGCTTTTAAAATCTAGAGATTTCATGAGCATTTCAGTACTTATTCACAAATGAATGAATTTATAAAATGGACTTTTTTGAAAAATAAAGATTTCGTAAAATACATATCACAAACTGTGAACAAAGTTGTATTAATAAAACTTTCTCACCTGCTTCAGCTTGTGTCTTTCCATTACCTCTGCATCGTACCGCCTTCTACACATTCTATTTAACTACATACTTCAAGCAAAGTACATCTACCGCTTATTACTAAATAGTAAATTACACACCACCCTCCCCATATAAAGAATGGATTTTTAAATAATCCATATAACACATACTTGCTTCCTTACAAGACTAAATTTTTATCCAAGATCAGTTCTTAATGTGGGAAACATCCAGTTGTGCCCCCCCCCCAATTGATTTAGTACAGAAGGACACATTAGATTGGCCGGTACATTAGCTAGTATTTATATATAGCTAGTAGAAAGATCGGACAGTTCTCGGTACTAAATAAGGATCACCTCTATGTATTTTCATAGCGTGCAAATGACAGAGCTCTGTGTAAGGCAACATCACAGCAAGGATGAAGCAAAGAAAAAGATTATAAAAGGGAGAAACAGACGTGTTACACAAGTGTGCTGAGAGTGACAGGGAAAGACGTGCCCTAAATATGACCAGGCAAAAACAGAGTACCATCTGTTCGACACGGCAGAGTCTTGTTAAGCAAATCAGAGTACAGGAAGACTTTTGAACTAGAAACATAGTTATATGCTGGATGTACCTGTAAATAAATGTCCGTATTCTCAAACTGAAAAAAAAGTGAGTTGAATTCTTTTGTTTTTATTTCCTTGCGCACAATGTGCGAGTCCCGAGTGTTGACATGTAACAACTACATTACACTTTTTTTTTTTACTATCCCGGAGGATGTCAAGTAACCTGAACGAATGTTTAGAAAATATGCATCAGGAATGCTAACAAGGAATGTTAACTTGATAGAATGGAATTTTATTCCGACAATTGTTTTCACTTGAAAGAGGAATTTGGTATCAAGAGGCCATTTCGGAATGTTGGAATAATAAGAAATGGATGATGTGAAAAACCATCAGGTGATGACGTAATAAATTAGAAGGTCGTTTCAGATATAGACATGGAGTTTTGTTAGTTCGTAGAAAAGACGAATATTGGCCTAAATCTAAACGTGGATTCTATTCAAAGCGTCATACATGTGGGTGGGGCATCAAGAGTTCAACAATACTGAAATTGCAATCTCAAGAGAATAATTGATGAATAAAAGATTATGAAATCACCAAACTTCCGCTGTTAAGAAGAAAAGATGGCAAGATGATGAAAGGTATGTTGTTTGTGTATATGTAACACTCCCCCACACAAACGAGACGCAATATTCAACGAACGGTTTTGTTGTGCATACACATGTAAAGACAATGTAGACCCCCCCCCATGTTATATTCATTTCATTCAATCGGCAAAGAAATACCACACAAACAACGGCCATTTACAAGGGGAATAAGTGAAGCATGCTCAGTGAACGAAGCATAAAAAAAAAATTACCAAGTTCAGCATCCCCCCACCTAAAGTCCTCAGGGGATGTCAAATTCTGGTGAAAATGAACAAACGGTGCAGTTTTAGGTCTTAACATGCGTAAATTTGCGTTCTGCACCATGCAAAAAAAGAAATGACTAAGTCCATCATTTGCCCCCTCCCCCTCAGCCGCAAAAGTCCCCAAGGTCTTAACATATTTAAATTTGAGTTCAGCACCATGCAAAACTGCTAAATAGACACACACACAGAAAATGTTGGACAAATATGGTAAAATAGTCCCCAAAAATGGAGTGTTTTTATTAGCCCTAAAAGAGCCCCTGGGGCACACCCAAGAATTATCGTGAATTATAGACAAACAAAATTATATAGAAATCAGTTACAACTTTTCAGAAAGTTTTATAAAATGGCATCAATTTTTTTTAATAAGCATAAAAGTGTCAATTTTAGCCATTTTAACCCGAAAGGCACCCATATGGGGGGGGGGGGTCAACCAGAATTTTCCTGGAAAATCTGTTCTGTTACTTTTTTTACTCATAGCATATTTAATGTTTGTGTAAAATTTCAAAAAATTCCAAGGCGTAGTTATTGAGAAAAGTGCGAACAGACAAACAGACAAACAGACTTTACAGGTTCACTCTCCTTTTGTCGGGAGGGTTAGGGTTAGGGTTAGGATTAAACTATACAGAGGCAAAACCATGGAGGTCCGACCAGCATCTGTTCAAGGCTACCTTGAAACCCTGTAGTGTGGGCTGGTTTAGGACCTCGTCAGGTAGCTGGTTCTACAGAGATGCCATTTGAACTGGGAACACTGCTTGGCATCAAAGCCTCCAGAACTGTTGAAGGCAAACCTTTTTCGCGTGCCCATATAAAAGAGTATGCAATAGTATCCGTTACTCACCCATACTACTGTCACCATCTTCTCCTCGTCGAGGTGTCCCCACAAAAAAGACGCTCCCATCATCAGATACAAGAAGCGCATGCTGGCTATCATGACCTGTGACAACTTGGACTATTTTAGGGGATTTTGTGATGGGCAACTCGGCCCACTTTCCGGCTGTTGGACCTCCTTGTTTGATTCCCAATGCTTGCGACTTGCCGCAATAAAGAACCTAAAACACAGAATACGATCAATTAATACTTTTAGAAAAACAAAACATTTTGACACTCGTTGATTACTTTTGATTTTTGTGTTCTCATTTTTGAAGAACCCCTTTCAGGACAGGGGAAGATAATTCAACAAGACCCTAAACTTTTCTAAAAGATTTCTTTAAAAATGAATGTGAATACATTGAATATGCATCATTTTTTTTTTTTTCAAAAAAGTTTAGGAAGAAGGTGGAAGTTTTTTTTTTTTGGTTAGGAAAGGTAATTTTTGTTCCAGGGTTTATTTGGCCCTAACTGACATTTCAGAATTTGGATTATAAATTTAAATGATTATTTTTAGTTTATTTGTTACAAAAATTTTAATTATGTAAAAAAATTTGTTCTCTCAAAACTTAAAGAAAAAAAAAAAGCAAGTTTGTCTCTGATGTATCGTTATTTTCATGGAAGGTGTTCAACTGAGCTTCAATCTATGGTCCCCCCCCCTCGCCAAACTTTCACAAGAAACACTCGTCTAGCTGTACACACTATCAATAATTCCCCCCACTCTTTATCTGTGCCTAAACCTAAACGTAGATTCCATGAACAAAGCTTTTTTCTTAGAACTGCACGCCAGTGGAATTGTCTTCCGTTTTCCTGCTTTCCGGCTGACTAAAATATGGTTGTGTTCAATTCTAACGTAAATAAGTTCTTGAGGAGCCATTCTATATAAGTTATCAAATTTACCAAATTTTCATTACTAATGATTACTATATTGTCCAATGTCTACTGTTCACTCTTTAACCCTTATCCTTGAGTGGCCTCTTGGCCTTGATAAGTGGTGATGCGTATGTAAAAAAAAAAAACAAAAAAAAGTCACATGCATTCCAATAATTACTGTTCAAAACTATGAATTTTAAATCACATTTTCATATACTTTCATTCGTTTCAGTATTTTCTAAACTTTATTTTAAATTCAATAAATGCTCACATAATATTTTATTTTAGTGCATTTATATTATTTAATTAGTATGTTTGAGATGAATATTATTTATTCATTTATTTATTGCGGACTATTATCCTCATCTTTTTTAGTTGTTATTTCATGACGTTTCGGCCAACTATTCATCTGGCCGTCGTCAAGTGGTAATTGCGACAGGATAGGAACTCCGAATCTCCTAACTGCATTCTCAGCAATTACTGCCTTCCATAATTGTTTTTTGTCTTGCCACGTTTTTGGCCAACTAATACTCTGGTCAACTTTGGGTAGGATTAAAACCGCTATCTTCAGACAATGCTCATCTGGAATCCTAGAAATTCAGCGTCTCTATCCACTGAGTTCCTATCCCGTCAAGGTTACCACCTGACGAAGGCCAGAGGTATAGTTGGCCGAAACATTGTGAAACAACAACTAAAAGATTTAGTGTATTTGTCTTG
>NC_136515.1:5241684-5306085 GCF_053919585.1 Euprymna scolopes | reverse complement strand
ACACACACGAAACACACCCACAACACACACACACACAACCCACACACGAACACACACACAACACACCCACAACACACACACACACACACCCACCACACCAAACCACACAACACACCCACTACACACACAACAACACACCCACAACACACACACACACACACCGACAACACTACACACACACCACACACACACACACCCACAACACACCCACAACACACACACACAACACACACACACACACACACACACACAACACCCCACACACACACACACACTACACCCACAACACACACCCCAACACACACACACACACACAACACACACCACAACACACACCCACAACACACACACCCACAACACAAACCACACACAACACACCCACAACACACACACTACAACACACCCCACAAACACTCACAAACACCCACACACAACACACACTCACACACAATCAACCACCCACAACACACTCGTGTGACCCACACACAACACACACACACACAACACACACACTCACACACTCCCACACCACACAACACACACACACAACTCACACACACAACACACACACACAACCACACACACACAACCACACACACACACACACACCACAACAACACACACACACACACACTCACACACACACACACACACAACACAACACACACACAACACACACAAGTGATTCCCCCCCCTGATACCAAACCCAGAACCTAATACCTCCCATGTCCAGTTCGACATTTCAAGCATTATGTAACGTAAATTGAAATACACTTTTTGTTGCCACCAACACCTTGTTTTGAAGTCTTGTTTTTGCTTACACAGTATATATATATATGTATATATACTCTCGCTCTCTATATTTATACTCTTCTACTTAAGTTGAAAAGGTTTTAGCAGTTTTAACTCATTTTAAAACATTTATTCAATTCCAAAATCAAATAGTGCCAAATTTTATGCGCAAACAAAAAAAAAAATGGCTGCATATCAACATCTAAATAATGACTTAAAAAAAATTAATTAAAACAAAATACTGTTTGAAACCCACCCAATAAATGTCATGGTAATATTTGTTGGGTGGGTTTCAAACAGCATCTCTATTTATTTTTAAGTCCTTATCGAAACTTAATTCCTGGCCATTTTTCTTATTCCCATGTCACGCTAGACAGTATTTGTTTTTCGAACCATATAAAGGTCTTAAAATGAGTAAACCCACCAAAAACTTTTGCGGACAGGTAGAAGAGCAACTGATCTTTCCTTTGATAACATTTATTTGTAATATTTTTGTTTTTGATTGCTATTTTTTTCATAACAATGTGTATTGTAAGACAATCTATACTTTTTGAAAAGTGTATATATATATATATATATATATATATATATATATATATATATATATATATATGGGACTGATCCTGAGCTAAAAAGCACAAATTCTGCTTGTTGAGATGCCCAGTCAAGTGTCAATGAATGAATCAATCAAATTCACAAACCAGATACATCTGCCTTACTTTTAATGCTAGGTTTATTTATGGTGTCTTTTACATATAATAAAAACCTTTCCCAATATTTGCTGATGAGGAAACTTTGTTAAAAACACTTTATGTAAAAATTATTGTCCGTAACTTGATGTCTACCACAATAAAAACACTGTTTTCCAGAACGATCGTACAAATTATTGATTTTGTTGTTGTTCCTTCTTATGAAACGGATTTTTAATTTAATTATAATTTGATTTTTAAATTATCAATCACATTACTAAATATTAAATTAGCTCTAGGATATTTACCTATCGAGCTTATTATATATCTAAATTACAACGAGCACTTTTTCTTTCCCTGTATTTTAATTAAATTAGTAATTTCACTATTACATTAAAATACACTCTGCTCTTTAGACTATTGTTCCAATCTCCTTTAAATGTATATATATATATATATATATATATATATATATGACGATTGCAACGTCTTTTTTTTTATTACATTTTCACCCCAAACAAGGCAAATTGCCACTTTGGTGTAGGAGACTACTATCAAGGGCAACAACTACTGGGGTACTATGTAGGGATTTGGGCAGCAAGATGTCGGTTCACGTTACACTTGAACTTCTGCACGTCCAGTACTGTTGGGGAAGCAGGGACCTGGAATGGAATTCCAGAGTCTAGCAGTTCTAGGGAAGAAACTATTGGAGTAAAAAGATCTTTTACATCTAGGGATCTCTACAGTGTGGGGGTGGGATTTAGCAGCCTGTCGGGTTTGTCGAGGGTGCTCACGTCGTGGGGGCACAAGTGATTGCAGTTCGTCAGAGCATTCACCACTAAAATACTTGTAGAAAAGGCAGAGGGATGCAACATTTCGTCGATGGGACAGAGGCTGAAGCTTAGATGCCAGTTCAGGGCCTATCAGGTTTGCGACTCTTTTGAACCTTGTCAAGGAGCGAGAGACTAGTAGCAGATGCACCAGCCCAGATGTGACAGCAATACACCATACATGGGCGAATGGTGGCCTTATAGAGGTTCAGGATACTTTCGGGTGTTAGTAGTTTTCTAGCACGGTAGAGAGAGCCCACCTTTCTTGCAGCGGCCCTGGCAATGCCTTCAATGTAATTGTTTCAACTCATGTTTCCTGTGAACGTTAGGCCAAGGAGTTTGAAAGATGTACTCTCAGATAAAGAGTCGTTGGCCATTGCTATAGGTGGTAGAGAGGGTTTCTTGTAATTATTGAATGAAACTAGTTTAGTCTTGGCTGCATTGAATGCGACCAACCACTTTTTTCCCCATTCCACCACAGATTGGAGGTCTTCCTCTAGTGTTTCTGCCATTTCTTTAGAAATGTGTTCATTCGTCTTCCTGTCGTGTCTGCCATAGAGTGTAGTGTCATCAGCATATATACCCATCTCAGAGGCAATTTTGTCGGGGAGGTCATTTATGAATATCAGGAACAATAGAGGTCCAAGGATAGAACCCTGGGGAACCCCCGCATTTATATCGTATTGTTTAGATGTACGACCATAGAGGACAACCTGGATTTTTCTCTTATCTAAGAAGAATTTAATTATGTTAAGTATTCTACCAGTGATACCGTATGATCTAATTTTCCTGAGGAGACCCTCATGCCATACCCTGTCAAAAGCCTTAGATATATCTAGAGCTACCGCTCTGCCCTCTCCCGCTTTGTCCAGTGAATGGTATATACGTTTAGAGATCACAGTTAGGACGTCTGCTGTGGAACGGGCTTATCTAAATCCATATTGTTTGTCAGTCAGAACTTTAGCATCTGTAAGGTGATGGACTAGAGCATGGTTAAGGTCTCAAATATTTTGGCAAAAAGTGGGAGGAGGCTAATGGGGCAATAATTTGATGGGTCAGTCCTTTCGCCAGAATTCTTGAATACTGGTACAACAGAAGCAGTTTTCCAACAGCTCGGAAAGCAAGATTCATTAAGGTATTTGTTGTAGAGTTTGGAGAGAACTGGAGCTACTTCGGCTGAGCACTTTTTTAATAGCACAGCTGGGATGAGATCGGATCCACATGCTTTTCAAGTGTCAAGGTTTTTTATGATAGCATGCACCTGAGCAAGGGTGATTTTCAGATCGTCTAGCGTGGCGTCTGTCCGCATAGGAAAGTCAGGTAGGGGGTGGTTGGAAGGGTCCAGTGTGAAGTTTGAGGCAAACCGACTGGCAAGCATGTTAGCCTTGTCAGTTGCTGAAGAGACAACCTCGTGATTGTTGGTTAGTGGGGGAATTGTTGATTGCCCATTATTTACTACACTGCTGTAGATTTTCCAGAAGTCTAGAGTTCCTAGTTTTTGTGCTTCGATGTGCTTTTTAGTGGTTTCTGTAAATTCTCTCTTAGCTGTCGCTATTTCTTTCTTAACGTTATTTCTAGCTTCTATATACTTCAGTCTGAACTGGACTTATGTCGGTTAAACCTACGGTATGCATGCTGCTTTTGAGCAATGGCAGTTGCGCAAGTCAACGTAAACCATTGGGGAGAGTGGGGCTTACTATAAAATTTCCGTATGGGAACATGCGCTTCAATTGCAGTTTTGAACCAGTCAGTGGTCTCGTTTGCACATTGTTCAGCAGGGAGAGAGAAAATATTTCTCCATGGGGCATCTCTGATTAGTTCCCTGATGGCTTCCCAGTCAGGCTTTTTATAATATCTCGTTGTTTTGAGCACTGGCTCTTCAGTTTTGGCTCTAGAGTTTAGGGCGATTTCAACCATTATCACTGCATGATCAGCGTTCCCGAGTGGGCTGTGGGCCTTCATTATGCAGTCATCGGGAACTGTGGTCAAAAACAGATCTAGAAGTGATGCATGTTGTTCTTCCTGGTCAGGGAAACGGGTTGGAAACGTAACCATTTGTGATAGGGAGTGAGATATAGTGAAGCTATGAGTTGTGCTGCCCGCTGCATCTGTGTAAGTAGAGAATCCAAGCCAGTTTTTGTGGTGAACATTAAAGTCACCAAATACATGTATTTGTGCACTAGTGTCGAGGGACAGTGTCGTGTCTATGCTGTCAGAGACTTTGTTTATTATGGTGCAGTCCTGAGTCGAGGGAGAGCGGTAGAGAAAATAATAGTAGCTAATATTGTGTTGCATGTTTAGTCTAAAGCACATAAAGGCTTGATCATCTGTTTCTAGGTTTGTTTCTCTAGTCAGGGGGAATGTAAACTCCAAGTCCGTGCATGTGTCTGTCAGAGTCCTTGCGGCAGAATGGGAGATATCTAGGCATGTTAAAGTGGTTAGAGGGGATGGAGGAGTGTAGGGTAGTCTCACTTAGTGCTAAGATATCCGGGGTATTTGTTAAGAGAAATGCTTCAACATCAGCTAAATTAGTTCTAAGCCCACGGATATTTGTGAATGTGAGCCTCAAGGGAGGAGGCAAGTTGAATTTTTTTGTCATTAAGCCTGGTTTATCAGCCTGGTTTGTCAGACGAGTGCCACTCTCTCAGACACTTAAAGTCCATGAGCCCAAAAATTACTTCCATCGCCACAGCACCATTTTAAAAGACAAATGCCTGAAGGAGTATCTGTACACAAATGATGTTACAGAGTCTTAGCTTTGTACGACAGCTAAGTCTCTCTCTCGGTTCAAAACCTTTCTAGGTTGGTTGGTTGTTTTTGTTTAACGGCATATCAACCTTTTTCAGGTTATTTAATGCCGAATCTAGTGATTTTGTGGAACGATTTTTTAATGGAGTATATTTGTTTTTTAAGTCGGATTCTATTTAACCCATAGTTGGGACCCTAACAGGTACTACCTCTCCGGGTCAGAGTGGACCTGGGAACAATGGCAATTAAAGGGTGGCTCCACACTCCCCAAGGCCCGCAAGCTGGGGCCTCACCATCGGATATAGTTTTAGGTCATATCCAGGATCACCTTTCTAGGAGAAGCAAATCATATTTAAAAAACCATAAAGCGGGAGACCAGTACCCGCATTAAGCTGGTCTGCAGTTCAACTTGTTGCTGGATCTCTCTCAACATATATATATATATACACACTTTTATTAATATTGAAATTAACATTTTATATGGTCATAACACAGACAGTTTCGGTCAGTAAGCTATGAATAACTAAAGATCTCATCAGGCAACTCAAACAAGTACCTTCATCTTCCTTGAATAGAGATGAAGATGAAAATTACTTAGTTTTTTTTTAAAAAAGGATATATTTTATATACTCTTGCTCTCTCTCTCTCTCTCTATATATATATATATATATTCTTTTTGACAAATATATATATATATATATATATATATATATATATAAGAAACAATCAATACAGCAGAAAAGAAATGTTTACCCGATATAATCAGAGGTAAACTTCAATTTAATATATATTAATATATTAATATATATATATATATTAATGAATTAATATATATATATATTAATGAATTAATATCAACCAAATAAAACATCTCAATACAGACACAATAGAAAGTAGAGATTATTATAGGGAAAATAAAAGAATTTAAACCTGTAAATTATAAATTACAATTAAATTTATAATTCAACGGAATATTCCAAAAACAATTTTTAAAGTCCTTATTCCACGAAGTTTCAAAGAATGCTACTCTTCATCATAATTTCTTATTTTCCCATACACACACATATATTATAAATAATTATTTTAATACCTACAGGCACTAGTGTTTTATGCTTATGTAATCATCAGTGTATGAGATGACGATCAACATTGGTCGAAGGATTTGAACCCTGCCACAAAGTAATTTTTGACTTCATTAGCAAGGAACATACCACCACAAAATTAAAGGAAATTTTAACATTAATGAAACTTAACATTTAATACAGATGATCTTCGCAAAATATCGTTTTTGTTTTGGTTTTTTAAATCAGTTTTAATAAATCGGTCAGAATCTCCTGGTATATATATATATATAAAATAAAAATTACAATTAAATTTACCAAAATGATCCAAGATGGTAAAAAAAAAAAGTATATTATAAATATTAAAGAATTAATATTTATAAAATTAACTCAGCCAGATGTAAAAGCTCGATAAAACCATATATATATATATATATATATATATATATATATATATATAAAGCTTTCATTCTCTGGAAAAGATGACATGATTCTGTTTCCTTTAATGAAAACTGCTTTTTTCTTTGCAGACGATCCACTAGTTGGTCAGTTGTGTACAAATCCCAAGAATGATAGGAGCCTTCTATCATGTCAAAGTCACACGATGTTCAACGAGCAAGATCAGAGATGAGCCGCTTTACAACACCTGCTCTCTCCAAGTTACGACAACAGGACCATTGCCAACACCCTCAAAATGCAAATCTGAACCGTTCAACGCTTGAGGGCACAGCTCAACAAAGTTTCCCGCCACAGTCATGATGTTTGGTATGGTTTTAAGTGAAGGCCATATCATACCACTTCACGGCTTGAAAGTCAAGACCAAAATCTACCTGGATGTGCTGAAGAGTGTTGTGATCCCCTGGTGCAATCAGGTGGCTGCTGACAGACCCTGGTTGTGGCAGCAGGACTCGGCGCCAGCCCACAAGTTCAAAGAGACTCAAATTTGGCTTCAGAAGGCGTGCTACAACTTTGTATTCTTCTCTCACTGGCACCCCTCCTCCCCAACCTGAACCCACAGAACTACTTTGTTTAGTCATACATCGAGAAAACAACCAACATGACCTCTCACAACACCAAAGCCAGCCTGATCGCCGCCATCCACCAAGTATTCACCAAGCTCCCATTGGCACTTGTGGAAAAGGCACGCTCCCAGTTCCGGACCAGAGGCGATGACTGAGGCCGAAGGTGGCTTCATCTAATGGATGTTAGCTCTACTATATAATCAAGTTACCTGAACTGATTTTTTCTATAAAAATTTTTAAATAAAGCTGTAGTGTTGTTTTCTTTGGGGTAGCAACTTTATAGTTTCACTCCGTAGTTTAAAAAGATTTTTAAATTGTTTTCAATAACCCTTAAAAAAAAAAATTTAAAAAAAAAACACACAAAGAGCATAAAAAGTGTTTTCAATACATCTTAATTAAAATTTAAAAAAAAACAAAATTATTTTTATGGTAATGTATATTAATACAAATGCACTTTATTAATCCGTGACTCTACATAATCTAAAGTATTCGTTAGTTGGAGCCTATATAAAAAATAATAAAAAAACATCCAATAACACAAAGGGAAGGAGAAGTGCAGGTGTTTGAACCTAACTTGAACCAGATTTTAGAATACTCATTCCAAGTACAATCAATATTTTTTTTTTTATTAATGGAACTTATTTCTTGCAATACACATACAGAACGGTAACTCGTACTGGTTTAGAAGTAAATTTCACAACATATCGGCTGATATACACTTTGGCCTTCTGAAGATATGTTTGAGATGAAATATTGTTATTTACTTGCCTCCCCACGAGGGTAGAGTTGGACACTTTATTAATACGTGAACTTAAGTGTTCGTGACTCTACATAAAAATTCAAACATGGTGTAACAAATTGAAAAATAATTGCAACTTCTTTCAATTTCGGATTTTTTATTCATGTACATATTCTTTTTTTTTTTTTTTTTAAAGTAAAAGTATTCGTTTTCATCTGATAAGTTATTTTTTTTTTAAAAAGTAAAAGTATTCGTTTTCATCTGATAAGTTATTTTGTTTTTAAAAAGTAAAAGTATTCGTTTTCATCTGATAAGTTATTTTTTTTTTTAAAGTAAAAGTATTCGTTTTCATCTGATAAGTTATTTTTTTTTTAAAAAGTAAAAGTATTCGTTTTCATCTGATAAGTTATTTTTTTTTTAGAAAGTAAAAGTATTCGTTTTCATCTGATAAGTTATTTTTTTTTTAAAAAGTAAAAGTATTCGTTTTCATCTGATAAGTTATTTTGTTTTTAAAAAGTAAAAGTATTCGTTTTCATCTGATAAGTTATTTTGTTTTTAAAAAGTAAAAGTATTCGTTTTCATCTGATAAGTTATTTTTTTTTTAAAAAGTAAAAGTATTCGTTTTCATCTGATAAGTTATTTTTTTTTTAAAAAGTAAAAGTATTCGTTTTCATCTGATAAGTTATTTTGTTTTTAAAAAGTAAAAGTATTCGTTTTCATCTGATAAGTTATTTTTTTTTTAAAAAGTAAAAGTATTCGTTTTCATCTGATAAGTTATTTTTTTTTTTAAAAGTAAAAGTATTCGTTTTCATCTGATAAGTTATTTTTTTTTTAAAAAAGTAAAAGTATTCGTTTTCATCTGATAAGTTATTTTTTTTTTAAAAAGTAAAAGTATTCGTTTTCATCTGATAAGTTTTTTTTTTTTTAAAAAGTAAAAGTATTCGTTTTCATCTGATAAGTTAAGGATGAAATAAATAAAAAAATTGACATAATAATTACATGAATGATTCTGTGCTATGCAACAAGTGCCATCAAGAATTTTGCATTTCAACATACTTAAAGAAATTGACAGTAAGATGGTCAACATCTTGAAATGTGAAATATAGACCTTTGTCATATATATGATAAATAATCAAGATCAAATAAATCTAAGATAAAAGACAAATGGAAAAAAATAAACGTTTCACAATCATGTTGTGAAGGATTTTTCAAGAGTGAAAAAAAAAAAAATAAATAAAAAATTAATAATACTTACTAATAGAATGTCTGTGGATGTCAGGATCAAATCCAGATAGGCCAAAAACATCCATACATTTTCGGGCCAATTTAAGCGGGACTTCACTCACCAACGTCATCGGAGAATGGTAGGGGTCATACGTACGAACAACAAAGCTGTCCTAGTAACGATAAAAAAAAAAAAACACACACACAAAATTTACCTATTTGATTTTGAAATATGCTTTTGACATTTATTTATAAAAGACAAACCGCTATCTTCAGAAAATTCTCACCTGGAACCGTAGAGATTCAAGATTTCTATCAACTGCGCCATGGGCCCCGAAGAGTAATCAAGGTTGAATTTTTTGGTCTTATAAATTCATGTTTATTATGTCTGTACCGAATGGTATATATGATTTTAATTGGAATTCATTGAGATGAGTATTATTTATTAGTTTTTTTTAATTTTTATTTATTGCGGACTATTATCCTCATCTTTTATGAGTTGTTTCACGTCGTTTCGGGCAACTATTCCTCTGGCCTTCGTCAGGTGGTAACCACGACGGATAGGAACTCTGAATCTCCTAACTGCATTCACTGCGGTTTCAATCCTACCCAAAGCCGGCCAGAGGCTTACTTGGCCAAAAATGTGGTGAG
This sequence comes from Euprymna scolopes, assembly GCF_053919585.1. Taxonomy (NCBI): domain Eukaryota; kingdom Metazoa; phylum Mollusca; class Cephalopoda; order Sepiida; family Sepiolidae; genus Euprymna; species Euprymna scolopes. Next base: position 5,296,329 of record NC_136515.1, on the reverse strand, counting down.
ACGACAACTATGGAAGGCAGTAATTGCAGTGAATGCAGTCAGGAGATTATTAGTTTTTATCAATTTTATTTATTGCGGACTATTATCCTCATCTTTTATGAGTTGTTTCACGTCGTTTCGGACAACTATTCCTCTGGCCTTCGTCAGGTGGTAACCACGACGGATAGGAACTCTGAATCTCCTGACTGCATTCACTGCGGTTTCAATCCTATCCAAAGCCGGCCAGAGGCTTACTTAGCGAAAAACGTGGTGAGACGAAAACAACTACGGAAGGTGGAAACTGCAGTGAATGCAGTCAGAAGATTCAGAGTTCCTATCCGTCGTGGTTACCACCTGACGAAGGCCAGAGGAATAGTTGGCCGAAACGTCATGAAACAACTAAGAAAAGAGGAGGATAATAGTCCGCAATAAATAAAAATTAATAAATAATACTCGTCTCAATGGATTTCAATTAAAAATAATATACTCCAAGTTTAGTTACTCACTCTCATTAGTGACCTCCAAAAATGAAATATGGTGTTATGAGCTGGGTAAAAAAGAACTTAATAGTCGTTATCCAATCCCAGGCAATGTCAGTTTGCTCTGCTACTATATATCTTCTGTTATATAAAGGGCAAATGTCTGTTAGTATGTATGTATGTATGTATGTATGTATGTGCGTGCGTGTCTCGCTAAAACTTTTGAAATCTAAAGTGGATAAGAAATATTCTTGTACTGTCTTAAAGGGCAGGGACCCTGGAACATATGTGAAATTTGGAAGAAAATATTCATTTTTTTCGAAATTAACAATCGTGTGAATGTATGTATTTTTTTTTTTTTTTTACATGGTGGTCACCACTTATCAAGGCCTGGAAGCCACTCAGGGATAAGGGTTATTGCAAGTACAGTACGTTAGTGTACGGTAGTGTATGTTTGTATGTGTGTGTGTGTGTGTCTCGCTAAAACTTTTGAAATCTAAAGTGGATGTATGTAAGTGTGCGTGTATGTATGTATGTATATGTGTGTGTATGTCTCGCTAGAACTTTTGAAATCTAAAGTGGATAAGAAATATTCTCGTACTGTCTTAAAGGGCAGGGACCCTGGCACATATGTGAAATTTAGAAGAAAATATTCATTTTCTTCTAAATTAACAATCGCAGAATCTGGTGGGGAGGTGGGGATCACATAAAATCGTCTCTTTCTAAATGATTTCAGCATCTGCGCATACGTGAACTGCTTCGCATCATGGACACATTAACTACATAAATTTGCAACGTCATGCTATGGCTGTCACCGTAGCCGAACGTGTTAGAACATTGAGAAATATTTGTTCTTGCGTTCGCGACCACCTTACACCGGACGCTACATTTTTATTTTTAACATTTTTTGGAAAACATTTCAGTAAGCTTTTGCATTTAGAGTTGAATTTTTTTTTTTTTTTTTTTTTTTTTAATATTTTTTGTTTTGTAATTTGCATTATTTACTTGGCCCCAAACAAATAAAGGGATTTTTTTCAACATTGGATTTAGCTGAGGGTTGATTTAAAGATCAGATTACTATTAAATGCATGTAAATATTTTGTTTTAAATCGCAACGGCTTAAAACTTTCTTTCTCACTCACATGCCCCTATTCCAAATTAGTAGCAGTGGGCCGACATCAGTGGATTTTTATTTTGAAATGGATATAAATTATTGCACAGTAAAAATAATAAAGTAAAACAGAAATCATTTAGCAAGGAAGTCGAAGGCAATTTCATTTTCTTTTTTTTTTATATGGCCCGGGCAATGACGGGTAGCCTTGCTAGTAAAATATAAAAAGAAAAAAAAAAAATGTAACTCACATCTTTAGTGGATGCAATCTGACCAATATTTTGACCATCACTGAAAAGTACGGATGAACCGGGAGAGACATCTGGATAAAAAAAAAAAAAAAAAAAGATATAAACAATTTTTTTTTTTACAAAAATATACCAATTATTTATTCAGAGTGAAAATGTTGTATGGCAGATTGACAAAGTATTGCAATTTTCACTTGAATACAATCCAACATACAAAGTGATTTCATCAGATTTTTAAATAGCAATTTATCTGACATATCGATACTTGATTTGGACTAGCCAGTTTTTCCATTTTTTTTTTCTTCAATTACGTTTTTGGGATGAATATTTTATTCTATCTTATTTGTTTTTATCTGAAAATACTTATTCCAGCTAGGAAAACTTATTTTCAAGTTAAGATCAATACCACAATTCATATATTTTAAAATTTTATCTCAACTTCTTTTCCAAAAGGAAAATATTGCATGAATACTAAATAATAAATCTAAACGAATATTAAATGTTTTGATTATTTCAAAACAGTTCATGATTATTCTGTATACGTATACCCTCTCCCATACCAAACTAGATATGATTAATTAACATTTATATATTAGACGGCCCATATGGGTTGAAAGTACGTTTGGTGAATTCCTCTACTCTCTCGCAGAAAACACGAGAAAGTAGCCCGCCATATTGAAAAAGAAAATGGACAAAAAAGAATATGCAGAATTTAGCACTGGTATTCAACCAGACCTGTATAAATATGTGTAGTATAATAATTCTCCAAATTCCAAATATCAAGTTTTCTCAGTTGATTAGTTTTCCGGCTGTCAATTCGATGGTTGTAGGTTCGATCCACACCTGGGAAAAGTGTTTGTCTAGCTGCACTGAGAAGTTGTGATACAACAAAATGGTACTGTATGTGGATGACTATATATATATATATATATATATATATATATACAGGGTGGGCCAAAATAAGGGTCCTATCTTTAAATTTGAATAACTTCCACAAAATACCAAACTTTATGTGTGCGTAGACTGACCCTTCCGAGATTTTTTTGAAATAAACAAAACAAATTTTGGCCGAAAAACACTTCTTAAAACTTACATGAATTTATGAATTTTTAAAAATAGGACCCTTATTTTGGCCCACCCTGTATATAGTTTTAATGCTGGCTTGAGGTAGTTGCTGGTCTAGCCGCACGGATGAGCTGTGATACAGCAAAATAGTACTGTATGCGGATGACTATAAATGATCTCTATCTTGGGTTAGATATATTGGGGAACAAAATACGAGGGGCGTGCAATAAGTAATGCCCCTGACCCACTTCATCTTAAATAGCGAATAGAAATAAACTTGCAAAAACCAGTTTATTAATAAAGTGTAATATTAAACTGCAGGTCCGAGAATAAATTCTTTTAAAACTCACCTTGTAATTGTGTGTTGCCTTTTATCTCCAAACTGTCTTGATCGACAATATATAGCAGACCTTTGTTTTCATTGCACGGATGGAAAAATAAATATTCCTGAAAAGTAAAAGAGGATTTTAGAATTCATCAAACATTTGTTTTCATTTTCATCCTGAAGTTTAACATTTCATGAATGACTTTCAACTTCATCCTGTCTGTCGCCATTTCGCTTGTGTTGTCCACTAGTATCAAGTCATCATCAACGAATCTCTCCAGCCTACTAAGCACACGGTTTAAGTTAAGGTTTGGTAGTGGATAGAGTGGGGAAGAAGGTAGCCTTTAAACTTGCTCTCGGCAAATGTTGGGGGTGGAGGATGTGCCGTTTAGACAATGACGTTTAATTGAGATTAACTTTGCTAATTCTTTTAGATAATTTTATTTTTGATTATAAAAATGTTATATCTTTACTTTAAATAAGAATACGGCCAGAAACACGGGGTTATGGGTTTATTTACAAGGGAATACATGTAACATAAGAGTTACTCGACATCTTTTCTTATTCTCTTCCTGTCTTTTTTCCTTCTCCCTCAGTCACGTGAGAGGGTCAATATATTTATAGTTCATTTCATCTATGAAGGAGTGTTAGGTTATTCAATGACATCAAAAAATTAAATCCTGACAAGATGTGTTGCGAAGCTATATAAAGCATGTTCACGACTTAGTAATAAGGAAAACCATTATAACAATATTCAGCCACTCTGATGAGCCGTGGACGACGAAACACGTGTCAGTGGATAATTATATTTTAAAAATATATATATATATATATATATATATATATTTAGTGGAGATGGTAATTAATAAAAACTGAGGAAAGTGCTCAATACTGTTGTAGAGCAAATATGCGTTTTATTTTTATTACCATATCTTTCTGTTAAGTTACATTATTGTTTCGGCTACACGGCCGTTTTTTTGGCCGTCTGTAGCGTCCTCAGACTTTTACAGAAACAGTAATTGAGATTAAATTTGCAAGTTTAAGGCTACCTTCTTCCCCACTCTATCCACTACCAAACCTTAAGGTAGCCTTAAATTTTACGTGTGCTTAATAGGCTGGAGAGATTCGTTGATGATGACTTGATACTAGTAGACAACACAAGCGAAATGGCAACAGACAGGATGAGGACGCTACAGACGGCCAAAAAAACGGCCGTGTAGGCGAAACAATAATGTAACTTAACAGAAAGATACGGTAATAAAAAATAAAACGTGTGTATATATATATATATATATATATATATATATATATAAAACTACATTATTTATTTAAAACAAAGTTCATACATTTCATAATTTGGTAGGCACGTAAGAACGTGCGATAGTGGCTCGTACGTGTTGACCTCTGTGGAAGCTTGTGCAAATAGAGGTTATAGTTCATATTTAACACGAGCGATATATAGCTTAAATATAACAGTCTTGGATTGTTCATATTGTATTAGCTCTACGTGTAAGCATCTTGCAGGTAACAATGTTTATACAAAAAATATGCAAGCATTACCTCACGTTTCTGTTTGTTGCTCTTTGAGTGCATGCTTATGAAGCGTGTGGGTCTATACGTGTGCACTGCTTGGTATCGAGCAAAAAAAACAATGAGGGAAAAGTCAAGGCAAACGGAAGGCTATGTCAAAGGTCACAGGAAATGTATGCGTATCAAAGTTATGTGATGTTTGCACGTGCTTCACTCCATGTGTGTGTGTGCTAAAGCAAATTTTTTTTTTTTTTTTTTTTTACAGTGATCACCACTTATCAAGGCCCGGAAGCCACTCAGGGATAAGGGTTATTGCAAGTACATTACGTTAGTGTGGAGATTTGATGAAGCGTTTACTTAAGGGGGCGGTTCATTAGGAATTTGTTAACGTTGGACTTGAAGACATCCAAGTTGTAGTCCGGTGGGAAGCAGGCAAACGGAACAGAGTTCCACAGGCGTGCAGTTCTAAGAAAGAAGCTTTGTTCATGGAATCTGCGTTTTGATGTAGGTATAACGGCTCACTATAGATGTGTTATCAAAACATCGGGCAATCTCAATGTGTGTGTGTGTGTGTGTGTGTGTGTGTGTGTGCATATATATATATATATATATCATAATTTAGTAATTTAAATTTTATGATGTGAAATGGTCAAATTTAGAATTTTTCTTATATGCAAGACAAAGGATACATTTCAATAAGTATATTTCTTTAACCTATGAGTTTTCGATGTCTACTCATCTCCTCAGAGGAAAAAATATTAGCAAACATTATAAATAGTTTATACCTAATTTGCTAACGGCAATAAAAATAGAAAATCATAATTAAAAGTCTTAAAAATTCTAGATTTGAAATTTAACCATTTCACATCATAAAATTCTAATTACTAAATTATGATTTATTTGCTCTATCTGGTATGTTGAGCAATTTTCATTTAGCTTGAATTGTCTTTATAAAATATTACAGCCAATAATATTTTGTAAGACCAATAATCACTGGATTTGCATACTAGTAGATTTATTGCATTACACTGAAATATATGTATATATACACACACACATAAAATCACCTTTTTCTTCGCCATATTCCCTCTGCTTCACTATTTGTTACCAAGTAAAATCTGATTTACTTGTAGTTTCATCAAATACTTTAGCAAGCAAAATTCGAACCCGCATTTTGCTAAATCCTGATGAGAAGGAAAGTATTTCTCTCAAACTCTGCAGATTAAGAACTATTCACTTATTTTGTGCTTCCTTTTTAAAATTAAATATGTTTTTAACTCTTTTTCAAAGTGTTTTTAACATGTTTTATTAACTACTTGTTCTTTATATATATATATTACTTTATATATATAAGGTCGTCTAATATTGCGACCTGCGTCTACCCATCCTTGAGGCATTGCTCATTCAAGCAAAAAAACATTAACCATCAGAATGAGTTTGGGGGGATGGGGAAGGCATACTCAAATGTTTACAATTGCATTATCTGATCAGTCAATTCACCAATGAACAGTCAGTATATCACAGTACCTGAAGATGGCCCATGTTGGTTGAAAGTGCGTTTGGTGAAAAACACAAGAAAGTAGCCCGCCATATTGAAAAAGAAAATGGACAAAAAAGAATATGCAGAATTTAGCACTGGTATTCAACCAGACCTGTATAAATATGTGTAGTATAATAATTCTCCAAATTCCAAATATCAAGTTTTCTCAGTTGATTAGTTTTCCGGCTGTCAATTCGATGGTTGTAGGTTCGATCCACAGCTGGGAAAAGTGCTTGTCTAGCTGCACTGAGGAGTTGTGATACAACAAAATAATACTGTATGTGGATGACTATATATAATCGGTTAAAAGCACTGATTGTCACTTGAACGGTAGAGTTTCAATCCTGGCTTGAGGTAGTTGCTGGTCTAGCCGCACGGATGAGCTGTGATACAGCAAAATAGTACTGCATGCGAATGACTATAAATGATCTCTATCTTGGGCTAGATATATTGGGGAACAAAATACGAGGGGTGTGCAATAAGTAATGCCCCTGACCCACTTCCCATAGCAGTAGAGCAACCAAACTTGGCACAGTTATTAGTCTTTCTCTATATAGGAATCACCCAGAGTTATGCATTTCTCCCATCGTTTGATGCAGCTCTGGAGACCGTTTTTGTAGAACACCCCAAGTTGGTCCTCCAACCACAATGTGACTTCAGAAATCAGGCTGCATCATCTGGGAAACACTTTCCTTTCAAAAACAACTTCATGGCTGGGAAGAGGTGAAAGTCAGAGTGTGCAAGGTCAGGAGAGTAGGGAGGATGGGGTAGGATTTCATAACCATATACCTGTGCTTATCTGGTGACATGCGAGTTCTGGACCGGAGCGTTGTCCTACAGGAGGAGGGTACCTTTGCTGATCTTGCCCTGCCTCTTGATTTTGATAGCTTCCCTTAATTTCCTCAAAAGTGAAGCATAATAAGCTCCTGTAATTGTGGTACCCTTTGCCAGGAAATCTGTCATCATTACTCCGGTCTGGTCCTAGAAGACTGTGAGCATGACCTTGCCAATAAAGGGCTGCACCCTTGCCTTCTTTGGAGGTGATGAGTCCAAGTGCTTCCACTGCATTGACTGGGCTTTGGTCTCTGGATCATAGTGATGGACCCAGGTTTCATCCTGTGTCATCAGTCTTTTGAAAAGCTTTAACTCATCTTCTTGGCACATTTCCAAATTCATCCTCGCTTCTGGAATGGTGTGAGCAACCTGGGAATCCATCTGCCAGACACCTTATGCATATGGTCATGAATGATAGTTTCCACAGAGTACTAATCTTGACATCTTGGGCTATTTGGCGAATAGTAATGCACGAATCTTCCAAAATGGCAGCCTGAACTTGACGGACAGATGCCTCATCAATGGCAGAAGGGGGGGGGGCGACAAGGTCTGGGAGCTGTTTCCACAGACTTCCGGCCATGTTTGAATTCATGATGCCAGCATTTTACAAGGTCATATGATGAGGCATTATCACCATAAGTTTCTCTCATTTCATCAAAAGTCTCCTGTGGTGTGCGTCCTTTCAAATACAAAAACCGGATCACTGCTCGACATTCAGCAGGCTCCATTTCACACCTGACTCAATTCAAATACATGTAAAACTGAAACCACAATTAGTTCAGAGCTGTAATTTGTCACATAACCCGTAGAGATATAAATCATTGCACATGCAAAATTTCAGCTAGATCAGACAACTGGAAGTGGGTCAGGGGCATTACTTATTGCACACCCCTCGTAACAAACTGCCACTAGCTTACAAAGAAATGCTCTCTGTGTAAACAAATGGAGCTTAGGCGTTTGGACAATGTTTAACATTGTAATTTCACATACTCATCTCAACAGCAGCCAAATAGCCTCATGATGAGAGGCGCTGTTGCCTGAGCAGTAGAGTTTCAATCCTGGCTTGAGGTAGTTGCTAGTCTAGCCACACTGATGAGTTGTGATACAGCGAAACAGTACTGCATGTGGATGACATATCTTAACATGCAAATTATCAACCCTAATATGAAACCTTCCAAAACATAAATAAGTCATAAAACTTACCCCAGCATATGCTAGCCAACCTTTGCCTGTGTCAAAATTATCTTTGCACGTATATACATGACCCTGAAAAAAAATTTAAATGTCAGCAAATTAATTCAATCAATTCTTTCTTGACCAGAAAAATAATCGACCAACAAAAAAAAAAAAAATTAACACTTTGTATCAATGTATTAGTTCTTATCCAAAATAAAAATTTAAAAAAATTAAAATCAAATTTTATGAGTATTCGAGCACGGACTGTCTCGCACACCATTTGGGAAAAAAAAAAAAATGGCATGAAACAAAGGGAGATAATTCAACAATAAGTCATACTAGATTTATGTTGTAATGCTTACGAGTTCCCATTCATCTCTTAAAAATTATTTCCTTCATAAAAATAAAACTGCTTGATCAGTTTATGTGATTTTTTGGGAACATGACATTTTTGTTTTGTCATGGGCACGTACATCAGACTTTCTTTTATTTTTGGTTTTTCAGTATAGAAGCAATTCTGGAAAAGAACCTATTTATTTCAAGTGGCTTTGCATAAACAAAGGGCAAGAAAGCGATTCATAAAAGTTATCCAACCGAATTTACAAAACTGCTCAAAGTCCTGTCCTAATGAGTAGCACATTTTGCAACAGATTTAATTTTAAAGTGACACTACAAGGTGGAACGTTAAAGTTATCACCCTAAATAAAACAGCACTACAACTTTATTTTAAAACTTATTTGAAAAAAAATCAATTCAGGTAATTTGATTATGTAGTAGAGCTGACATCTATTTAATGTAGTCGCCTTCAGTCTCAATTACTGCCTTGATATGGGTCCAAAACTTGGAGCATGCCTTTTCCACAAGCGCCGTTGGGAGCTTGGCAAACACTCGGCAGATGGCAAGAATTAGGCTTGCTTTAGTGTTGTGTGAGGTCATGTTGGTGATGTTCACAACGTGTGATCAAACTATGTAGTCCAGCGGGTCCAGGTCAGTGGGAGTGGGGCCAGTGAGACAAGGGTACAAAGTCACAACATCTTTTCTGAAGCCAAGCCTGGGTCTCTTTGGACTTATGGGCCAACGCCGAGTTTTGCTGCCACACCCAGTGTCTACCATACCCAGGGGATCACCACTCTTCGGCACATCCAGGTACACTTTGATGCTGACTTTCAAGCCAACTATGAATATTCAAGGTGGTATAACGTGGCCCTCACTTGAAACCACACCAAAAATCATAACGTGGCTGGAAACTTTTCATCACCCTGGGCATATCCCTGTTATTTATGGCAATTCAACGATGCATTTTGAGGGTGCTAGCAATCGTTTCATAACTTGTATCGATAGAGAGCAAGAGTTGTACAGCGGCGCACCTCCAATCTTGCTCATCGAACATCGTGTCACTTTCAGACATGATAGAAGGCTCCTATCTCTCTTGGGACTTGCACACAACTAACTAACTAGTAGATCATCTGCAACAAAATAAGAAAATTGGTTTTCATCAAATGGAATGGAATCATGTCTTTTCTAGGGCGACAATTTTATCGTCCCACTCTGTACAATATTGAGTCTGTTGCTTTTCACTCATGCCTAGAAACATTGTCCACAAAGTTTCATATAAGTCATCAATAATAAATGCGTCGCTATGCATATGATCCTGTGAAAGAATGGAATGCCTACTTAAAGTAACCACACCATTTTTTTTTTGTTTACATTTAATAAACTCAAATCAAGCATTATTGAAAAGAGCATAAAAAAAAACAAAGAAATAATATTTTCACTTTTTTAAACTCAGTCCATTAGAACTGGAGTTATGACCATTCAAAGTATCAAAAAATGTGTGGTTCACTTGACATTTTGTCTTAAGTCAATCATATTCAAATGCATATAAGCTTCTGACCGAAAACGGTAGGAAATTTGCACAATTTACAGACTAACCCATCTTTAAAAAGCTCTATCCTCAGACCTTTTAAGGTATTATGATGAAATTTTGAATATGTTAACTACGAAAGTTCAGATTGCTGTATTTATGACCTTCTCACTTGATAAATACGCTAATTAGTATGCAAGTTAAGTTTCATTTTAATGGCTTTAAGTAGAAAGATTATAAAAACAGCTAAGAAAAATAGTAGATAAGGCTTTATCACCGTATGAAATATTATTCTGATGGACATTATCATTATCAAATCATGAAAAATTCAAGATGGCGACCGGGGAAATCCAAGATGGCGGCTATGGCACGATTCAAAGAAATTAACAAAATATGGCATATCAAATTAAAGGAAATTTTGTACAGATTACAATTACGCTTTCAAGTACATTATAAACTAATTAGCATAATTTTCATTTTAATAATTTTAAGATGCTGTGACAATTATTGGGTGGGTTTCTACCACTATTTTGTATAACTTTTTATTTTTAAGTCATTGTCGAGACTTCAAGAATTTCAAGAGACATCACGGTCATTTTTTTCTTGTTCTTATGTAACGCTCAACACTACTTGTTTTTCAAACAGAATAAACATTTACAATACTAAAAATTTATCGAAATAAGTAGAAGAGTAAATTATCTTGCATTTGGTAACATTTATTTGTTATATTTTTGTTTTTTTGAGCACTTTTTCGTATCTGTGGATTGTAAAACAAACCCAATAAATGTTATCATAGGTAAGATTAGCTATTCTTTTATTTAACTGGATAAGTGGTTTGTGTGTTTTAACTCATTTAAAAGTGTTTTTACTTCAATAAAAATGTGGTGTCGAGTGAAGTCGTTTGAATTAAAATCAAAAAACAATTTTTTAACAAAATAAAACAAAATTACAGCATTATTTCTGTAATACTATTTTCGAGTTAAATTCAAGTTTTATGATATCCTTTTTTATTAAATTGTTAGGTGAAAGTACAGAATAGTTACAAAACATCCTCCTCTCCCTATGTTAAGAATAGATTTCTAAATAATAACGTTAGTACAATATAATTATAATTTCTTATTAAATTGTTAGGTGAAAGTATAGAATAGTTAGAACTATTTATCCCTGTGCTAAGAATGGGTTTCTAAATAAAGCGTTTCAGAAGTTTAGGGGGGACTGTTTTAGAGTTGCAGACCCCCTCACCTTGCTACAAAATTTACAAAAATTCAGAAATCAACAAATATTAATAACATTTTCAGAGTTTATTAATTAACAGTATAAATTGTGTTCCTTCTTATCAAATAGATTTTTAATTTTAATTTTAAATTATCAATCACATTACTAAATATATATATATATATATATATATATATACATATACACACACACATACATACATATATATATATATATATAAATTGTGTGTGTGTGTGTGTGTGTGTGATCACATTTTTGAATGTGTTATTTGTTGTATTAAGCATTTATATACTGTTTAAATAAATTTTTCATTTATTTTATACAAATAAACTTTCTTCTGACGTTTCTGAATTTTGGAGATGAGGATTGATTATTCATATTATTTGAATTCAACGGACTACTGTTCTCATCTTGAGTGTGATTTTCACAACGTTTCGGCCGATGTAACCTATGAGCTTCTTCATAGGTCTCTTGTCAAACTCTGGAAGGTTTCTGCCGAACTCGGGAATTTGGACGGAATTTCAAGCGGAACCCTTTATTTACTTTACGGGGGTAGCGTGCACTTGTTCCATCACCCATGACTGGATAGAGGTTCTAAGTAATTCACAAATATATATTTCGGCTGCCCACGCTGAGGATTGAACCTTCAACCTTCAGGGGAAGGTCATTTTTACAATTGATTTTTCCCAGTACTTGGAAAAACCAATTGTAAAAGTGATATTCTCCTGAAGGTTGAAGGTTCAATCCTCAATGTGGGCGACTGAAAAATACACCTAACTGCACTTTGTAACATAATCCCCCCATTGAGGAGCGTTAGAACTACGCTGAGGTAGCTTTGTATTCCCGGGTGACGCCAGATGACCCAAGGATTTAAGATAGAGAAGATAAATATAGATATTTTTTAATTCACTGTCAAAATGGATATATTTGTTTGTTTGTTTTTTTTTGGGGGGGGGGAGACCTGAGATATTTTGTTATTTGGGAAAAACTCAACAAGAAAAGCGAGGATGTTAGACGAACATATTGTACTGGCTGAGTGATGGCTGATGACCTGGAGGTTATGGGATTTTTAGTCTTGAATGGGGTATCAGATCGTTGGGGCTTAGAGTGATTTGATTGGCTGGGGAGACCTCCACCCCACCCACATCGGGTCGATGCGCTCTAAAATTAAACAGATTGCTCGTTGAATTCGGGGAGAACAGGTCGTATAAACCCGCCGTTCCCTGGAGAGAGGACCCCTCCCCACCTCATCCATCCGTCAGTCACTGTCTGTGAAGAGAGTTGAGACTTTGAAAAGAACTTATAAAATCTGAATGAGAATTGTAAAAACATTTTGTACATAATTTTATGAGAATTAAGCTTTTGTAGATAGACTACAATCGTTGTCTTTCTTCCTGCCTGCCGCTTTGATATTCGCTTTCAGCATACCAGATTTCATGTAACAGCGTCATATATATATATATATATATATATATATATATATATACTAGCAGGGTAACCAGACGTTGCCCGGGATTGAATGCTGATCAACGAATGTTTCATACTCCTATATTTTTTTTTTATTGTCACCGAAATTTTCAATCAAATCCATTGATTACCTGCTCTAATAGGAGACCCATCTCAATGCATCTGGAGGAAGCTTCACATGCCTTTCGCAGTGACTAAGTTCACAATATATTGTAGTCTACATTGCACTGTAGAGAAGCTACTGTTGATTTTATAAAATTATTTTATATATAATGGCTTGAATTGAAGTTTCAAATGAAAAAGTCAAGTATCATTGTGAAATTGTGCTCTAAACAGAAACATTCATTTTGAATGCAGCCCTGTCATATCAAAGAACTTACTGTTTATTTTATATGTCTGGCATTACTGGTTCTGTGATGATAATGGCTTGAATTGAAGTTTCAAATGAAAAAGTCAAGTATCATTGTGAAATTGTGCTCTAAACAGAAACATTCATTTTGAATGCAGCCCTGTCATATCAAAGAACTTACTGTTTATTTTATATGTCTGGCATTACTGGTTCTGTGATGATAATGGCTTGAATTGAAGTTTCAAATGAAAAAGTCAAGTATCATTGTGAAATTGTGCTCTAAACAGAAACATTCATTTTGAATGCACCCCTGTCATATCAAAGAACTTACTGTTGATTTTATATGTTGGGCCATTTGGCTCATATGTTAATAAAACTTCTTAAATGCACTTGTGATGTTAGAATGTGTAAGATGTTAATTTTGGTCAAAATCACCTATTCCTTCTTTCATCAGATTATTTCGATTATCGATACTTATCAAAGACATTCCGATACGAAACCTATCTAAGAACACTGCCGGGCACATAAAGTACATTTGTGTGAAATTTCATAAAAATCGATTCAGCCATTTTCGAGTCCATAAGGAATGCACTCATACACACAAAGTTCCTGTTATATAATAGTAGAGATAGAAAATATAGCATTCTTACTTTGATGGTGCCGCCAAACCCTGAGCCCACTTTGGACAATCCTTGCTTATTGAGGACATACAAGTAACGCCCATCGCTTGCCAGAGCGCAATGTGACTGAGCTGTGAAAAAAAAAAAAAAAAAAAAAAATTTAGTCAAAATTAATCAAATAAAGTCAGAATATTTAAAATCATGCTTCATAAAAAAATAAAATACTTGGAAAAAATTCAGTTGGAAGTTACTCTTCTGGGGGGGGGGGTTCAATTCTCAGTGTGGGCAATACTCAAAATACAATTGCAAATTACGGAACTTACTCCAGTAAATTAGATAAAGGGTTCTGTCCAAAAATTCCAAGCAGATTCCCAAGTTCGACAAGAAAGACCTGAACAAGGTCGGAGATTACATCGCCGACAACATTGTTAAAATAACAGTCAAGATGAAAATGGTAGTCCGAATAATCTCTAATATAAAAGTGAAAATGTGTGTGTGTGCATTTTTTTTTTTTTATGTCCGCCAAGGGCTTTTTTCCAGGGAGTGCGGTGGAGGGGTCACTAATTCTTACGACTTTTTATATACTCCCTAGATTATAATATCTCAGATTTACGAAACGAGGTCATCTATCTTTTATTTCAGCGACTTTTATGTTACAAAATTCGTACTGTGATTTCATTTCTCTCTGGCGTGATGTTTGGTCTAAAAAACCCACACATTGACGTTCATTTAACCACCTGCTTTTTTAAACGTTTCATTTCACCCATTCTCACTCCCCTGCCCACTTAGCGTTGCAGTAATGTGTCACACTTTTTTTTCTGCCTTAGTTTAGGCTTCGGGTTAGAGCCTACCTCCCTACCAAAACATTTTTTTTTTCTTTTGCACCTACAAACACCCGGGCAATGCCAGGCACCCCCGCTAATCTATCTAATATATAAAAGACAAAATATGTGTGTGTGTGTGTGTGTGTGTGTGTGTGTGTTTGTATGAGACGACAGATCTTCACGAGGTCGGTATCGTTTTAACCCTTTGGACGACAAATATTGAAAAATTGGCCAAAAACATTCATTCTCTTAGCCTAAACTGGGCACTTTTCTACAAAGGGGGATCAATTTTTTGCGCAGTTCAAATATAAATGAATTTGAAATAAAATCTGTGTTCACTTACCTGAAACTTTTTGTCTGGACACACTGTCAAGCTTGAACGAGTCCGCAAGTGCCTTGACCTTCACACCCCGACTCAACCAATCAGGAAGCTGCGTCCGTCCATGAAGGACAGCATGAATGCTCTTTTGTAACGAGGTCAGAATACTCGACACCTGAATCAGAGAGAGAAAAGGCAGGTAAAACATTTATCGATGAACACTATCTTTAGTTTGCTATATTTATATATTTGTACAAATAGAATACACCCCTAAACTAATTAACTGATCATTATTTTGGAACATAACTGATAATATGTGAAACTGTATCATGTTCTCTAAAAACCCTTTAAAATACCTCAAAGAGACTGAAATTTGAAGAATATTTATTAATTGATGTCTAATACCTATTTTAAAATGCCGTCACCACAAGGCTCAAAAGCCACATGAGGATAAGGGTTATTGGTTGGACAGGCAGACGCTAAGACAACAAGAGGATTTGTTACAGTTGCTGTAACTGGTAGAGATTGATTATTTAAGAGGACAGCTCAGCAAGAATTTGTTTACATTGGACTTGAAAACAACAATGTTGTAGTGAGTCGGGAAGCAGCTCTGGGAACTGTGTTCCACAGATTAACAATTCTAGGAAAGAAACTTTGCTCATGAACACTTAGTTCTAGGTACACACAGAAAAAGAATGGAAATTTATTGACGGTAGTTGAAGTTAGACAAGTTTTCTGTTGGGGTGGGGGGGGGGTATGGAATGATGTTTAGTAAGGCACCCGCTTGAAAAAAAATAACGATAGAGTAGAGAAAGACTAGCAATGCCTCCTGTGAGAAAAGGGCAGTAAGAAGCAGAAGAGGTAGACTCCCACTAAATTCCGTCTGTTTCTTGTATAAGTAGCGAAAGACTGGCAACAAGTTGGGGAGAGAAAAAATTTTAAAAAACTGTCTCGCAGAAATAGTTAACTGCGGAAGAGCGTAATGTTTGACCTCAATTTGAACTCATTTAACTTTTAATCGCTAAATTTAACATCTTACATTGCTTCCGCGCAGGTGTATGTCGTCAGCCTATTGGCCTCAAGGCTCCGGGTTTGAGCCTACCTGCCACCAACCCACCTTTTTTTTTTTTTTCTTTTACATCTACAAAAGTTTTTTTTTTTTTTTCAATTTTTAAAATCGCATTTTTTTTATACTTAAACAGGGTCAAGTTTCCATTTTGTTCTACATTAACCCCCCCCCACCAACATACACGCCTCCAAACACCCAGGCAATGCTGGGCACCCCCGCTAGTCTTATATATATATATATATATATATATATATATAAAAGACAAAATGGGTTCGCATGTTTGTGTATGTCCACAAAAGGCTTTTTGCGTCAGGGTTCTTGCGTCGGTTAGATTTCGGGATATCTCAGATTTGCAAACTGATATTGTCTATCTTTTTTTTTTTTTGGATAGAGTTTTAAAAAAAATTGTCTCCGTCCCGTTGTTTGTTTGTTTGTTTTTCGTATAAAGCAATAACTATTCAAACACAAACGACACCTTAACAGCCTGGTGGCCAGCATTGCACTAAAATGAGATTAGTTCTTGTCAATGGAGGGGGAAACCTTTCTATACTGAGAAAATTTCATTTTTAAGCAAATTGTGTCACATTTTGTTTTCGTGGGAAAACAAATACAGACAGAAAGCGCCAAGATTACCTGGCCCCTGGCCAGTTTTGAAAGCAACATTCATTTCTGTGCATGCATAGAGACTCCTATGATTCTTAACTTAATTACCAACTCATTGAATTCATGATCCTCTTTGGCCTGATGGTTAGCGTGGAAAACTAATTACCCAGCTTTCTCTATCCTTTTTTTTTTTTTTTAAATTTTAACCACGTGGAAGCCATTCTTAACATCGCTTCGTCCTTGTGCCAATATCCTCCACCTGGGCAACGCTGGGTACCCCCTCTAGTCTACTATATTTCATAGTTGGTTTTGTACTTTGCAAGGCAGAAAAGAGTGTTCCAAGCTGCACCTCGCCAAATGTGGCAACGGTAGATATCTGAGCTTCAAATTTTACGTAATTTCAATTGGAAAGACAAATGTTTTCAGTAATAAAACTACATTTTTGCGAAATCATATACAAGAACTTAAAAAAAAAAATAAAATAAAAAAAAAAAAAAGTAACGCTTCATCTTGGTAGGAAAACGTGACTTCATCTTGTCCATCGATGTACCTATTTACTATGCCTCCCCCACGGGACAGAGTTAGACACCAGGGTCGTTTTTTAACGTGGAGAAAAGGTACAAAAATAAAAATTGTCTCAGTTGTGAAGGATTTCTCCTCCACCGAAAGAGAACAAGAAATAGAAGTGCAGCATCTGAAGAACAGATACTACACTTTATGTAAGTGAAATAAATCTGTGGCAAACATCAGAGTTATTTCCCTTAGCATAATAACATTAAAAGATGTGCATTTTGAGAACATTAAGTCATAAATGGCCACTTGACCTTCAAAGAAGGAATCATTTTTTTTTTAGTAAATTTTAGACATTTTTTTGTTACACAAATTGAAACAATACCAACAAAGTTGTAGGCTGCAGCTTTGTTCACCATCTTTTTAGTTCTGGTCGTGTCAACATCTTTTTCACACTGGCGACCGTCGGTGGGAATAGTTTCACAAATATAAAAATAAAATAAACATGGGGGGGGGGGATACAAGAAAAACACAGACACCGATACTTCACATATATGTTGTGTGTGTGCATGTGTGATACACAGCGTCACCCGAAAGTAGCAACTTCAACATTGATCTGTCTGGTTGCACTCAATCGCCAGTGATTTACTTCTCAGTCTGATCTACCCTCATCCAACTTCAACTTCACCTTAAATCTCCCTCAGGGAACCTCCGAGTGACCAACTGCCCACCTCAGAGTTCAGGCCTCAACTAACTAAGCGTCCAACTAATACTCCCTCCCCCATCAAGTAGCCCTCCTACCAAAATACCTATTTGTGCATTGTTCAATCTTTAGTCCAGTGTTTAATCCTTTTACTATCACCATTCGTCACACCCTAATTTAAACCCTACCCTTATTTCTCTTTGTATTAAGAACAAATTCCAACTCATTGTTTATTGAAAAGTTTTTTTATTACTCGCTAAACCTACTTCTTTTTTTTTGTCATCCTTTGTTTTTTTCCTACCTCTTCAATATTCAACAACCTCAGTCGACCATAGTGTCACAAATTTATGACTTTTGGAACATGACAATGTTTTTATGTGATGGGTACATGCATTAAAAAGATTTTTTTCTGTGTATTTTTTTTCAGTTGAACATAGTGTCATAGGATTACCCGGCATTGCCCAGGGCAAAAGTATAACAGCTTTTCTATTAAAACTTCTATTGCTCTACCTCTCTCTTTCCCCCTTGCCTCATCTTATTCCCCGCCCTTTCCCCAATCTCCTTCACTCTAACTGGACATACACACATAACTTTTCTTTATGCAATAGATTCTTCAGTGCTTACGCACTTATTGGACCACGCTATTTTTAAATAGTATTTTCAAGTTAGATTAAAGTTTTACGATATCTTTTTTTATTAAATTGTTAGATGAAAGTACAGAATAGTTACAAAACACACACCTCTCCCCATGCTAAGAATAACTTTCTAAATAATTATTTCAGCACGGTTCAATAAGTGTATAAGTACTGATTCCTCTAAGTTAGCGTTTTCTTCCGACAAAGCCTGGCCCCCAATTTAGATTTTCGGAGCACAAAAGGTTGCTTGTTATATATTTGCGGTCGGTCATCAAATGTGATTTTCAGTCTATATAATGTCTTAACAACTTTTGTCATTGTCTCGATATATATACACTTGTCATTGTCTCGATATATATACACTTGTCATTGTCTCGATATATATACACTTGTCATTGTCTCGATATATATATACACTTGTCATTGTCTCGATATATATATACAATTGTCATTGTCTCGATATATATATATACAATTGTCATTGTCTCGATATATATATATACAATTGTCATTGTCTCGATATATATATATACAATTGTCATTGTCTCGATATATATATATATACAATTGTCATTGTCTCGATATATATATATACAATTGTCATTGTCTCGATATATATATATACAATTGTCATTGTCTCGATATATATATATACAATTGTCATTGTCTCGATATATATATATACAATTGTCATTGTCTCGATATATATATATACAATTGTCATTGTCTCGATATATATATATACAATTGTCATTGTCTCGATATATATATATACAATTGTCATTGTCTCGATATATATATATACAATTGTCATTGTCTCGATATATATATATACAATTGTCATTGTCTCGATATATATATATACAATTGTCATTGTCTCGATATATATATATACAATTGTCATTGTCTCGATATATATATATACAATTGTCATTGTCTCGATATATATATATACACTTGTCATTGTCTCGATATATATATATACACTTGTCATTGTCTCGATATATATATATACACTTGTCATTGTCTCGATATATATATATACACTTGTCATTGTCTCGATATATATATATATACACTTGTCATTGTCTCGATATATATATATATACACTTGTCATTGTCTCGATATATATATATATACACTTGTCATTGTCTCGATATATATATATATACACTTGTCATTGTCTCGATATATATATATATACACTTGTCATTGTCTCGATATATATATATATACACTTGCCATTGTCTCGATATATATATATACACTTGCCATTGTCTCGATATATATATATACACTTGCCATTGTCTCGATATACATACACTTGCCATTGTCTCGATATACATACACTTGCCATTGTCTCGATATACATACACTTGCCATTGTCTCGATATACATACACTTGCCATTGTCTCGATATACATACACTTGCCATTGTCTCGATATACATACACTTGCCATTGTCTCGATATACATACACTTGCCATTGTCTCGATATACATACACTTGCCATTGTCTCGATATACATACACTTGCCATTGTCTCGATATACATACACTTGCCATTGTCTCGATATACATACACTTGCCATTGTCTCGATATACATACACTTGCCATTGTCTCGATATACATACACTTGCCATTGTCTCGATATACATACACTTGCCATTGTCTCGATATACATACACTTGCCATTGTCTCGATATACATACACTTGCCATTGTCTCGATATACATACACTTGCCATTGTCTCGATATACATACACTTGCCATTGTCTCGATATACATACACTTGCCATTGTCTCGATATACATACACTTGCCATTGTCTCGATATACATACACTTGCCATTGTCTCGATATACATACACTTGCCATTGTCTCGATATACATACACTTGCCATTGTCTCGATATACATACACTTGCCATTGTCTCGATATACATACACTTGCCATTGTCTCGATATACATACACTTGCCATTGTCTCGATATACATACACTTGCCATTGTCTCGATATACATACACTTGCCATTGTCTCGATATACATACACTTGCCATTGTCTCGATATACATACACTTGCCATTGTCTCGATATACATACACTTGCCATTGTCTCGATATACATACACTTGCCATTGTCTCGATATACATACACTTGCCATTGTCTCGATATACATACACTTGCCATTGTCTCGATATACATACACTTGCCATTGTCTCGATATACATACACTTGCCATTGTCTCGATATACATACACTTGCCATTGTCTCGATATACATACACTTGCCATTGTCTCGATATACATACACTTGCCATTGTCTCGATATACATACACTTGCCATTGTCTCGATATACATACACTTGCCATTGTCTCGATATACATACACTTGCCATTGTCTCGATATACATACACTTGCCATTGTCTCGATATACATACACTTGCCATTGTCTCGATATACATACACTTGCCATTGTCTCGATATACATACACTTGCCATTGTCTCGATATACATACACTTGCCATTGTCTCGATATACATACACTTGCCATTGTCTCGATATACATACACTTGCCATTGTCTCGATATACATACACTTGCCATTGTCTCGATATACATACACTTGCCATTGTCTCGATATACATACACTTGCCATTGTCTCGATATACATACACTTGCCATTGTCTCGATATACATACACTTGCCATTGTCTCGATATACATACACTTGCCATTGTCTCGATATACATACACTTGCCATTGTCTCGATATACATACACTTGCCATTGTCTCGATATACATACACTTGCCATTGTCTCGATATACATACACTTGCCATTGTCTCGATATACATACACTTGCCATTGTCTCGATATACATACACTTGCCATTGTCTCGATATACATACACTTGCCATTGTCTCGATATACATACACTTGCCATTGTCTCGATATACATACACTTGCCATTGTCTCGATATACATACACTTGCCATTGTCTCGATATACATACACTTGCCATTGTCTCGATATACATACACTTGTCATTGTCTCGATATACATACACTTGTCATTGCCTCGATATATATACACTTGTCATTGTCTCGATATATATACACTTGTCATTGTCTCGATATACATACACTTGCCATTGTCTCGATATACATACACTTGCCATTGTCTCGATATACATACACTTGTCATTGTCTCGATATACATACACTTGTCATTGTCTCGATATACATACACTTGCCATTGTCTCGATATACATACACTTGCCATTGTCTCGATATACATACACTTGCCATTGTCTCGATATACATACACTTGCCATTGTCTCGATATACATACACTTGCCATTGTCTCGATATACATACACTTGCCATTGTCTCGATATACATACACTTGTCATTGTCTCGATATACATACACTTGTCATTGTCTCGATATACATACACTTGCCATTGTCTCGATATACATACACTTGCCATTGTCTCGATATACATACACTTGCCATTGTCTCGATATACATACACTTGCCATTGTCTCGATATACATACACTTGCCATTGTCTCGATATACATACACTTGTCATTGTCTCGATATACATACACTTGTCATTGTCTCGATATACATACACTTGCCATTGTCTCGATATACATACACTTGTCATTGTCTCGATATACATACACTTGCCATTGTCTCGATATACATACACTTGCCATTGTCTCGATATACATACACTTGCCATTGTCTCGATATACATACACTTGCCATTGTCTCGATATACATACACTTGCCATTGTCTCGATATACATACACTTGCCATTGTCTCGATATACATACACTTGCCATTGTCTCGATATACATACACTTGTCATTGTCTCGATATATATACACTTGTCATTGTCTCGATATACATACACTTGTCATTGTCTCGATATATATACACTTGGCAGTGAAATAAAAACACAGCTGATATTAAAATATTTTGTTTATTCAAACTAACCTTTTCGGCTTCAGAATGATAGTTATAACATTAATGAGGGCACGCGTGGCAGGGGTTGGGGAGGTCTTTTATTTATTTTTTTTTTTATCCTGTTGTCGCTGCTTCTCTCCTTTGTTGTTGTCTGCTCCTCTATTTTATTGGCACAGAAGACGTCAAACATTCCACCATGCATTGTTTCGAAATGTTGGTCACTCAACATCATTCTCAATGGTTCCTGCATCCAGGATCTGACAGACTTTCCTTTGACGTCATTCCCAGGTACCTGGATTATCTAACACACTTCTGTCTTCGTAGCTCTTAAACGTTTTAGTTTTCGAGTTAAAAAAATAAAAAAAATAGGAGGCCTTACTTTTGGAACGTCCCTGGTATAAATATTCTTATTTGGTCTACTTACAGGTATGCTTTGTCCACACAGAGGGTTCGTGTTCATCAACATGGCTCCGATAGATGTGAGGTATTTTCCCGTGTCACCCCATGCGATCACCAAACTGATAAGACCTGCACACGATAACGACGTCAACGTGCTGCTTAATTCTAAAGGGATGTTTTCCAAGCCCTGACCAGTGGTCAGTTCCATTAATAACTGGAACATTCCCTCTGAAAAGCAAAAACACAAAAATTATTAAACTCCTTTATTAGGAAACCATATTTGGGTGATAAATTGAAATAAATCATAGCATAACTGAATAACGTAGACACACACACACACTTCTTTGAAACTGAGTTAAGGAAATTTCCAGATATCTTATTTCAGTATCCTGTTGAACAATAAATTTATGTAAAATATAACTTACAGTCTTAAATTTGTATTCATATATATATTAGGTTGGTGCAAAAAGGTTTATCAGGTAAATATATGTAAAAAAACGACATTATTTTTGCACCAACATATATATACACACACACACACACACACACACACACACACACTAGAAATTCAGCCCGGCTTTGCCCGGGCCCTATGTACTGTTCATAACTTGCCCTATGTGTGAATACCCTTTATGTAAAATTTTAAATGTTTACACCAGAAATTGTCTGTGTAATTTGGTAGAGACCGCAGAGGTAATTTTTTTTTTTTAACTTTGACCCCAATTTTGACCCCTTTACATTTGTTTTGGTCTCAAATCAAAATAAAAAGTTTGACCCATTTCAAAATTACCCACATCTAAAATTTCAAGTGTTTAACCTAAAATTGGCGGAGGAGTTTGGTAGAGTCTGCAAAGGTCAACTCTTTCAATTTTGACGTTTGGCAGTGAAATTTTGCCCCAAAACTGATTAAAATGTTTGCCAGATTTCTGAATACACGTTATGTATAAATTTCAAATGTTTAGACCCAAAATTGGCTGAGTAGTTTGCTAGAGAGCTTGCTACAGCTCAAATTTTCGACCCAAACTTATTAAAAAAGCTTGCCCTATCTCTGAATACCCTTTATATAAAATTTCAAATGTTTAGATCAGAAATTGGTTGAGTAATTTGGTAGAGGCTGCAGAGGTTAAATCAAATTAAAAGGTTTGATCTATGTCCAAGTAACCTACATTTAAAATTTCAAGTGTTTAGACCCAAAATTGGCGGAGGAGTTTGGTAGAGTTTTCAAAGGTTAAATTGTTGAACTTTGACCTCTTGACAGCCAAATTTAAAAATTAAAAAGATTTTCCCAAATCTGAATACCTCTTATGTCAAATCTCGAGTCGGTAGACCGAAAATTGACAAAGTACTTTGATAGGGAAATGTACACACACAGAGACAATTTTACTTACACACACACACACACATACACACATACTAGCAGAGAAACAGACGTTGCCGAGGATTCAATGAATGTTTAACCCTCTATACCTTATTGCCATTGAAATTTGTGAAATCTATTTATTTTTTTTAACAAATCAATTGCCTACTCTAGTTGGGGACCCTCCATGGTGCACCAGGAGGAAGCTTCACATACCTCCCCGCAATGACTTAATCCAGAGTACATTTTGTATAATGGCTTCAATTTAAGTTTAAAATGCCAAAGTTAAGTATCATGTTTCAATTGTGCTCTAAACAGAAACATTCATGTCTAATGTGCCCCTGTTATATCAAAGAACCTACTGTTGATTCTATATGCCAAGCTTTTCTGCTAGTACAGAAAGAAAACTTCTCAAATGCACTTGTGATGTTAGTTTGTATAAGGCATTAACTTTAGTCAAAACTCAATTCGACTACCAAGATTTACAGACTGTGTTAGATCATCAATAGCTGGCTAAAATTATTATCCGCTAAAAAAAATCATAAAATTTGATTTTCTTAATTAAAAAAAAAAAAAAAAAATACTTGATCAATTTACGTAATTTTTGGAATATGATATCTTCATTCCATGATAAATGCCTTCTAGCATCTATTTGCGAAGAAAATATTTAAAAAAAAAAAAAGACTGAAGAATCAAATTGAATGATAAAGTTGGCGATGAACTCCCAGAATCTAGAGCATGATGAAAGCAGCCCAGTTGATCAGATCAGGCCTAGCCGATCATCCATCTAGCCAAAAAAAGGGGCTAAGTTGATTGTTGCATGGACTGCTCAACCTTTGGAATTCAATCCTAAGGCATCGTGGCCTATAGGCGACCCATTTTTTTTGGGGGGGGGGGGCTCTTTCTGCATGGAGTTGCTGTCCCCAAATTTGTGCATAATTAGGGGCATATGTGCAGGAGATATTCTAAAGATGAAATTGGATGATGTCCTGCAAAACAGTTAATCTGGTGAGAGAGCTCTGGAAACCAGTGTGGCACCAATACTAATTTATTTGCCTCCCCACGAGGGCAGCTTTTATAAGCAATTCTTTGAAAGTGTGCATATTAAATTATGCTTAGGCCTAGATCAGTGAACAGACTTCCAGAAAAGTCTCTTTCTTGTCGGACGGAGAAGGGAAGGTATTTACCCAAGACATCAGCCGGCTCTTCTTTCATTCCTTCCGGCAACTGTCCTTGTAAAAGATCCAGCAGCGCTCGTAATGCCTTCACGCATAATTCAGGATACTGCTTTTGAGTTTCGCGTACGAGTTCAAACAGGAGATTCAGCCCCATTCCCACAATCTAAAAAAAATAAAAAACAAAAAAAAAAGTTGTTTTGAAAGGAAATTGCAAGAACTGTAAATTACAGTGTTTATTATATCACATATTAATGTAAAAAAGATTTATCACAATGCAAGGAATAGAATGTAGTCGGTGTTGAGGACGAAAGAAAAACAAATGACAATTTGCAAATCAATAAGTATATACATATATTTATTCAATTGTGTATGTGTGTGTGTGTATATATATATATATATATATATATATAAAAACACACACATATTCAATTGTGTAAAGTATCAATGTTTTACTTGTAAGGTCTATTGTATGTGATAACTCCATTATATATTTCGGGATAATCCCTTTTTCAAATGGTGAATGTAACGGTTGGTTGGTTTGGTTGGTTTTTGTTTTACGGCATATCAACCCTTTTTGGGTTATTTAATGCCGAATCCAAAGATTTAAGAAAAATTTTTTTGATAGAATATATTTGTTGTTTTCATGTCGGTTTCTATTTAACCCATAGTTGGGACCCTAACAGGTACTACCACTCCGGATCAGAGTGGACCTGGGAGCAATGGTAATTAAAGTGTGGCTCCACACTCCCCAAAGGCCACAAGCTGGGGCCTCACCACTGGATATAGTTTAATGTCATATCCAGAATCCCCATTGAGGGACTTTTACCCTCTGCAGGGGGGCAGTCGGCGTATTCTAAAACCCCACCGACAGAGCCAGGTGAATGTAACGGATCTATTCAAAGCATGCTGGATGAAAGAGTGAATATTAGATTGAGGCCTGTGACTGTGGCAAAGCTCTTAAAGGATCGTAGTTGCTACGTCACCTCTTGACGTCCATATAGGAGATATCAATTGTACTTTTACTTGTTTCGGCTATCA
Source organism: Euprymna scolopes (assembly GCF_053919585.1). Lineage (NCBI taxonomy): Eukaryota > Metazoa > Mollusca > Cephalopoda > Sepiida > Sepiolidae > Euprymna > Euprymna scolopes. The sequence continues at coordinate 5,269,893 of NC_136515.1, read as the reverse complement.
CTGTTGATCTGTTGAGCCAGCTCCACCCATTGTGTTAGTCACATCTCGAATTGAGGCCGACCACGCCCAACGATCCGATGCCACAGCAGCCACGAGTGGAAGCCATTCGCAGTTGCAGCGACATAGACCGTAGAGGTAAGGACCCAGAATCAACTCTGAGTTTTGTTTGACCGTCCTGATCCAAGTCTTCAGCTGTCCACCGCAACATTTCTTCCAGCCTTGCAGTGGGGCCAGATGTCAATTCTCACCGTCTATTTATCAGTAAAATAGGATGCATTAAAGGATATAGTTTTATATTTCCAGTTTATTCCATAAATCACAATCTAAGACATTCAGGTCAATATGGGTCCCCATTCACAGAAACAGAGATATATTTTATAGAAAACAGATTAAAGACAGCTTCTTTTTTTTCATGTTATTTGGATTTTCTGAGCTACTATTGAGAAGAATTCTACTGTAAGAAGTTTCTCTTCTGTGAAAATTTAATTGCAGCATTTGAAAAAAAAAGTTTTAAGAAATTGTAAAATAATGGAGGTATAAAAATTGGGGAGGAGGGAGGGGCTCTTATCACAAATTCTCAATTTTTAAGTGTTCTCGTGTAAGTTTTGCTTTTATGTAAAATAAAATTGAATTTCTGAGGTGAGGATCGATTATTCATATTTAGATTCTTCGGACTACTGTTCTCATCTTGAGTGTAATTTCACACAGCATTTCGGTCGATGTAACCTGCAACCCTCTTCAGGTGTATCTCTTGACCTCTGGAATCTTTGTCGAACTCGGGGGGGGGGAATTCATTCAAAATTTCTGTGTAGATTCCAGAGTTTGACAGAAAGATTCACAAGTTCAACAAGACACACCTGAAGAAAGTCAGAGGTTACATTGACTGAAATGTTGCAAGACTAAAGATAAGTCGGAAGAATTCAAATAATGATTTTTTTATGACTTTTCAATTTTTATTTTTTTTAAAGTCATGCCCATTTCAGTGTTTCCCTGCTATTTTTATTGTACCTTTATCACCTTTGCTATTGTTATTACTTATTATTACTAATATATTATTACTGTTATTATTGATATTATTATTTCCTTTGTTGAACAGTAGTCTGAAGAATTACTTTATTAATATTACTAACTACTTTATTACTATTACTAATATATTATTATTACTATTTTTATTACTACTAATACTATTATTACTATTAATATTATTATTACTTTAAATATTACTATTACTATTAATATTATTAATATTAATAATATTATTAATATTACTATTATTAATAATATTATTAATATTACTATTATTAATAATATTATTAATATTACTATTATTAATAATATTATTAATATTACTATTATTAATAATATTATTAATAATATTATTAATATTACTATTATTTCCTTTGTTGAACATAATACTATTATTAATATTACTATTATTATTAATATTACTATTAATATTATTACTAATATTATTATTATTATTTCCTTTGTTGAACAGTAGTCTGAAGAATCCAAATAATACAAATTATCCTCATCTTAAAAACTTCAGAAAGATATTAAAAGATGTTTTCTGAACAAATATTAACTACCCAAAGTATTAATTTACAAAAATAAAAGTCTTTCTTGACTTTTAATTCCAAATAATTAACAGGCAATACTAACAGTCATATGAATGGTATTAAAAAGAAATGGTTCTTATGTAAAATTCGATTTAAATTTTTTAAAGATTGCAGAAAAATTGTTGATATACATATCCATCATGGAACCAAGATATCATATTCTTAAAATCATGTAAATTGATCAAGTTGGTTTAAAAAAAAAAAAAAAAAAAAAAAAAAAATTAGGATGGGAGAGGTGGGAGCTGCCATGTTTATTAGAATGTGTTAAAATTTATGGGTGGATAACTCAATTCGACTACCGAGATTTACAGACCATGCTAGATCATCAATGGATGTCAAAAATAAGTATTCGCTAAAAATCATTAAAAAAAAAACAAAAAAACTACTTGATTAATTTAAACGATTTTTGGAATATGACATCTTCATTCCATGAGGAGTATGCACATTAATATTTTTTTGTATTTTTTTTTTAAATAAGCATGAAAAAATATCTACAAACCCGTGGGATTTTGAGTGGTTGTCCATCTTTACTTTTGTCGTCGTTGTCATCATCTTCAGAATCCGACGTCTGTGCACCGTTTGCTTGGTGGAACATCCATGCTGCCTCTTTGATACAATGCTCGAGTACGGCATACCGTACGTTAGCAAATACTGTGAATGCTGATGGGTTACCACTGAGCTCAATGTTAGGGAGCTGGATTTCAAACGGTTCAGGGCTTTTATCTCGCTGACAAAAAAGACAAATAAAATAGCATTAAATATAGAAAAAAACTAATTTGTATTTAATATTTTTTTTTAGGTTTTCCTTGAGCTTAGGAAATAACCAAAAGTCACAGGGAGCAAGGTCTGGACTGCAATCTGAATCAATCAGCTCAACCATTTCCCTGCTGTCATAACAATGTCTTACTTTCTGATCTTCTGAGCACCCTTGGGACAAACTTCACAGAAATCTTTCGCATCTTCAGTTCCTTGCGAATAATTGTGTGTACAGTTCCCATACTGACATCAAACTGTGCACTTATTGTTTCTATAGACATACAACAGTCCTTATCCATGAAATTCTTTATTTGGCCAATCAACTCTGGTGTTCTCACTTCCTTAGTCCTCCTACACCTCTCATCATTCCTAAAAGACTCCCTGCCTTCCTTGAATCTCTTATGCCATTCAAAAACTGATGCTCGATTCATGTAAGATGGTTCAAAAGCAATCTTAAGCATTCTACTTGTGTCATTTTTTTCCAAGTTTAAATAGAATTTTATTGCATATCGTTCTTCTACAGAATTTGTATGATTTTCAATGTTCATTTTTCAAGGACTTTTCCAAATTTTTCAAGGACTTCTCCAAATTTGTTCAAGGCTTTTTCCAAATTGTTCAAGGCTTTTTTCAAATTGTTCAAGGCTTTTTTCAAATTGTTCAAGGCTTTTTCCAAATTGTTCAAGGCTTTTTTCAAATTGTTCAAGGCTTTTTCCAAATTGTTCAAGGCTTTTTTCAAATTGTTCAAGGCTTTTTCCAAATTGTTCAAGGCTTTTTTCAAATTGTTCAAGGCTTTTTCAAATTTTCCAAAACCTTCTCCAGACAAAATTCAATCATATAACAAACCAAAAAAACTTCATTGTTAAAGTTCTCTAAATGTTTTAGTAGGAAAGTAGGCTTGAACCCCGAACCTTTGACGTGGAGATGGAAACAAAATGGAAAAATACCCTGGGACCTAGCCATCTCGGCCACGAGAGAAGAGGAATGAAAAACCTCTTAATTTAACAATTTTTTTTTAAAAAATGAAATTAACAGGTGCGAGAACCTTAAGTCACGTGATGTTTTACCTTGAAACATGACACAGCTGCAAGCCAGTTTTTGCTCGTTTTATACAGAAAAGCAAAAGATACAAGGGACGCTCTAAAAAAAATCTGGAAAAAAATAGCGCGTAAAAGTCGGGCAAAATAAACAGATAGGCGACCCCCATTCGTAACTCATAAGTATTATCATTTAGACGTGATATAAAAAGTTTTAAGGAATGAGCCGACCGAAAAGCCAGTGAAAAAAGCCTTTTACAGACATACACAAAAAGCGAACATACATACATTTTCGCTTTTCTATATATAGATGATATAATAAACCAAAAAACTTAACAAGAAATGTCATTTTCATTTATATAGAAAACAATAAGGAGGCATTGTAAATAGGAACAGGAAGGTCATTTTTATTTATTTCTTTATTTCATAAAGTAACTTTAAAGTTAACACACTTACATAAAGTTCTCTAACGTGTGCAACAAAACTGGTCAACCATTTACAGCTTAAGCTTATCACTACACATTCATTCATTCATTCATTCTGAATCATTTTCAGTTCTTGTTTAATTTGAAGCCTTACTTTGAGTTTAGTCGATTTTTTTTTTTTTTTTTTTTTTTCAAAGGCCAATTTTCTGAAAGCATTTGACTGCCAACAGATTCAAATTTCCAGCATTTTCTGCTTTAACTTAGGGCATCTGCTGATGAAGTCAATGACATGTCATTTTCTACTCACACTTTCTTATTTAGTTTTTCTATCTGTTCAAGGTCTGCCTTTCTCTGGAGTTTTTGTCAATCTTTTTGTCTCTCTTCTTTTTGTTTTTCCAGGTACATGTCATACCTCTGTCCAGCCATGGAGTATGAAACAATCAGGGGATTGTTTATTGGGATTTGACACACCCTTCCTGCAGAATTTAACCTGGTCACAGATGATCCTCTGTGCCACTACAGTCTCATCCTTCACATTCTCCACCTCTATTTCCTTGTTCACAGAGAATTCTCTCTCTATACTGGCCTGGCTATGAGAGAGCACCAGAACAGTCTTCATAACTTGAAACAACTTGCTGTAACAAATATCAGTCATATAGGTTGCAAACAGTTGGTCGAGCCTGTCATCTTCACTCTGGTTGAACCCAACAAACTTTTCAGATCCAATGACAGGTGTCTATTCAAGAAAAGTATATTCTTTCAGGACACTTTCACACGCATCTTAATTTACCTTCTTGTTGTGCAGAAGAATGTAAAATGCACTTTTGAATTGCCTTCTACGCCATAGCTGCTTGGTGGCCATTAGTCTTGGGTTTAGAGAAGACAGCTGTCTGTCAAGAGAATAGAACAGTGGTCATTTATTCAGGATTTTCTTCGCCACACTGTCTAAAAATTTAGTAGTCTCAAATCTGAAGGCAAGTATTTATCTCTCAGACACCCCATTCTTTGCAGCTTCCTGGATGCTCCGTGTAATTGAGCCTCGTTTCCTCATCTTCAGCTACTCTGCTAAATTTTTCATCAGATACACGTAGACCTTCAGATCTTATATAGCACCTCATCAATCTTCTGACCATCTGACTGAGATCTTCTGCCAGGAGTGGCACCATAAGCCTGTCAGTTGTCACAGGAAAGGCTGCAGGTGACTTGCAACAAACTTAAAACCTGTAGCTTTGGAATCAGAAACTTGTCGTTTGTCACTTGGCAAACTGTCATAGGACTTGCAGGTTGGCATGGAAATGTTTTTTCCTCCAAACTTTTAACATACTTTATAAGATTATCGCAAATAAGAAGTGCTCTATAACATATCGGGACATTCTCCAACAACCTGTGAGTTATGTCCCTTTACCAGGAACTTATTCTAAGGAAAACAAAGGGATGCAATTCTTGTATTCACGACAATATACAATTTTAATTTTCGATTGTATTTTCAATATTTAAAAAATATTTGGTGAAAGTGTACTGGGGGACCACCCAAAGATTTACATTTAAGAAGTTGATTTTTTTTTTTAATATTCAACTGTTTACAGGTGTATTCGAGTCTGCTGCGAACAAATATCACAGTTTATTTTGTCGCTGACAAGAATTATTTACAAAAGTACCACATTCACTAGCTTGTGGTTACTAGCATAGTTATGTTTGGCCGCCATTTTTTAAAAAAAAACTTTCATGTACACGACGGTGAAGTGGGTACGCATGCGCAGAAAATTGCAGTTATTGTAGCAGACAGACACCGCTAACCTCCCCATGTTAAGAACGGCTTTCGGAATAGACACTCCCAACCTCCCCATATGGCTTCCGGAATATACACCGGCAACCTCCCCATGTAAAGAATGGCTTTCAGAATAAACATCCCCAACCTCCCCATGTTAGGAACGGCAAGTTTTACCAAAAGAAAAAATCCTTTTATTTTTCACTTGTTTAGAAAAAAATCTATATACACCATAACCCTTTTTTTCCTTGTTTAAAAAACAAAAACAAAAAAAAAAAAAGAAAAAAAAAGAAAGAAAAAGAAAAAGATGGCGGCCATTGCACCAAAAGCCATTATAGAAAGCATTGGATCTTTATGGTGTTACTATTGTACGTTATTCTTGCCGGCGAGAATTTAAACTGTGATATTTGTTTGCAGCAGACCCGAATACACCTGTAAGCAGTTGAATACGAAAAAAAAAAAAATCAACTTTTTAAGGGTAAATCTTCGTGTGGTTCCCCAGTGCAATTTCAAATATTTTAATGGTATTTCTATTAATAGTTAAAAAAAAATAATTTAATAGTATTTATTTCGATTTTATTTTTAATATTTTGACAAATTTTTACTGGACATAAAAAATACGCTTTTCAAGGCCTTTCAAGACATTTTCCATACTTTCAAGGCCTTTCAAGACATTTTCCATACTTTCAAGGCCTTTAAAGACATTTTCCATACTTTCAAGGCCTTTCAAGACATTTTCCATACTTTCAAGGCCTTTCAAGACATTTTCCATACTTTCAAGGCCTTTCAAGACATTTTCCATACTTTCAAGGCCTTTCAAGACATTTTCCATACTTTCAAGGCCTTTCAAGACATTTTCCATACTTTCAAAGCCTTTCAAGACATTTTCCATACTTTCAAGGCCTTTCAAGACATTTTCCATACTTTCAAGGCCTTTTCAAGACATTTTCCATACTTTCAAGGCCTTTCAATGCCTTTTTAAGGCAAAACAAAAAATTCAAGGACTTTTCAAGTTTGTGAGAACCCTGTTCTAAAGCATCCTCACGTCCAGATTGCATTTTTTAAATTCACTAGCTGTGACAATCGGGCTTTAGTAAAGTGTATTCCAATTCCTGCTGTAGCTGTTCATTTGAACCTGAAATCATAAAAATTGGTCAATCATCTCATAAAATGTATAGCAATAAAATACATAATTTTCAAGAGACTGCGACAATTTTAAATTCCTGTACAAAAAACAAAAATCTGGAAACTTATTTAAGGAATATTCTAAATACAATTTTTCTATCACTGAGCATTTCGTTTTATTTCAAGCCATTGCATTCTTTTTTTTTTAATTTCAATAAATATTTGATTAATTGTAAATAAAAAATCTAAATATAATTATCGAAGTTACATTGATACAAGAAATACACACACACATGATTTTATTAACCTAGATAAGTATTTACCTCAATCTCACCACAGTTCGAACACGTGACAAGGCTGTCACAAAGAAAAAAAAAAAAAAAAAGTGTCAAAAACTCTACTCCGTCCTCTCCAAGTCCAATTTGTTTTTCTTATAGCAGCTATTGCCCTCAGATGCAAAATGCCATATGTACATACAAACTGAAGAGGACAGTTTGACAGCTGAAACAGAGTGAAGACATTGAGAGTTGGTATTGTGAATTACGGTTTAAGTTGGTATGAATTGCGGCGTTTGTGAGAAGGAGTTCTGACATTTTTTTTTTTTTTTAACTTTTTCACAACCTTGTATCACATTCTCAAATCGTGATGGGAGTGAAATAAAAACTGTTAATAAAGTCATGTGTGTATTTCTTGCATTAATGTAATTTTGATAGTTAAATTTTTTTACAAATTGCTATTCAGGCCTAAGTCGGAAGTTTCCGATTCAATTTTTTCGTTGTTTCAAAACACCTCAGTTTTTATTTTATTTTCTAACCCTCAATCTTAAACCTCAACCCTAATCCCATTTACACTTTTACTGTTTCTCTTCAAACTTATATTTATCGCAACCTATTGTACATGCGCATTTGGCAAGTCTGTAAAGTAAAATCAAAATGGCGACCACTGAAAACAATTAGAGAATACATTAGAAAATCTCATCAATATGCCCTGTATTTAAGAATTCAGGTGATCGGTCATCTCCCCCTCAGTACAGGCCAATAAGTCTCCTGTGCGTCATGAGTAAGTTGCTGGAATCTGTGTTAAACAGAAAAGTAATCAACCATGTCAGCAAAAATAACCTTCTTAGTGACATGCAATATGGTTTCCGTTCTGCTCAGATGTGCTTACAGCTATATCTCATAGGATTAGCGAATCTTTCGACGGAGGCTACCTTTCTAGGGAAATTGCTCTTGACATATCAAAAGCTTTTGATAAGTATGGCATAAAGATTTACTTCACAAAATTTCCAGCTACGGTATAGCTGGAAATGTCGACTCAATTATTAAATCATTTCTCTCTGATAGATTCATAAGAGTAGTGGTTGATGAGCAGAAATCAGAAGCTCATAGTATAAATGCTGGAGTCTCTCAGGGGGCCATCCTGGGCCAAACTCTCTTGCTGATCTACATTAATGATCTTCCAAATAACATACTTACACCATTCCTAGACATTTACGCTGATGACACTACCATCTATGGTAACACATCTAAGGCCGTAAACGATTAAGTTCTCTGATTCTCTCCCCTCTGATCTTGAGTTACTTTTAATGCACCTAAAACCAAGCTTTTATCTTTACATCATCAATGCTCTGATTCCCATCTGACATCAATTAAAATGAATGGCTCTCATCTTGGGGAGGCCTCATGTTTTGACAAGCTTCTGGGCTTGATCTTTACTCCTGATCTGAAATGGAACACATACATTAAATCTGTTGCCAAGGCCACTGGAAAAATTGTGGGATCCTTCTATCGATCCAGTAGATATCTCACTGCTGATGCAATTCTCTATCTATTGCAGAGCCAGGTATGTCCAAGAATGGAGTACTGTTGCCACATCTGGGCAGGAGCTGCTAGAAAGGACTTATCCTGCCTTGATAGAGTTCCAAATAGACTTTGTAGCCTCGTAGGAGATGTTCTTTTCTCTTCCATGCAACCTCTATCTCACAGGAGATGTTGCGAATTTGTCTTTGCTTTTTTGTTATTTTCATGGCAAGTGCTCGACTGAGCTCCAATCTATGCCCCCCTCCCTCACCAAACTTTCAAAAGAAACACCCGTCTAGCAGAAAACACTATCAATAATTTCCCCCACTCTTTATCTGTGCCTAAACCTAAACGTAGATTCCATGAACAAAGCTTCTTTTCTTAGAACTGCACGCCTGTAGAATTGTCTTCCGTTTTCCTGCTTTCCAGCTGACTACAATATGGTTGTCTTAAAGTCTAACGTAAACAAGTTCTTGATGAGCCGTTCCATATAAGTTAACAAATTTACCGAATTTCCATTACTAACGATTACTATATTGTCCAATTTCTACTGTACACTCCTTAACCCTTATCCTCGAGTGGCCTCTGGGCCTTGATAAGTGGTGATGCCTATGTAAAAAAAAACAAAAAAAAACGTCTTAATATCATAAAACCCATTTACCGCCGACAATTTTAAATGTGATATTCATTCAAAACAGACGCAAACACTCCTAAAAATCAACTTTTTAAAAAGGTGAGTGTTAGTTCCCCACTATCTGTGCTTAAATCTAAACACAGATTCCATGAACAAAGCTTTTTCCTCAAAAACTTCCTGCCTGTGGAACACTGTTCCGCTGGCCTGCTTCCCCGTTGAATACAACATGGTAGCCTTCAAATACAATGTAAACAAGTTCTTGTTGAGTCATCCCCTTAGATAATCAAATTTTACCCAATTTACACCATTAAGGATTACTACACTAACACCGTACATTCATTAACCCTTATCCTTGAGTGGCCTTTGGATTTCGATAAATGGTGATTCTCACGGGGAAAAAGAAAACAAGTGAAGCATACATGGTCTCCCGTGAGTGCACAATGAATGAGGCATAAAACAAAATGACTAAGTTCAGCATTTGCCACCCCCCTTTAGCCCAAAAAGTCCCCAGAGGAGTTAAATCCTAATGAAATGAACAAACGGTGCAGTTTTAGGCCTTAACATATGTAAATTTGAGTTCTGCACCATGCAAAAAAAGAAATGACTAAGTCCATCATTTCAAAAAATTCCATGGTGTAGTTATTGAGAAAAATGCAAACGGACAAGGGTGAATTTACAGGTCCACTCTCCGTTTGTCGGTGCACCATAAAAACAAAGTTGGTACACATTGGCACATTGACCCTAAACTAGGAATTAAAACAAAGGGTAAAGTTAGCTTGAAAGATTAAAAAGAAAAATTCCAACTGTTTATTTCCTCTGCAATCTAAAGTGGTTGCAACCCTGTCTAACACTGACCAAAAATGAAGCCTATTCTAAATTTTGGTTGCTATCACTTATAAACAAAAATAATTAAGGAAACTAAACAGCGGGGGTGGACAGGGTTATTTCGGGTTCAATTGTACTATTTGAATATTTTGCCCGTCTCGTTTGGTATTCACCCAAATATATTTGGGATAAAATCAATTGTTGGTCTAAAACGTTACTTTTTGTCCTGAAATAAATTTGCAGTTTTACTTTCTAATGCAAATGAATTTAACTTTTACAGCAAATCTCCACTCTTCACTAGTTTTCTTTTCGACAAGATGTTATTCAACATTCCCCAACGAGCATGCTTTGGCTCCCTTGACTCTTTAAGAAAAAACACTTACGGATTTCACTTTCATTTTGATACAAGCATGACTAAAATGAAGAGTTTATTGAGTGCAAGTCTATAAATGGGCCACTAGTAATCTTTTTTACTATAAAAATCTGAAAAAATTATGTACGTACTTGTCACTGCATGAAAATGTCATATTCCAAAAATCACGTAAATCGATCAAGTAGTTTTTTTTTTTATTAAAGAAAATCAAATATTATGAGAAATTTTATCGAAGAAAACCTTCCCACCATCTTGTTTTTGAATGATACACTGCTAGCGACATCTATTGGGAAATATAAGATCGACAAGGGGGGCAGACAATTGACTTTGCACACTATAGAAAAAAAAACTTGGAAAATTAAGACATTTATAAGTTTTTGAGGATGTTGAAAACGAAAATAACATTTAAAATTCCAGCAAACGAGTAGTTTCCAAGATATGAAGAATTTTACGTAAATTGAGCACCCACACGTTGACGCTCCTCCAACAAAAATTCGGCAAATGTGTATTTCAGCGGCTTAAATTCAAATTTTACACGTGTAGGTGCTCAATTTACGTAAGATTTTTGGAATATGGCATTTTCATGCAGTGACAAGTACGTACATTATAAAGCTTTTTTTCATATTTTTACAGTAAAAAAGACTACTGGCCCACTTATAGACTTGCACCGTTTATTGTTTAAATATTTTCACATGTACACACGCGTACATCTACTGATGCCTTGGATGCCATAAACGAAATCAAAACATTTAGCGTTCCAGTTGCATTTTCTACCTTTTGAGCTATCGACAGATAAAAAAAAGACTTAAAATTAAACCACTTCGAGTTATCAATAAATTTGTATGCATTGTGATGTTAGTGGTTGAATAAATGAGAAGAAAGACACAGTAACAATTAAATAAATATGTATTTACAAAAATATGACAAAAATAAAATAAAAAAATTAAAATAAAACAAAAAATTAAATAAATATCTATTAACAAAATAAAATAAAACAAAATAAAAAAAATAAAACGAAAATAAAAACAAAAATAAAAAAATAAAAATAAAATAAAACAAAAATAAAATAAAAATAAAAACAAAAATAAAATAAAAACAAAAATAAAACAAAACAAATAAAATAAAAAATAAAACAAAACAAAAAATAAAATAAAATAAAACAAAAAATAAAATAAAAATAAAATAAAAAATAAAATAAAACAAATACGTTTTAACAAAAATACATAAAAGTAGTGATTGAACAATATCTTTGCTTATAGCAGGAATAATTGTGAACGACCATCCACTTCGAGTGTCTGTTGTATTTATTTGCTTCCCCACTGAGCAAATTAGGTACAAGGCCGCTTTTTAATGTGGAGAGAGAGGAGGAGGGGGAAGGGAAAAGGGGACCAGCTCCCGAGAGGTGGGAAATGGGAGCTGGATAGTGATTTGCACACTGGTATGTAAGGTTGCCTCTACATGGACCAGAAGATTGCCGCAAGGGCAATGGTCTTTGATTGCAGTATCTGCCAGAACAGATGGTATTTATTTGCTCCCCCACCGAGCAAATTAGGCACAAGGCCGATTTTTAATGTGAGGAGTGAAGGGAGGGGGAAGGGAAAAAGGGGACCAGCTCCCGAGAGGTGGGAAATGGGAGCTTGTTAAAGGTCAGGCATGTGGGGTTGCCCCCACATCTGGTCTTTGCTAGTCATAGCTTGCAGTATCTGCCGGAACAGATGGTATTTATTTGCTCCCCCACCGAGCAAATTAGGCACAAGGCCAATTTTTAATGTGAGGAGTGAAGGGAGGGGGAAGGGAAAAAGGGGACCAGCTCCCGAGAGGTGGGAAATGGGAGCTGGTTAAAGGTCAGGCATGTGGGGTTGCCCCCACATCTGGTCTTTGCTAGTCATAGCTAGTCATAGCTTGCAGCATCTGCCGGAACAGATGGTATTTATTTGCTCCCCCACTGAGCAAATTAGGCACAAGGCCGTTTTTAATGTGAGGTAAAAACCAGCTCCCCTAAAAGTAGGCAAAAAGGGGGCACTCTGGTTACCAAAAATAATAATTGTCCCAGTATAGAGGGCCTCCCCTCCATTGACTGGTACAAATCATCTTAAGTGCAGCATCTGCCGGAACAGATAGTATTTATTTGCTCCCCCACCGAGCAAATTAGGCACAAGGCCGATTTTTAATGTGAGGAGTGAAGGGAGGGGGAAGGGAAAAATGGGGACCAGCTCCCGAGAGGTGGGAAATGGGAGCTGGTTAAAGGTCAGGCATGTGGGGTTGCCCCCACATCTGGTCTTTGCTAGTCCTAGCTAGTCATAGCTTGCAGTATCTGCCGGAGCAGATACTACACTTTGATCTTGGCCCGAAAGCCACAAGGATGCCTCTTCCAGGGGTGGGAGCGTGTTGTGTCTAACTCTCTCGTAAACCGCTCCACGTACCCGGAAGTGACGTCATGGAATAGTTCATTATTCTCGGTAATAGGGATGCGTCCCCAAGGTTTGGCTAGTTGAAATGAACATTTTGCATTTCAACTTGCCAATATATTTCTGTACGCATTATTCATCCATCCAAACAAAGGTTTCACTCATTATAAACCATCCTTAGTGTACGATTACAATTTCCTGTTAATGTGACCAGTAGTTTAAGAGTTTATCAGTTAAATATTTTCACACATACATACATCGGTTTTATTTTTATAGATTAATGCAAAACACTGGTGAAGCATATTTTTTTCTATTGTTAGTTTTTTTAAAAAAAAAAAAAAAAAAGGTGAATTCTTGTAACAGTAATAATCCTTTACTGAAAGAGAGGGAAAATACCAACCTTTATTTTATGTCAAATAAATATTTATCCAAATAAAAAAAGAAAAACCACAGATTTTATGAGTTTAGAATTATTGCATTATTTAACAGAAAAAAAAAATACAAACGCATATTCTTCCACAGGCAAGCAGTTCATGGAATCTGCGTTTGGATTTTAGCTTCTTTCCCAGAACTGCTTGCCTGTGGAACACTGTTCCGCTAGCTTGCTTTCCGGTTGAATACAACATGGTAGTCTTCAAATCCAATGTAAACAAGTTCTTGTTGAGCCGTCCCCATAAATCAAGTTCTATCAAATTTACACCATTAACGATTACAACACTACCACCTTACATTTATTAATCTTTATCCTCGAGTGGCCTTCGGGCCTCGATAAGGAGGTGACTCCCAAGTATATATATATTAAAAAAAAAATAAAGGATGTTTTGGCCGATGTGACCTTCAGGAGTGTTTTCTCAACACAAGTATGGAGTATTGTTGCCACATCAGGACTGGTGCATCTACCACTACCCTCTCGGATAGGGTCCAAACAAGAGTTTTCAATCTAATAGGTCCCATTTTGTCAACTAAGCTCCAACCCCTGTCCCATCGCCCACGATGTTGCATCTCTGTGCCTGTTTTACAAATATTTTAATGGAATGTGTTTTAAGGAATTCGTTGCACTTGTGCCCCCCTCAACGTACATATCCCCAACAGACCCGCTTAGCAACAAAATCTCACCCCTTCACTATTGAAGTCCCTAAATACCAGAAAGCTTTCTACTCTAATAGCTTCTTCCCTTGGACAGCTAGATTTTGGAATTCCCTTCCTGCTACCTGCTTTCCTAGCTGTACCGATATGCAGAAGTTTAAATGTAATGTAAACCAACATCTTGTTAATCTTTCCTAGGCATGGTCCCAAATAGTAGCCCCTTACGTTCAAGTGGCGATATGCCTTGTTAGAGGTGAACACGAGTTTAAAAAAAAAAAAAAAAAAAAATTCTAACTGAGCCCTGTATTTAATTGACGAGTGTAGATTATTCTTGTTCCATCAGTCATGATCTAGTAGAAGTCTTATGCAAGTCTTAATTATATTCTGAGACAAGTCAAAGGTTACATTGGCAGAGATGCAAGAATAACATTCAAGATCATTTCTGAACTTTTGAGATAAGGATTGATTATACATAGTTGGATTTTTTGGACTACTGTTCTCATCTTGAGTGTTATTTTAATAATGCTTTGATTGATATAACCTCCGGCCTTCTTCAGGTATATCTTGTCAAACACTGGAATATTTCTGCCAAACTCTGGGAACCTGCACACAATTTCAAACGGAATCCTTTATTTAATCTACAAGGGTAATATGATTGCAGTCTGTCAACCACGACTAGGTAGAAGTCCTAAATAATTCACAATTGTATTTTTTTTTATTGCACGTAATTCGGAGGACTGAACCTTCAACTTCCAAAAGAGTTTAACGTTACAATTTCACCAAGTACTTTATGCAGACTCTTTAGTTCGACAGAAAGATTTTAGAGTTCGACAACGTACATCTGAAGAAGGTCGAAGGTTACATTAACCGAAACGTTGTGAAAATAACGCTCAATCTGAGAACAGTATTCCAAATAATCCAAATAATACGAACATCCAAGATGTTAAAAACAAAACAGTATTTGCATTTTACCCGAGATAATGTAAAAAAAAAACGAACATATCAGCTTTTTGAGTGTGTCTTATGTAGTTTTTTACTTTTAGCTATACACACACTTGGCTTTATATAATAGAGAATAAACAATAGTCGATCGTGTGAACTAATCATTACTCTTTTCTCAGTTCGATGACGTCACATCTCCACTGAATAAATGCATATCCGGAAAAGATGTCAAGTCAATTAGGATGCCATAATGCATAAGTAATCTATGGGGACAGCCAATCATGCAGGTTCAAGGTGTAAACTATTTGCCTATTTGAAATCGGATTCTTGCTGTGTCCTTATCTATTATTACTAGCAGGGGTACCCAGCATTGTCCGGGTGTGCTGAAGTGGTGTAGTAAGGAACCCTGAAGCAAAAAAAAAAAAAAAAAGAAGTAGTAGTGGGGGAGGGGGGGTCAAAACAACAGTAGGCAGCCCAGGTAGAGAGAGACGTTAAAAAAAAATTTAAAAAAACGTGCGTGCGTGGTCCCCCTCTTGTGCTGCATGGCATGTGAGATGACGCCACAAAAAATAGTGAAGAAATGACGAATGCAAGAAGTGTGAAGGGCCAAATTTACCTTCACATTTTCGTCAAGTTTCAGAAAAATCTAATGGATGGGTCAAAAGTTATGGGGTAAAAAGTGTCATTTTTTGCAATTTGGGGGTATTTCTGACCCCTTTGGAGCTCCTGGGAATGCTGAATCTCAGTGACTTCCTCAGTGTGGTCGACCAAAAAAATAGAATTGTGAATTACTTAGTTTTGTGGGGCACAAATCACCCCTATTTCAGAACTAAGTGGAATCAACCAGTTCTATAAATACCACTGGTTTCAGAGACTAAACGGAGGCATTCATACCATGTTTAACCGCATGATACGAACACATTCCTCTCATACCACTTTAGTGGCTCCTGTATTCTTTATGATAAATATATATTTTATACACTTTAGACTACTTGTGGTTTATTTCATTTGTGACCCCTAGCACGGGTCTACAACACTTAGGAACTTTTATACAGTCATGACTGACCGAACAAACTCCTCGGCCTAACGTTCACAGGGAACATGAGTTGGAACAATTACATTGAGAGCATTGCTAGGACCACTGCGAAGGTAGGCTTTCTCTACCGTGCTAGAAAGCTACTTATGCCCGAAAGTATCCTGCACCTCTAGAAGGCCACCGTTCGCCCATGTATGGAGTATTGTTGTCATATTTGGGCTGGTGCATCTGCTACTAGTCTCTCACTCCTGGACAGGGTTCAAAAGAGAGTTGCCAACCTGATAGGTCCTTAACTGTCATCTAAGCTTCAGCCTCTGTCCCATCGACGAAATGTTGCATCCCTCTGCCTGTTCTACAAGTATTTTAATGGTGAATGCTCTGACGAACTGCAAGCACTTGTACCCCCTTGACGTAAATACTCCCGACAAACCCGACAAACAGCTAAACCCCACCCATACACAGAGAAATCCCTAGATATAAGAAACTCTGCTTTCCCAACTGTACTGACATGCAGAAGTTCAAGTGCAATGTGAACAGACATCTTGATACTCATCTCCCTTTATAATGTTCCTTTTTTTTTTTTTTTACAAGGTGGTCACCACTTATAAAGGCCAGGAAGCCACTCAGGGATAAGGGTTATTGCATGTACAGTACTTTAGTGTGGGGGTTTAATAAAAATGTCTACTTAAGGGGGCGGTTCATCAGGAATTTGTTTACGTTGGACTTGAAGACATCCAGGTTGCAGTCAGGTGGAAAGCAAGCAGATGGAACAGAGTTCCACACGCGTGCAGTTCTAAGGAAGAAACTTTGTTCATGGAATCTACATTTTCATTTAGGCACAGATAAAGAGTGCGGGAAATTTTCTGACAGTGGATTCAGCTAGACGGGTGTTTTTCGTGAAAGATTTGCGAGGGGGGACCAGAGATTGGAACTCAGACGAGCACCTCTCGAGTGGCATCTGGGTCTTGATAAATGGTGATTCCTGTGCAAAAAAAAAAAAGATACAAAGAAGATGGGCTCTCTCTACCATGCTAGAAAACTACTTACGCCTGAAAGTATCATGACTGACCGAGTTGCCAACCTGATAGGTCCTGAACTGTCATCTAGGCTTCAGCCTCTGTCCCAGCGACGAAATGTTACATCCCTCTGCCTGTTCTACAAGTATTTTAACGGTGAATGCTCCGACGAACTGCAAGCACTTGTACCCCCCCCTCGACGTAAATACCCCCGACAAACCTAACAAGCAGCTAAATCCCACCCCTACACAGTAGAGATCCCTAGATATAAGAGAGCCTTCTACTTCAGTAGTTTCTTCCCCAGAACTGCTAGACTTTGGAATTCCCTTCTGGGTCCCTGCTTCCAACTGTACTGACATGCAGAAGTTCAAGTGTAACATGAACCGACATCTTGCTGCCTAACTTCCTACATAGTACCCTTGCAGCTTATGTCCCTGGATCAAAATGGCAATGTTCCTCGTTTTTTTTTTGGGGGGGGGGGGGGGGTAATAAAAAAAAAAAAAAAAAAAAAGAAGAGCATGCTACCCCCGTAGAGTAAATAAAGGGTTCTGCTCGAAATTATATTGAAATTCCCGAGTTTTACAGAAACATTCCCCGAATTCGACACGATAAACCTGAAAAAGGTCGGAGGTTACATCGACCGAAACGTTGTGT
The DNA here is from genome assembly GCF_053919585.1 of Euprymna scolopes. NCBI lineage: Eukaryota > Metazoa > Mollusca > Cephalopoda > Sepiida > Sepiolidae > Euprymna > Euprymna scolopes. Next base: position 5,252,393 of record NC_136515.1, on the reverse strand, counting down.
AAATTGCACTCACGATGAGAACAGTAGTTCGAAGAATCCAAATAATAAGAATAATCAATCCTCATCTCAAAAATTGGGAAGCGTAAAATAAAATTATTTTATTATCTCAAATCTTTTTTCTTTCCGTAGTAGAGTGAAACGTGATCTTATTCTAACACTTGACATACCGATGACGATGACGTCATCAGCTTCGTCGTTGACGCAAGTGATATACAATATGTAATCTTCTTGGCCTTCGGGACAAGATCAAAGTGTAGTATCTGTTCTTCAGATGCTGCACTTCATTTTCTTGTTCTCTTTTGGTGGAGGAGAAATCCTTCACGACTGAGACAATTTTTATTTTTGTACCTTTTCTCCACGTTAAAAAACGACCCTGGTGTCTAACTCTGTCCCGTGGGGAGGCATAGTAAATAGGTACAATATGTAATCTTTTCTTGAAGAAAGACCTCGTTCAGGCGATTAAGTGTGCATGAAGTTGGGACAAGATTAAAACTAAAAATTCAAGTAATAACGAAACGTTTTTCCATTTTTATATTACAAATACAGGCGTAATATATAAGGGCTATGACAAGAGAATATTATTTTCATCATTTTTACTCGAGTACATATCAGTTAATAGAGAAATAAAAAGGAACAAACCGTATTAAGTGTTCATCAACGTTTCGTCTTTATTTCGAGACTTCCTCTCGATGAAATAAAGACGAAACGTTGATGAACACATAATACGGTTTGTTCCTTTTTATTTCTCTATTTTGTCAGAATACTATTTCCATTTTTCTCATCATATCAGTTAATATATGTTTTTAGATAGAGTGATGTGGTTCTCGATTGTCTGTGTTGGATATATACTCGAGAGTCAAAACAATGATAAGAATATTCTCTTGTCATAGACCTAGTAATATACAACCTTGATACACCAGTTAAGCAACATTAAGCCTGGCCAACACTAAATGGGTGGCCATTTGGAAATACCAGGTGGCTTTTATCTATGTGCTCTTTGCTCATCTGCATCATTTCCAGTTTTTGTCTTTTATTTTTACAAGGGAGTCACCAAATTATCAAGGTCCAAAGACCACTTGAGCATAACGGTTAATGGGTGTATTCATCGGAATAACAGCATAGTAATTGTTAGTAGTGGTCATTTGGTATAGTTTGATTATTTAAGAGGACAACTCAGCAAGAACTTGTTTACATTGGACTTGAAGACTACCATTTTGTAGTCAGCTGGAAAGCAAGCCAGCGGAACAGAGTTCCACAGGTGGGCAGTTCTAGGAAAGAAACTTAGTTCATGGAATCCACATTTAGATTTAGGTAGAGATAGAGAGTGAAGAAAATTGTTGATAGTGGTTGTAGATAGACGATTAGTTCTTTTAGTGAAAGTTTGGCAAAGAACGGGAACCATGAATTGGAACTCGGATAAGCAGTTGCCATGAAAATAATGATAGAGCAGAGACAGGTTAGCAATGTCTCTTCTGTTGTCCTGGACTTTTCCTTGCAACTAGAATCAAGCGGTGCCAATTCAAGAAAAGTGTGGTTGCAGATTACACACCCCTTGCTTCCCAATTATATATGCAGTCACTTTTACAGGAGGTATCCACTATCTCTAAAAACCGAATGGAGGGTATTATATAACGGTTAATAATTCATGTTCGGTTTAAAATCCGTTTCACATGCAAGCATGTGCTAAATGGCTTTAAGAAATTGACTTCCAAAAAAACATTCCTCAGGTCCATTTTTTTTTATCATTTCCTCCCATATTTTTGTTCTCCTTTCTGTGAACAGACCCCACTAATTCAACTGTTCTACATCTACAAATAAAATCTCATTTATTCTCCCAACGTGAACATACCATCAAAGTCTACTCTCCTGCACACATCTCCATATATACTGTCCAGATTTAATCTTCCTCTGAGATCATCAGATCTAAGTATGGCTTTAAAAACACACACTACACATCTATCATATCATTTCTCTCCATGCAATGCATGTCCTCAACCCTGACTGGCCAGGTTTCACAGCATCACACTGCGTGCACATGCCCGATTCATCTCAACAGAAGATCAACAACCACAAGGGGTGACTGTCTACGCATGAAAAAAATAGAAACGGCACTAACCCTATATGGTTTAAACGGTTTCCTCCAGGGGAGGAAGTTCCATGGAAGTATGAAATTCACAAGCAGTCCCCAGTCACATATATATCCCCATTAGGGGAGATGACGATGTTAGGTTTTTGCAACTCTTGCAGGGTAGTATCGATATTCTACATACAACGCCTGGTATTCCCAAATTGGCCACCCATCTGGTACTGACTAGGTTCAACGTTGCTTAACTTTGGTGATAGGAGAACCGGTGTGTCAACGTGATTATGCCTTATACACGGCATGAAAAAGGAAAGATCAAAGAATGAAGACTAGCAACCGTGCACGTATGTATAAAAGACTTTTTGATTTATCTGGTCACCTGATCACTCACTGGTGAAAACGTACTAGCCCTAGTCATTACGCACGATAAAGTTTTTAAATATTTTTTATTTATTTGAAGTTTAATTATGCATGTGAGAACTAATAATCAAAACAAAATATTGATCTAATGGTGTAATGTCATGATATGAACCTTCTATAGTTATCGACTTGGGCAGGTGTAACTGCAAAACTTCTCAAGACCCTTTATTTAATCCACGGTGAGTAGCATGCTCTCATTTCGTCAGCCATGACAGATTGGAAGTCTTGAGTAATCCACACTTATATTTTTCGTATCGCCTGCATTGAGGATTGAACCTTCAAGTTCCAGAAGTGTCACAACTGAATTTTATCTCGTACTGTGTTCATTATCCTACAAATTGCAAATTACTTCTATCCGATCATGGCCGACAGAACAAGAACATGCTTATCCGTGGATTAAATGCATGAAGTACTGGTTGTCACATCTGGGCTGGTGCATCTGAAAGGGTTCAAATAAAGAGTGGCCAACCTAATAGATCCCACACTGTCGGCCAAATTCCAACCTCTGTTTCATCGCAAAAATGTGGCATCCCTGTGACTATTGTACAAGTACTTTAATGGTAAGTGCTCGGACGAACTCAAAGCACTAGTACCCCATCAACGTAAATACCCCCGACAAACCCAACAAGCAGCAAAATCCCACCCTGTTACTGTTGAGATCCTTAGATACTTTAACACTTTCTACTTAAATAGCTTCTCTCTAACTGTTAGAATTTGAAATTTGCTCCCAGACCTGTTTTTCTGACTGTACTGACACGCAGAAGTTCAAATATAATGTGAACAGACATCTCACTGCTCAACTCCCTACATAGTGTCCCTGTAAATCTGTCCCATATAGTAGCTCCTTATGACTTAGTGGCACTGTGCCTTATTTGAGGTGCCTTATTTAAAGTGAAAACAAAAAAACAGTAGAAGAAGCCGCGCGTGCGTGGTTCCCCCTCTAGTTCTGCATGTGAGATGACGCCACAAAAAAATAGTGAAGAAATGATAAATGTGAGAAGTGTGAAGGGCCAACGTTGACTTCACATTTTCGTCAAGTTTCAGAAAAATCTAATGGATGGAGCAAAAGTTATGGGGTAAAAAGTGTCATTTTTTGCAATTTGGGGGTATTTCTGACCCCTTGACCGTTTGAGCTCCTGTATTGCCAAATCCCAGTGAAAACGGACAAATGATGCAGTTTCATGCCTTAAGACATGTATATTTGAATTCAGAACCATAGAAAAACTACTACGTAGACATACATATCAAGTTTCGAGTAATATGAAAAAAGAGCTCCAAAAAGGCACAATTTTTAGCCCTAAAAGTCCCAGAGGGATGTGAACAAGAATTCTGCCAAGGTCACCCATACTGAATTTATATTAAGAACAATGGCCTCCACATTTTGGCCCAGTTTCAGGAAAATCTAATGGATGGATCAAATGCTATAGGGCAAAAAGTGTCATTTTGTGGCATTTTTTACCTCTTTTGAGCCCCTTAGGACACCAAATCCCAGTGTAAATGGATAAAGTGCAGTTTCAGGCCTTAACACATGTATATTTGAGTTGACTATCATGAAAAACCACTATATAGTCAGACATATAAAGTTTTTGTTGAGAAATATGAAAAAAAGAGCCACAAAAAGAGGCGTTTTTAGCACTAAAAGTCCCTGGGGACACAAACCAGAATTTTACCAGGTTCACCTATACTTGATTTATATTAAGAACAATGGGCTTCACATTTTGGCCAAGTTTAAAAAAAAAATCTAACATGAATCAAAAGTTATGGGGCAAAATGTGTCATTTTTGGTCATTTGGGGGCACTTTTGACCTTTTTTGAGCTCCTGGGGGCACAACAGGAATGTTTATAAAAAAAAAATGTTTTTACTGTGCACATCTATTTAATGAAATAGAATTTGTGGTAAAATTTAAGGAAAAACTAATGGACGGTTATCTGGCAATTGTCTGGATTAACGGACGCACGGATGCCACTGAAAACATAGGTCTTTCTCCGATAAATCAGGGGACCAAAATAAGAAATTTCGTACAAGTTCCTTAGTTCAGCAGAAAGATTCTTAAGTTTGAAAAAAGATGCCTGATGAAAGCTGAAGATTACATCGTCCGGAATGTAAAAATAAGTGAAAATGAGAACCGTCGTTTCAATCCGATTTCGATTCATCGGACTACTGTTCTCATAACGTTTTGATCAACATAACCTTTGACCTTTTTTTAGATTTTATCTTGTCAAACTGAAGGTTTCTCTCAAACTCAGGAATTCAGATAGAATTTCGAGCGTAATCCTTTATTTATTTCACGGGGGTAGCATGCTCTTGTTCTGTCAGCCATAACTGGATAGAGATCCTAAGTAAATTCGCAATTGTATTTTTCGGTCGCCTACACTGAGGATTGAAGTTCAACAGAAACAGTTTCAAGTTCGGCACAATATAACTGAAGAAGGTCGGTTAGTTGTTCTTGTTTTACGGCATATCAACCCTTTTCAGGTTATTTAATGACGAATCCAGTTATTTTGAAGAAAAATTTTTTAATAGAATATATTTGTTTGTTTTTTTTCAAGTCGGTTTCTATTTAACCCATAGTTGAGACTCTAACAGGTACTACCACTCCAAGTCAGACAGAGTGAACCTGGGAGCAATGGCAATTAAAGAGTGGCTCCACACTCCCCAAAGCCCACAAGCTGGAGCCTCACTATCGGATATAGTTTAAGGTCATATCTAGGCCAATGAAGAAGGTCGAAGGTTACATCAACCGAAACATTGTGAAAATCACACTCGAGATGAGAACAGTAGTCCGTTGAAGCTAAATAATACACATAACCAATCATCATCTCAAAAACTCAAAAACATAAAAACTCAACTGAAACTTCTTTGGCCATTATAAGACTTGTTGGTTATGTTGTTCCTTTGTAATAGTTTATTGTTACTGCCAATGCTGCTGAAGTATTGTAAGCAAAGTCGATATTGTATTTATGAGTATATACAAACGTGTTCATTTTCTGTTTGACAGGTGATATATTTAATTGTCTGTAAGATGTTTAGGGAAACGCGTGAGTTACCTAACTAGTACGTGTGCATAATTCAATGGGTCAGTTGTGGAACGAAATGAATGAATAAGAAACAAAAATGGCTGCCTTATCTCTTTACATGCCTGCAATGTGACCACCTAATACGCAGATGAGATGCTCCTGGTTGGTTGGTTGGTTGGTTGTTTTTGTTTTACGGCATATCAACCCTTTTTGGGTTATTTAATACTGAATCCAAAGATTTTGAAGACAAATTTTTTTAATAGAATATATTTGTTGTTTTCACGTCGGTTTCTATTTAACCCATAGTTGGGACCCTAACAGGTACTACCACTCCGAGTCAGAGTGAACCTGGGAGCAATGATAATTAAAGGGTGGCTCCACACTCCCCAAAGCCCACAAGCTGGGGCCTCACCATTGGATATAGTTTAAGGTCATATCCAGGACCCTCATTGAGGGACTTTTACCCTCTGCAGGGGGGCAGTCAGCGGATTCTAATGCCCCACCGACAGGGCCTGCTCCTGGTTGGGGATAAAAGAGAGTTGATTTTTCAGAGAGCATGTTCATTTTGAAGAAGTAAGTTCAATCAGCAGAAGTGCATTCGCAGTTTGAGAGAAGGTGCGTTACGTGTACGGAAGTTTGGATAACTGCGTAAACCTTAACCAAGCAATTGCTGATGTGAAGGGCAGAAGAAGTAACATGCGAGTTATTTAATTATAGTATATTTGGAGTATATATATATATATATATATATATATATTTTTTTTTTCTTTTTCACAAGGTGATCACCACTTATCAAGGCCTGGAAGCCACTCAGGGATAAGGGTATTGCATGTACAGTATGTTAGTCTGGGGATTTGATAAAAAATGTCTACTTAAGGGGGGGGGGCGGTTCATCAGGAATTTGTTTACATTGCGCTTGAAGACATCCAGGTTGTAGTCAGGTGGTAAACAATCAAACGGAAGAGAGTTCCACCAGCGTGCAGTTCTAAGAAAGAAACTTTGTTCATGAAATCTACGTTTTGATTTAGGCACAAATAAAGAGTGGGGAAAAATTTTGACAGTGGTTTCAGCTAGACGGGTGTTTTTCATAAAAGATTTGCGAGGGGAGACTAGAGACTAGAGATATAGTTCTCTTTCAGGGGCTGTTAATATCGGTCAATAGGGAAACGTTCCTTATCCATCTGGGTTGATTTTGATTTGGCGGATCCTTGGAAAAGTTGCAAATGAATATCTGTACGATCCGAAGTCTTGGCTGTATTTACAGCAACTTTATTTACCAATGTTTCTCCCCATTGTAAAGTTGCTTCTTTTTTTTTTTCATGTGGTGACCACTTATCAAGGCCAGGAAGCCACTCAGGGATAAAGGTTATTGCATGTACAGTAATCAATAGGATAATATAGTAATCGTTACTAAGGGAGATTTGATAAGTGTCTTACTTGAGGGGGCGGTTTATCAGGAATTTGTTTATGTTGAACTTGAAGACATCCAAGTTGTAGTCAGGTGGGAAACAGGCAAATGAAAGAGTTCCATAGGCGTGCACTTCTAAAAAAAGAAGCTTTGTTCATGAAATCTTCGTTTTGATTTAGGCACAGATAAAGAATGGGGAAAATTATTGACAGTGGTTTCAGCTAGACGGGTGTTTTTCATGAAACATTGGCAAGGGGGAACCAGAGATTGGAGCTCAGATGAGCACTTGCCGTGGAAATAACGATAAAACAAAGACAGGCTCGCGATGCCTCTTCTATGGGAGAGAGGTTGCAGGGAAGAGAAAAGGGCATCATTAACTCCACAAATCGGGTGATCGACCTTTGACACACATTTTATTTACGTTCACATTTTTTTCACCAATATTTTTTAACAAAAATTTATTTTTAAATATTTATTTCGCTTCCATAACATCTTTTTATTATTCAAACATTTTTTTTTTCTTTGTTATGTTATCTTCTATCTATATATAGAAAAGGCAAAATGTGCGTGTGTGTTTGTATGTCTGCTAAAAACTTTCGACAGACGCAACAAAAATAGTCATCATTGAAAAGCTTGGACTCTTGGATGAGAAATATCCAAAAATTGGCCAAAAACATTAATTCTTTGACCATCAACTGGGTCATTTCTTACAAAGAGGGATCACTTTTGTCGTCGACATTTTTGCAAAGTCGTTTACGCCTTGCAATGACTAAGCTAAATTTGAACGGCTGTGACATCATATGTCATGGTGGCTGCAGTGGCTAAACCGTTCGCTTTTTTTTTTTTTTTTTTCACTTCCTTTTCCTCTTAGCATTACAGGTTCGAGCCTGCCTGTGTACTCCTCTTTTGTGCTTGCATGGGTACTTACTGCTATTTTAATTTTTCTCGGGGGGGGGGGGGGTAATATTGTTTTTAAGGCTCCATTGATCAATTATCGCACGGGTACTCGCAACCATTTTCATTTTTTAAGGGGTTTTGAAACATTTTTAGGGCTCCCGTTGATCAATACCCTTACCATAAAACCTCTCCACACCTAGGCAATGCCGGGTACCCCCGCTAGTTCAAAATATTTCTAATCTAAATACTGACAATCTAACCAGTATTTTCAGAGAGCCAATAACAAAGTCAATACAACATCATATGAACATACGCTTCAAAGACATGAAAAAAAAAAAAAAGCAATAACTAACCTTTGTTTTTTTTTCCTTCGTCCGAGTTTTGACTTTCTTTTTAACCTTCTTCTTTTCGGGGAACCTTCTGGAAAATAAAAAGAAAAATTGCTAAAAATGGAAACCAAGAAATTTTTTTTTTTTTTTTTTTTTTAATTTATAAAATTTAGTTAAACATCCATTTTACATGCTGGCAAGTGTTCCTATTTACAATGCCTCCCCACAGGACAGAGTTAGACACCAGAGTCGTTTTTTAATGTGGAGAAAAGGAACAAAAATAAAAATAAAAATTGTCTCAGTCGTGAAGGATTTCTCCTCCACTGACAGAACAAGAAATTGAAGTGCAGCATCCGAAGAACAGATACTACACTGATCTTGTCCCGAAGGCCAAGTAGGTGAATCCTGGCATGTGTTGGACAGCTTTAAAACTAATCTTCGTTCACAAATCATTTATCACTTCTTCCCAGGTTTTCCTTGACCTTCCGCTCCCAACTGACCTTTCTATTTCAACTGTACTACATCTATTAACCGAAGAACTCATCCACTCTTTCAACATGACCATACCAACAAAGTCTCCTGTTATCTTATACAGTCTCCATTCAATCTTCCTCCGAGATCACAGATCTAAGCCCGTCTTAAGACTCACATTCCACAACTACCGTGTCATTTCTCTCCATGCAACACATATCCTCAACCCTCATTGGCTAGATCACTGCATAGACTGATAAACTCTTACTGGTTGACAGTGGGAATGCTTTTGTTGGTCAATAACGGCAGAAGTTCTGAGCTTATTTCATCTACTCATAACTCTTGCAATTACACTAGCACCTGTTCCACCCTGTGCTCCCCACAATAAAAAAAACTTCAGAACTTCATCATCTAAATATGCTTTGTCTGGGACGGATATCTTGTGAGCTATGATGAAAGAAAAAGAAGAAAATTGTTCCTAAAAAAAAAAAAAAAAAGTTTTAAAACCTACGAGATAACACAAAGTGTAGAATCTGTTCTGATGCTACACGTAATCCATTGGCCAAGATCAAAGTGTAGTATCTGTTCTTCAGATGCTGCACTTCCATTTCTTGTTCTCTTTCGGTGGAGGGACAGTCCTTCACGACTGAGACAATTTGTTTTTGTACCTTTTCTCCACATTATAAAATCGACCCTGGTGTCTAACTGTCCTGTAGGGAGGCATTGTAAATAGTTACACTTAATCCATTCTCTTCTCGGTCAGTGAAGAAGTGTTAGAGAATGGATCGAGAGAGAGAGGGAGGGAGGTGAGTAAATTATATTGTAGACACGTTGACCGGAAATGAGGGTCATCTGATCGGATTGCGTGTGAATCACGTGATCAGGTTAGCTGAGTCGAGAAGATTGGTTTTGGACTTAGAAGGCAATGGACGGCTCAACAGTCGTTCCCTCCCCCTCACTGGAGGGGACGCTGACGTGTGTGGAAAAGAAACCAAGAAATGAAACCATGCAGGCCAGAGATTCACTTCCATCCTTCTGCAGCCGACATCTGGAAGATGAATAAAAACTATAAAACCAATTCCTTGTCTTGGAGTGAATGAATCCTCGTCAAAAACAGGTTCCCGTCTCCTCTCCAAGACACGAGATGATTCCAGGTAGACCAACATCCACAACACATGAAGGTATGTCCAAAATACATGTACCACACACACAGAAGCATATGAACAATTAAATATGAAGATGCAACAAATAGACAGAACAACTAGACGATCACACACATGATACTACAACACAACAGAAGTACTTTTAGACAGAGGTAATTTTTATTTTTGTTCCAATCTAAAGTCTCCTCCCCCTCCTTATGGATAGCTGGGTTTTCTGGATATTAAAAACCAACCTTGTGTCTAGTTTTGTCCTCGTGGCGGAGGCAAGCAAATGAGAACAGAAAGAACTCATATCCATTATTTATCATAAAAGGAAAATGTCTATTTGTATGCCCAAGTATGTCCAAGGATGGAGTATTGCTACCACATCTGGGCAGGAGCTGCTAAAAACAGTCTATCCTGCCTTGACAGAGTACAAAACAGACTTTGTGGCTTAATGGGGGGATGCTCTTTTCTCTTCCCTGCAGCCTCTCTCCCACAGAAGAGACGTTGTGAGCCCGTCTTTGTTTTATCGTTATTGTCATGGCAAGTGCTCGTCTGAGCTCCAATCTCTCGCCCCCCCCCTCGCCAATCTTTCACAAAAAACACCCGTCTGGCTGAAACCACTGTCATTAATTTTCCCCACTCTTTATCTGTGCCTAAATCAAAGCGTAAATTCCAGTAGCAAAGCTTCTTTCTTAGAAGTGCACGACTGTGGAACTCTCTTCCGGTTGCCTGTTTCCCCGCCCGACTACAACTTGGATGTTTTCAAGTCCAATATAAACAAATGATGAACCGCCCCCTTAAGTAAGACACTTTATCAAATCTCCAATACTAATGATTACTACGATACTATCCCATTGATTACTGTACACGCAATAACCCTTATCCCAAGTGGCTTCCGGGCCTTGATAAGTGGTGACCTCCATGTAAAAAAAAAA
>NC_136515.1:5119184-5236684 GCF_053919585.1 Euprymna scolopes | reverse complement strand
TATACTTGTTAATATATACATGTTAACAAGTATATATGTACACGAGTAACATTCCAAGAGTAATGCCTCCTATTTTTTTTTATTCCACCCCAATGGTTACAAATTGCATGTTCATGAGTTGAAATTTTCACCACTCTGTTGCAGATATTGACGGTGCGAAATGAAGAAAGCAACCTGTGTCATTGAATTTCCTGTAAATGTGCATTGCGAATGGTGGTGAATATGTAGCAAAATAAATTCCAGAGCACAAAAGGTCGCTCATGTTAATGGTACCATTCCCATCTTCGTAGCCCTTTAACTAGCGGCGGACAAAATGGAGATGGTTTATAAGGTTTGTTTTGACGGAGTCTCTCTTCAAAATCTACCAAAAGTCAGGTAATTATCTAATCAATATGAAAATTTTCGAAACGTGCCAATAATATCCAAGATGAGAATGCGATTACCACCGGTTTTATGATCACTAACAAGAAGCTATGTACTGGTCAATTTAGTCAGTCATAGTAGACTTTTTTTTTTTTTAATTTTAACTTTTAAAAAAAAAAAATTTTTAAATAAAATTTTAAAAAACAATTTTTTTTTAATTTTTTTTTTAAATTAAAAAAAAATTTAATTTTTTTAAATAAAAATTTAAAAATAAAAAATAAAATAATTTTCTTTGAGTTTTTTCCCCCATGACCTTGTTTGATACATTGTTATATCTAATCCATCGCCAGTATGTAGAAGTAAAAGAAATATAATCTGGTATACACCACCCTATAATCTAATGCTAAAAATCAAACTTGGCAAAAATGTCCTTAATCTCATCGTAAAATACTTTTCCGTAGCCGTCCGTTGCACAGAATATATAATAAAAGTATCTGAAATTCGTCCTATAGTTGCTGTAAAAACTTAGAAAAGCTATGTCATGGTCAATTTAGTCAGTCATAATAGACTTTTTTTTCTTTTAATATTAACCTTTTTCTTTTTTTAAATTCAAAAAAAAAAAAAAAAAAAAAATTTTAATAAAATTTAAAAAAAACAACATTTTTTTAAGTTTGTTTTTTTAAATTAAAAAATTTAATTTTTTTGAATAAAAATTTAAAAATAAAAAATAAAACAAAAAAATAAAACAAAACCAAGTGAAGCATGCATGGTCTCCTGTGAGCGCACAGTGAACGAAGCATAAAAAAATGATTAGGTTCAAGATTTGCCGCCCCCCCCCTCTCCATTTATCCCCAAAAGTCCCCAGGGAACGTCAAATCCTGGTGAAAATGAACAAACAGTGCAGTTTTAAACCTTAACATATGTAAATTTCTGCACCATGCAAAAAAAGAAATGGCGAAGTCCATTATTTGCCATCACCCCAAAAGCTGCCACGGTCTTACCAAGTTTACATTGGAGTTCAGCACCATACAAAACTGCTAAATAGACATACACTGAAAATTTTGGACAAATATGGTAAAATAGTCCCAAAAATGGAGTATTTTTATTAGCCCTAAAAGAACCCCTGGGGCACACCCAAGAGTTATCGCGAAGTATAGACAAATAAAATTATATAGAAATCAGTTAGTTACAACTTTTCAGAAAGTTTTATAAAAATCCAAAGCATCATTTTTTTTTTAATAAGCACAAAAGTGTCAATTTTAGCCATTTTAGCTCAACCGGAATTTTCCTGGAAAATCCGTTTTGTTACTTTTTTTTTTACTCATCTCATGTTTAGTGTTTGTGCAAAATTTCAAAAAATTCCAAGGCATAGTCATTGAGAAAAATGCGGAGGGACGAACGGACAAGGGTGAATTTACAGATCCAACCTCCTTTTGTCGAAGGGACCAAAAATTAAAAAGAAAATTTTAAAAAATAAAAATAAAAAATTTCTTAAAAATCAATGTGATTTCCGAAATGCAACTGATTTTATATTTTTTTTTGAATGCATATCAAAAATTGCCAAAGTCAATATATCGTGAACTGCTCATTTGGGAGTGAAAGAGTAAAGTTCCATCATACTTGTTTTACAAATATTTCAATGGAATGTGCTCTGATGAACTCCTTGCAATTGTGCCCCCCTCTGTACATATCCCCGACAAACTCATTTAACAAAATCACACCACTCCACTGTTGAGGTCCCTAAATGCCAGAAAGCTTTCTACTCTAATAGTTTCTTCCCTCGAACAGCTAAACTTTGGAATTCCTTCCTTACTGCCTGCTTCCCTGGCGGTACTGATATGCAGAAGTTTATATGTAACAGTACTTTTGCTACACCTGGCCAAGAGCTGTTCGAAGCACCCTATCCTGCCTTGACAGACTTCAAAACAGACTTCATAATCTAGTAAGGGATGCCCTTTTCTCAGCTCTGCAACATCTTTCCCACATTAAAGACGTCATGAACTCGTCTCTGCTCTATCGTTATTTTCATGGCAAGTGTTTGACCGAGCTCCAATCTATGGTCCTCCCCACGCCAATCTTTCACAAAAAAAAAAAACACTCATCTAGCCAAAAACACTATCAATAAATTTCCCCCACTCTCTATCGGTGCCCAAACCTAAACATGAATTCTATGAACAAAGCTTCTTTCCTAGAACTGCCCGCCTGTGGAACTCTGTTCCGTTGGTCTGCTTTCCAGCTGACTACAATATTGTCATATTCAAGTCCACCGTAAACAAGTTCTTATTGAACCGTCCTCATAAATAATCTAATTATACCAAATTACCACTGCAAATGATTATTATGCAACCGATTCAATGACTACAATACACACATAGACCCTTATCCTCGAGTGGCCTCCGGGCCTTGATATGTGGTAACCCCTTTGTAAAAAAATTTTTTTTTAAAAATAAATAAAAGAATAAAAAAAAACATCCTGCTAATCTTTCCTAGGAATGTTCCTAAATAGTAGCCCCTTACGTCCAAGTGACAATATGCCTTGTTTAGGGTGAACGTGAGTTAAAGTTATTTTGTACCCAAAATTTCCCAAGGTCACTCACTTTCGTTTTTTGTCGCTATCCTGTCCCTCCCCCTCGGCATAATTTGATTTGCAGACAACACCCATTCACTATTTTGTTACCTGAAGAATTTCAAATCCTGCTGACCTAAAATATTTTAACTACATACATCAATCATCACTCATGCACAACCGATTTGAACCATCCCAAGTTGCTGGTCAGAAATAAAGAAAAATATATAGGCTTAGTCGCTATTTGCATACACTATTTACCTAGATATATTACTTAAAAAACTCATTCAATCAGCATAATAGATATACTAGCAGCTGCCCGGTGTTGCCCATTCTTAAAATACGCATAAATATCATATTTTAATGCATGCAGAAACAGACATGTGCATGCGAGTATTATGTTTTTCTAAACAGTTCATTTCTTGTTAAGAAAGAAAAAAAAAAAAAAACACTCAAGCCGAGATCGAAACCAAAACCTAAAGACAGCGAGTCAAGTACGATAACCATTAAGCTAGCTTGACACAAACTTTTAAAAAATGTTTTCAAACCTACTTATTCTTAATATAAGGAAGCTGTCGTGTGAACGAATCGCGCATGCGCAGTCGTGAAACAGTTGACAAATAGATAAAAATCTGATAAGGCCCAATTTTTTTTTCATTTTTGACCCCTTAGCAACACTTTTTCCATTGTTGGAAACTGAGTAAAGTTTTCCACACGTCTGAGTATCCTATATACCAAACTTAAAGTCTTTAGATCAAAAATTCGTGGAGTATATAGGTTTAAAGTTGTCCTCACACATATTCCCAGACGTTTTTATTTTTACATAATACTGATACTGAAATGTTTATGTGGGAACTAAATAGACATCAGGCGACGTGGCTTTTAAAAAAGTCCAGTCTTTATTATTAAGGCACAAAAGAAAATTCTTATTAAGAACTAGACTTTTGTAAAAGCAACATCACCTGATATCTACTAGTTCGTAATAACTGAAACATACTCATGAATGTGTAGCGATACTTAAATGTTTATGTAAAAATAAAGTATACCTTGCTCTACATTGTATTGAGCACTCTTGCATAATCCTCGTTGAACATTCATTGGATGGTTTTCCTTTGAATAATTTTAACCCGAGATATATATATTACTTGTGCAAATGGAAATTCAATTAACTTTCTTGAAGTTATATATTTGGATTTTACCGTCACTGGATTATTTAACTTCCAGACTATCCATTCACGTGTAATCACCTTTTTCGTTACCATATTCCCTCTGCTTCACTTTTTTTGTTATCAAGTAAGATCTTTGACTTACTTGTTGTTTCATCAAATACTTTTGCATGCAAAATCCGATCCTGCATTTTGCTAATTCCTACCCTCTGATGAGAAGGAAAGTATTTCTTCGAAACTCCGCGGATTAAGGACTATCCATATTATCAAGTGTTTCCTTTTCAGATTAAATATTTTTTTAACTCTTTTTCAAAGTGTTTTTAACATGTTTTATTAACTGTTTGCTCGTATATATATAATTAGAGTTATACAAATGAACTATATAGAGTCGCTTTTAAGAATAAAAACATCTCTACTTGTACATAAAGTTTAATATGTATACGCGTTTCATCTCACAGAGACAAGGTTTCTTATATATATTGCCCAGGTGTTTGGAAGTGTGTGCTGAGCAAAAAGTGGTAGTAGGCAGGTATGCTCGAATCCGTACCAAGAAGGAGTAAAAGAACATGGGAAAAAAAAAAAAAAGAAAGAAAAACGTGACGTGTTTGCTGTTGCGTCCATCGCCAAACCGGAAGTGACGTCAGTTAAAATTAAAGCCAGACAATCGAAAAGAGAAGATAACTTTGGAAAAATATCGGAAAAAAAAAAAAAAAAAAAAAAAAGCAACCCTTTCCAGTATAAAAGTGCCCAGTTGAGCATGAAGGAATTAATTTTTGGGGGCCAATTTTTCGATATTTGTTCGAAGGGTCAAGCTTCAAAATGATACCGATCTCGTGAAAATCCGTCGCCTCTGTCTAAAGTTTTAGGCAGACATACATACATTCAGACAGACAGGTGAGATTTGCATTATTGATAATTAGTTAAAAAAAAAAAAAAAAAAAGAAAAAAAAAGGATTCCAGCAAAGTGCTCTATTATAAGGAAAAATCCGAAAATAAGAGCGTATTATGTTTTATTTACAGAAAGTTTAGATAAGTTATCGGTACCGTCGGTTTCAACCCTGATAATTAGGAAGCGTTTTAGATACCCATATCAAGCTTCAGCTGATTAAGAAGCTTTGAGTAAAAGAAAAATAGCAGCCGTATAATCCGACTTCTAAAAAACTTACACTTACAATAGATAATTCAACTATGTACAGACGGGAAAAATAAGAAAGCCTTAACTAAAATTGTTAAATAGAAATAGCACAAGCCGACTTCTCAAAAGCCTACAATTATAAACATATAAGCATCCATATACCGTACTGTTTTGCTGTATCACAGCCCATCAGTAGGGGTGTACCGATTAATCAACAGGTAATCAGTAATCAACCTAATCGGCCACTTTGCCAATTGGACAATTTGCCAATTAATCGGCTGATTAATTACTTTTCTCTTTCCTATTGAATTTAAATCATTTCATCACTGCCAAGTGACTCATCAGCTAACTTTGTCGCATTAACATAGTAACTGCTAATTTAACTTGGCATTTAATTGTCTGGTCACTATTTTGGCTTTTTGTATTTATAAACTTAAATCACAAAATTGTTAATTTTACTTAACATTTAATCAAGTATCTGGCCACAATTATGGACTTTTGTCGTTATCAAATAAAATTACAAAATACAATTCCAATTCTTACATGAATATAATTTAATAATTAGATAAGAAAAAAAAAAGAAATTACAAACCAACTACAAAGTACAAACTGTAATTCTTTAAGTGAATAACTATAAGCTGAAGTTCTGCACCTGCTGCTGCTGCTCTACTTCCTCTTCTATTCTTGCTGCCTTCCACCTCTACTCTCGTAGTCTCCTCACTATTTAAAGTTGAATACTTTTAAGTTGTAATGTAGAAACATTAGAGTTTCTCCATTCTCAGAACACAGCCTGTTCCTTGTAAGTTCATACGCATTACCACCTGTACTAAAGAGCCTCTCACTCTCCACAGATGAAGTTCTTGCGTTTAAATATTTTAAAGCTGGTTTACTCAGGTCTCCTGTGTCCACTTCCACCACTGAAATGGATCATCACCTCTTGTAGTTGTAAAGCTATGTAATGGTTGTGTACTTAACCAGAAGAGATGTATTCCTTTTGAGTTTAAATTGTGATCCTTGTATTTCTGTTGTAGTTGAAGTCCCCAGGTTTAACTCGGCTTTTACATGCTCTAAGTTTGGATTTGTTATTGTAGGCTTATTTGAAGTTAATTTTTTTGGATTTGTTACTGTAGGCTTATTTGAAGTTAATTTTTTTGGATTTGTTACTGTAGGCTTATTTGAAGTTAATTTTTTTGGATTTGTTACTGTAGGCTTATTTGAAGTTAATTTTTTTGGATTTGTTACTGTAGGCTTATTTGAAGTTAATTTTTTTGGATTTGTTACTGTAGGCTTATTTGAAGTTATTTTTTTGGATTTGTTACTGTAGGCTTATTTGAAGTTAATTTTTTTGGATTTGTTACTGTAGGCTTATTTGAAGTTATTTTTTTGGGATTTGTTACTGTAGGCTTATTTGAAGTTAATCTTTTTGGATTTGTTACTGTAGGCTTATTTGAAGTTAATCTTTTTGGATTTGTTACTGTAGGCTTATTTGAAGTTAATTTTTTTGGATTTGTTACTGTAGGCTTATTTGAAGTTAATTTTTTTGGATTTGTTACTGTAGGCTTATTTGAAGTTAATTTTTTTGGATTTGTTACTGTAGGCTTATTTGAAGTTAATTTTTTTGGATTTATTACTGTAGGCTTATTTGAAGTTAATTTTTTTGGATTTGTTACTGTAGGCTTATTTGAAGTTATTTTTTTGGGATTTGTTACTGTAGGCTTATTTGAAGTTAATCTTTTTGGATTTGTTACTGTAGGCTTATTTGAAGTTAATTTTTGGGGATTTGTTACTGTAGGCTTATTTGAAGTTAATTTTTTGGATTTGTTACTGTAGGCTTATTTGAAGTTAATCTTTTTGGATTTGTTACTGTAGGCTTATTTGAAGTTAATCTTTTTGGATTTGTTACTGTAGGCTTATTTGAAGTTAATCTTTTTGGATTTGTTACTGTAAGCTTATTTGAAGTTAATCTTTTTGGATTTGTTACTGTAGGCTTATTTGAAGTTAATTCATCAAACAGGCTTGAAAGAGATAGAGTTTTGCTTTCACTTTGATCTTCTCAACCATAAACAGAGCTTGAAGAGACGCATCCTACTGATTCTGCTTCATTATCATCAGTAGAAAGTAGAAGATGTAGAATCCAATTCTCAGTGTTTTTCATGTCATTCTTCTGAAATTTAAATTTAAATCTTGGATCTGGGAAAGTAGACACGTTTTTATCATTATACATATATATATATATATATATATATATATATATATATATATATCAAATAAGAATTACAGTTAAGTTTACCAAAATAATCCAATCACGTGAAATCACCTTTTTCTTCACCATATTCCCTCTGCTTCACTATTTGTTACCAAGTAAGATATATGACTTGTAGTTTCATCAAATACTTTTGCAAGCAAAATCCGATCCTGCATTTTGCTAAATCCTGCCCTCTGATGAGAAGGACAGTATTTCTCCGAAACTCTGCAAATTAAGGACTATCCACTTATTTTATGCTTCCTTTTTACAATTAAATATGTTTTTAACTCTTTTTCAAAGTGTTTTTTTTTTTTACGTGTTTTATTAACTACTTGTTCTTATATGTACATATATATAGAAATAGCGTGGTTGCTCGGCATTGCCCGGGTGTTTGGAGGTGTAAAAAAAAAAAAAAAATGGTACTAGGCAGGAAGGTTAGAGCCCATAGCATGAAGGAGGAAAAGAATGTGAAAGAGTTGGTAATTAAAAGACGAAATAGAAAAAATAAAAAAAAAGATAAAGAGAGGTGGGATCGAACTCGAAAACGTGGGGTGATTGGTCTTTCTCGCTAACCATTACTCCATAGTGGACAGTTAAATGAGTTTGTAATTAAGTTAAGAGTCATGCAGGTGCAGAAATGAATGTTGCTTTTTAAATCTGGTTGAAGGCCAGTTAAGCTTTCAGCCGTATTTGTTTCCCCACGATGTTGGGGAAAACCAGCTCTCCCCCCCCCACAAAAGGAGAAACTCTGGCAGTGTCCAAATGAATAGCAATTGTCTGATATGAAGGGTTTCCCCCCACATTGATCAAAGCTGATTGCTTTCAAGACGTTCCAGCCCGGAAGGCCAGGTAAATGCCTTTGCTTTGATCAATTTCGTTTATTTATGTGAGAAAGAAACACTGGAAACCAGGAATTTTTTAAAAACTATCAAAATAAAGATAGAGACGACGTCCATTCGCAAATCGGAGATATTACGATCTTGGAATTATAAGAAAAGTTCTCCATAAACACAACTGATGCGAGAAGGTTGATGAAAAAAGCCTTTCACGGACATACACGTTGCCTTTTATATAATAGATGAAAATCTTGTTTCCATCGATTCATTGAATTGTTCAACAGTGGTAAGGATTCCACCAAAGTCAGAAACACTAGAATTAGATTGGACAGCTTTTGACAGAAATAACCTTAGCTGACTTGAACAAATATTTGCACATGTGTAGAGGCGGACTTGAACCCAACTTATGCCAAGTTCCAATTTTGACCAATTAGCAGCTCCTTTTACTAGCCAAAAATCAAATCTAATTTGTTCCCGAGGTCCGAATCCCCTATATATTAAGTTTAAAGTCTGTAGACCAAAAATCAAAAGCAGTTTGATAGAGACAGTTTCACACACACACACAAGATCACTTCTCTTTCTCATTATATATCTCATTTTTTTTTTTCATTCAAGCAAATATTATTAAATGCAACGAAGAGACTTTGCTTTATGATCCTTTTTTTTTTTTTTTTTTAATTTTTCGATTTTCCATATATTCTTTTTCCAAATAAAAATAAAAAGTTCCATAATTGTTGCTGTCACAAGCACTTTCGATTCGTCCATGAATCATCACCAGGTGTTGAAGTCAAAGTCCGAAGGAGCGAAAATGAGAATTAAAAGTGAAAACTAAAATATACACTAAACGGCGATAAGTTAAAATATATAGAGTCGATGAAAAGTCGATTAAAAATAAAGGTCGATTAAAAATTTGAGTATTAAAAACAGCAAGTTCGTGAACACCGTTAACAAAGTCCGTCCAATACGAACTACGCAAGACATTTTAGAACGTTACTGCTTTTCTCAAATGCAATATCATTTATAGTAACTTGAAGGGTTCTAATATATGTCGTTGATTTTAATACTCGAATTTTTAATCGACTTTTCATCGACTCTACATATTTTAACTTATCGCCGTTTACTGTATATTTTAGTTTTCACTTTTAATTCTCCTTTTCGCTCCTTCAGACTTTTTACTTCAACACCTGATGATGATTCGTGGACGAATCGAAAGCGCTCGTGACAGCAACAACTATGGAACTTTTTATTAATATTTTTGATTTTGATACAAAAAAAGATTATACGGAAAATTGAAAAATTAAAAAAAATGAATCATAAAGCAAAGTGTCTCCGTTGCATTTAATAATATTTGCTTGAATATATATATGCATCAAAGATATATATATATATATATATATATATATATATATGCATCAGAGAGACGTAACATCCTTAAAATGTTTTTCCTATATGAACTTTTTAATAGAAAATCTTGACCAAGGTCTACTCATTAAACGTTTCTGTTGGATATGGAGATTATATATATATATATATATCATTAGCGGGGAAACCCAACGTTGCCCGGTATTGAATGCGGATCAACGAATGTTCTTGTGGTAGTAATTCTTCTAATGCACTCACCTCCAAAAGACAGAAAGTCTGTTCTGTTTGCTGTCAACACGTGGGGGCTGAGAGAGGAAGAAGGGTAAGAAGAAGAAGAGGTAAACGTGGTTGGTTTATGGGAAAGAGGGCGAGACTAACCGCGAGAATTCCCAAGATTTGAGAGGAATAAAAGACCGAACTCGGATAGATAGGCGATTGTGCTTTTGCTCAAGCAGAAAAAAAAACGGTGAGAGGAGAGAAAAGTCCCTTCCTAAAGAAAGTTCCGGCTCAAAGTGAGGCTGAAGGACCCAACAGATTTCAGTTCCACACTTCCAATACTTTTGTCATCAAAATTGATGAAATTGCCAATTTTTAGATCAAACTCATTGATTGCCTGCTCTAGTCAGGGACCTAGCATAGTGCACCGGGAAGAAGCTTCACATGCCTCCCCACAATGACTTGGTCCACAATACACTGTAGCATATAGTTGATATTTCACAATTATTTTTTATGATCGCTTGAATTAAAGTTTAAAATGCAAAAGACAATTATCATCATTCAACTGTGTTTTAAACAGAAACATTCATTTTGAGTGCGCCCCAGTCTTATCAAAGAATCTACAGTCGATTTTATATGCCGGGCCATTTTGCTTGTGCAATGATAAAACTTCTCAAATGCACTTGTAAGGTTAAGCTGTATAAGGGTGTTAACAGTCACAATCTGACTGTTCCTTCCTTAAGATTTTTTCGATTATCGATTTTTTATACTTTAGGTCTTCCGATACAAACTGTTTAAGAAGTCCCAAACACATAGTACATCTGTGTAATTTATAAAAGAAATTAACCCAGCCGTTTCAGAGTCCGTAGGAAGCGAATTCACAGACAAATAGAGCTTCGGGCCAAGATCAAAGTGTAGTATCTGTTCTGATACTACACTTCACCTTTCTGTTCTGTCAGTGGAGAAGAGGTCCTTCATGACCGAGAATTATTATTTTTGTTCTTATCCAGAGTGCCCCTTTTGGGGGGAGTTGGATTTTTCCCACATTTAAAACCGACCTTGTGCCCAACTGCCCTCGTGGGGAGGCAAGTAAATAGGAACATTTAGATGTAAATAAAAGTTTATCTTTTCTCTTTAGAAATGCGCAATTCGTAGTCGCTTTATATTTTTCCAGACTAAAGTTACTATTTTTCGTAGTTAATGATCCATTTTTTAATGTTGGGCGTTTTATTTTTATTTTTTATTTTTTTTTATTTTTATTTTTTTTTTTCAAATCTGGTGTGTACGCTATTATGCATCTAAAAACAGTTCCATCTTGAAAGAAAAAGGGGTCACCCATAGGGAGGAGTATTCATGCCAAATTATAAACAATTTGTGAACTTCAAATGTTTCTATAACTATTGCAACAACTTGGTTTTTCTGCATGTCCGACACAAGATCAAAACACGTCAGCGAGATTTTCAAGAATTTAATTTTTCAATAATGTTCCAGGTAAGTTTCACATGCAGGCTATCTTCACTTGGTTCATGGTTTCCCATTCGCAACCCCACATATTTATGGGTTAGGCTCTTAACTATTACAGAGTTTAATAAAAATAAAAAAAATAAAAAAAGAAGCATAGAGACACGGCTGGGAAACGGAGTGGGGGGCATGGCTGGGAGACGGGGAGAGACGCGGCTGGGAGACGGGGAGAGACGCGGCTGGGAGACGGGGAGAGACGCGGCTGGGAGACGGGGAGAGACAGCTAGGAAGGGGAAAAGAGAGTGGATATAAAGAAATGAAGAGGATACCGAGAGATTTCGGAGGATAAAAAAGATATAGCCACAGCCACACACAGCATCAACAAATTGTGTTATAAAACATCGCTTGAAGATACAATTAAAAAAAAAATTAACCAACTAATCCCTTAATCCCTGCTTAATCCGCATAAATATTAATACATTTAATACAGTCAAATATATTTAAGTAAATTTACAAATAAAAAATTTTTTAAAATTTTTTAAAAAACGTTCGATCTAGACACGACGAACGAAATGCTATCTTGACTCGGAGACAACAGTAGTAATAGTAGTAACAGTAGCATTCTGAACAGTCCTTTTCAAAGGATGAAGAAGCTGAGCCGATGATGATAGTTCGGATACAGTAAATAGCAGAAGTCAGACGCCGACAAAGTCCAACGAACCACATAAAATGGTAGGGTTCCCTGATGGAGATGGCAGACAGACAAAATATCACATATCACAATATTCCAAGAATTATTGATTGAACAAACTGTACTGATGCACTCATTCGAATCGTTGGTCTTTGCTATATGGGGAATGGGGGAGGGGGTCAGGTTTACGTCGACGAATGTTCAGGAAAAATTTAAGGAAGCGACGAAACGGGGTGTGGGGAGGGGAACACGCGAGAAAAAAAAATTTGTTTGTATTTTTTTTTTTTTTTATCCGTGTAAAAAATGTTGCTAAACTGATTGGTTAAAATAAATAAAAATAAAAAGGTGTTTTAGAGTCGACAGATCGATTTTTTTTTAATTAATATGTAGTTTTAAGCAAAAAATGATATTACGTACTTAATTGTCATGTCGAAATTAGTACTAGATCCAAGAAAAACGAAAATTCATAGAGTAGAAAGTTATTTATAGTTAAAAGTAATTTTTACGGAAAAATTGGGTAAAATTGCATTTTTCTTAAATGTTATAAAGTAGACGATAAAGAGTTCATACAGAGGACATAAGTCGGAAAGCAAAATTGAGATTACACCGTTATGGCTTAAGACATTCGTAGTCTATAGCGATAATCTTTATTTTACTAAAAACACAATAGTAGTTCTACTTAGTGAATTTTGGATATATTACTATTTTCGACATGACAATCAAGTGCGTAACGTCGACTATCTTAACAAGCACCGAAATAAAATATTAAAAATATTTTTTAATAAGTTGAAAAAATTAATTAAAATTAAAATTTTAATTAACAAAAAAAAAAAAAAAATCCATGCATATTCCAGAGTACAACAGAGCAAATACAATTCGACAAGATACACCTGAAGAAGGTCGGAAGTTACATCGACCGAAACGTTATGGAAATAACACTGAAGATGAGAGCAATAGTCGGAAGAATTCACATAATACAGATTACATATACAGTGTATCATTTACGTTTCATTTCTCTCCATGCAACGCATGCCCTCAACCTAGCCAGATTTTATTTGCGTACACTTATTCGATAGATTCTCCCCCCCCCCTTTTTTTTTTACATGGTGGTCACCACTTATCAAGGCCCAGAAGCCACTTGGGGATAAGGGTTATTGCGTATACAGTAATCAATTGGATAATATCGTAGTAATGTTAACGAGCATCTCTCCCCCCCTCTCTGGCTTTCTTACTCTTTCTATTTTCTCTCTCTGTGTCTCTATAAGAGAATAGAGAAGGAGAGAGGGAGAGAGAGAGAGAGAGAGAGAGGTGAGTAAACGTGGAGGTAGACACGTTTACCAGAACCAAAGGTCAGCTGACCAAATTACGTATGTGTGACGTGGTTGGCTAGATCTGTGAGATTTGATTTGAGCTTTGAAGAAGACGGACGTTTTTCCGTGGTCTCCCCCTCTTAACTGGGGAGGGGGGAGACTAACGCTGACGTGTGTGAAGAAGAGCCCACACAAGCGATTTCACTTCCACTTCTGCAGAACCTCTGGGGAAAGTGAAATAAAAAACTATAAAACCATTTCATCGTCTTGGAGTGATAAATCTTCGTCAAACAGGTATCAAGTCTCCCTCCAGGATGAGAAATTTCCAGATTGTTCGTTTTGAAGAAGCAGAGGTAGGTTCAGAAATTACATGTCACACACACGATTCCCTTTATGATAATCAAACACACAACCATTTATATTAGAGACAATCACACGGAATCTTTGATGTTATATAGTGTATACACCCAAACGTAAAAAGTGCCCCTAAATGAAGAACTCTATATAACATATTCAAATGTAACGAAAGCTCAATTTGGTCCCCCTCAAGGATAACCTCGATGATAACGAATATATAACAGTAATCGTTAGTAATGGAGATTTGATAAAGTGTCTTAAGGGGGTAGTTTATCAGGAATTTGTTTATGTTGGACTTGAAGAAGTTGTAGTCGGGTGGGAAACAGGCAAACGGAAGAGAGTTCCACAGGCGTGTACTTCTAAGAAAGAAGCTTTGTTCATGGAATCTACGTTATGATTTAGGCACACATAAAGAGTGGGGAAAATTATTGACAGTGGTTTCAACCAGACGGGTGTTTTTCGCGAAAGATTGGCGAGGAGGGGGAGGGAGATACTGGAGCTTGGACGAGCACTTGCCATGGAAGTAATGATAAAACAAAGACAGGCTCACAACGTCTCTTCTGTGGGAGAGAGGTTGCAGGGAATAGAAAAGAGCATTCCCCACTAAGCCACAAACCTAATTTTGTACTGTCAAGGCAGGATATGCTGTTTTTAGCAGCTCCAGCCCAGATGTCGCAGCAGTACTCCATCCTTGGACGTACTTGGCTTTTATACAGATAGAGAATTGTTTCCACAGTGAAATATCTTCTGGAGCGATAGAAGGATCTTACCATTTTTCCAGCGACCTTGGCAACAGACTTGATGTACGTGTTCCATTTCAGGTCAGGACTAAAGGTCAAACCCAGAAGCTTATCAAAACATGGAGCCTTCCCTAGACGAGAGTCATCCATTTCAACTGATGCCAGATGGGGATCAGAGCGTTGATGATGTAAAGATAGGAGCTTGGTTTTAGATGCATTAAAGGTAACCAGCTACCTCTTCCCCCACTGTACTGCGTACTCAAGATCAGAGGAGAGAGAATCAGAGAGAACTGTCATTTACAGCCTTTGATGTGTTGCCATAGATGGTCATGTCATCAGCATAGATGTCAACGAATGATTTAAGTATGTGTTTTGGGAGATCATTGATGTAGATCAGGAAGAGAGTTGGGCTCAGGATGGATCCCTAAGGGTCTTCAGCATTAATACTGTGGGCCTCTGATTACTGCCCATCAACCACTACTCTTATGAGCCTATCAGAGAGAAATGATTTAATGATTGAGAAAACATTTCCATTTATACCGTAGCTGGAAATCTTGCGAAGTAGGCTCTTATGCCATACCTTATCAAAGGCCTTTGATATGTCAAGAGCAATTGCCCTAGAAAGGAAGCCTTTGTCGAGAGATTCACTAATCCTGTGAGATATAACCGTTAGCATACCTGCTGTAAATCTGGCAGAACGGAAACCATATTGCATGTCATTAAGAAGGTTATTTCTGCTGAGGTGGTTTACTACTTCTCTATTTAATATGGATTCCAGCAACTTACTCATGACACACAGGAGACTTATTGGTCTGAATTAAGGGGGGGGGGAGATAACTTATCACCTGAATTCTTAAATACAGACCATACTGATGAGGTTTTCCAGGGTGTTGACAGTCATAACGCTATGTAGGTTAGTAATGACGGAAGTTCCCTAAACTTACTCCTGCAGTGCACTGTGCAGCCTTCTAGAGAAGGCAATAAACCAAGGTTAATTTTATAAGAAAAAAACCCAATTCGTTTCATTTTTATTAATAGAAACCTCTCGTCTCATATTGGACCCCAAAGGAGCCACTGAACTCGTGAAAAAACATTTCTAAAACTACCTGGTAAATATACCCGGTGAACCGAGTGCAAGAGAGATTCAAACAATTGCAATAAAGGGGGCAGTCAGAATCTTAAAAAGACCTCTCGGTTGGAATATCTGAGTTAGCGAGTGAATGTTTGTCATCCAGTAGGAGAACATCCCCCATTTCCAGTTTTAACAAACTGATAAGAAAATTAAGGAAGAAAGAAAAAAAAAAAAAAAAAGGTACTAAAAACATATGACTGCACATTCTCAGGCCATCTCCCCGAGCATTACCTTCTCCTTCGGGGGAGGGTCAAACCTACCAAAAACCGAAACATACCCGATTCCAACAGCTGGAGAGATTCCAAAACAAAGGTAAGAAACGAGACACACATCACTCTCAAACATACCCACACAACAGACCCAAACACACACAACGAAACGACCGGAACATATTCATACCATACACCCATCCCCACCAACAAACTCAACCAAAACTCCCATATAGAACACCACACATCCACACAAGAACACAGACATCATACAAACACAAATACTACTACCAAAATGCTCCAAAAAACAACATATCGACAACCCACTACCACATGACAACACTAAAAGATACAACCTCCCACAACAATACGAAAATAGTTACTACCAACCACGTCATCCAACTCAGCCAAGAACCCACTATCTCTTACCCCACCCCACCCACACAAACCACCAAAAAATCCACCTACTTATCAACCCCCACCGTAACAACCCAATGGAACTAAACCATCCCTATAGATACCACCCAATATAAAACAATCTTTACAACACCCACCTCCAGTACCCCACAGTACAAAACCGACCCCAAAAATACCCCCCCCACACACACAAACACAACCAATCCGAATACCCCAGGTACCATCATAACCCATACACCACACAGAACGACACAACCAACCTCCCAACCGAATCAACGAAACTAACGACCCTCACAATCATTTTTTAGGAATCCCTCACAAAATGACAACACCAGACTAGACAACAAAAAACCCAAAGTCATCAACCTATCTACAGAGACGCTTACAAAGGACGAAATTGAAGTACTAAAACTAGGCCTCAAATTCTGCCCAACTCCCAGAAGTAACATAGCAGAGTTAAAGAAAGACCTCAAAGAATTTGAACGCAAATTTAGACTCATAGATATACTTAACGACAGTGATAACACAACAGACGACTCTCTAGTGAAGAACAAATCAACATACTTCCAACAAACATAACACAAAAGAACTAAATACCTTCTTTGAAACACTCTGGAGCCTCAACCCCCAACAAAAAGAAAACCCCACCAGTAATCTAACACGAAAACAAAATCAAGCACTTAAAAAAATCCAACACAATAACAACTTAGTTATAAAGGAAGCAGACAAAGGTAGGTCAGTAGTTATAATGAATAAGAACTTCTATAAAACAAAAATTTCAGAATCACTAGGGACAGAAAATTATTACAAACCAATTAGCTCTAACATAGACGACACAACCATATCTAAAATAACAAAACTCTGCACAACATACAATAGTACATTAACTAAAAAAGAAAAAGACTTCCTTACAAACTTCACAACAAAAACAAACATCTTCTATGGGCTACCCAAAATACACAAATCTCACCAGGTAAGACATGCCATCAACATACAAAAGTCAGAATACATAAGCACCCCAAACACCAACGACCTCACATTCAGACCCATAGTAGCAGGACCATCATGCCCAACAAGCAGACTTAGCAACCTAATAGATATACTATTACAGTCCTTCACCAATCTAGTCAGAAGTTTTGTAAGAGATAACACACACTTCCTTAGCTCCCTACCACAAACAGTAGACGATGGGACTATACTAGCCACATTTGACATTACCAGCCTATATAGCAATACCCCACACAATCTAGGAAAAGAAGCTATCGCATATTGGATTGACAAACATACACAGACTTTACACCCCAGATTCAATAAACAATTCGTGATTGATAGCATCGACATAATCCTCAATAACAACTCCTTCCAATTCAATAAAGACAACTACATCCAAATACTAGGCACAGCAATGGGTACCAAAATGGATCCAACATATGCCACCCTTACACTCGCTTTCCTAGAAGAGACCCTTTATGAAAGGATAGAGCAAAAGTACGGGCACAATATAAAAACACTCTTCATAAAATCTTGGAAAAGATACCTAGACGACTGCTTTATCCTCTGGAGAACCTCATGGGGGGATATCAAAGAACTCCACACTTTGCTACAAAATCTACACCCAAAAATAAACTTCACACTAGAACAAAGCCCCACAGAACTACCTTTCCTAGACATCCTAGTAACAATAAAAAACAACAACATAATCACAGACATCTACCACAAACCCACAGACACTCAACAATACCTCCACTTCAAAAGCCACCATCCTAAAAACTGTCTAAAATCAATACCCTACTCCCTAGTACGTAGAGTCTGCACCATAGTAACAGACAGACACCTCCGTTCAACTAGACTGAACGAACTACAAATAACACTGCAGAAAAGAGGATACCCACTACCACCAATACAGAAAGGTATTGAACTGGTTGAAAAAATTCCAATAGACCAACTAAGAATCCCAAAAGAACACAACAAAGAACAAATTCTAGCATACGTCTCTACACACAACACAAACAACCCAGAACTATTCACACAGATAACAAAAAACCTTATCCTCCTCAATCAGAACGACAAACTAAACATACTTAAAACAACAAAAATAATAAAAAGCAAACGCCAACCCAAAAACTTAAAACACATCCTAACTTCCTCAAAACTCGTCCCACATACTACAAAAGGAGTTACAAAATGCAACAAACCGTGATGTGGAGTATGTGACATAATAATAGAAGGTAACACATACACATTCAAAAACCCAGCACAAACATTCAAAATAAAAAAAAGGATCTAAATTGCACCTCCAGAAATGTAGTATATGCACTAAGATGCACAACATGCAACAAATCCTACATAGGCGCCACCAAAAATTTCAGCAATAGAGTGGCCTTACATAAGAGCAACATCAAAATTGCAGATAACAGACACCTCTATGTTTCAAAACACGTACACACATGCAGTGGAAACAGCTTCAAAATAATGCCAATCTTCCAAACAGACAATTATTTTTATTTACTTACACAGGAAAAAAACTTCATCACCAAATTCACTCCTGAACTGAACAGAACCTAATACCATCACACAAAAACATGAAATGCAAGGTACACTCGCATGCACACCCATACACATACACATATAACACCCACACATAAATCAGAACCGACACATTAAAACACACACACGTGCGCGCATCACACAGACATAACACCCCTATCTCTAATACAACACACTGAACAATACCAACCCTACTTAACCTCAAAACCAACAACACTAGGAGACACCTAGAACCATAGTATAATATCTGTTCCAACACCTCGCTCCCTCCTCAGTCAGGGGAGGAGAACCCCCTCATGACTGAAACAACTATCTTCCCTTCTATCATCCCCCTCCCATACCTACACCCCCTCCAATGCCCCCCCCCTCTGGGGAACAAAATCTTCCCCACACTAGGAACCGATCCTGGGTCTGGCCATACCCACATGGGGAGACAAATAAATAGAAACATTAAAAATCCCCTATTTTAAATACACCCCTCTTTCTAAACAAACATAATATAAGACTAAAACGAAAAATCACAATACTAAAATCCAAGAATCCAAAGAATAAATATCAAAATAGAATGAAAGCACCCCTACCCTTACTTCAGAAGAGCCAGTCCCCCCTCCCCACACATACACATTAGTAACGACCTCAGACCACAGCCGCCTTCCTAAGGAAGCAAATAACCCCAAAATACTATAAAACAATATACACATTCCCAAACCAATAAAAGCAAACACACACACACACACACACACACACACACACACACACACATCCTAAAGGAAAAAAAAAACACATTAGCAGAAAGAGATAGCGACTGACTACAGCGAGGTCAAAATCTCCCTGGACAAACCAAATAAAAAAACAATAAAAATTCAGCATACCAATGTATAATAAACACTTACAAGCCTCCACCCCTTGGAAAAACTTCAAACTAACTACGAAAATCGCCATTTTTACACATTTGAAGATGATTTCTGACGAGGACGCATCAGACCGTCTGAAACGCGCGTAAACGATTTCAATGACTTAAAAACATTATTACAATGATCCAAACATAATTCTCAATGAAAAACCAAGACACGGAATAATAAAATAATGTTAAAAAATACACATTGTTGGTGACTACTCCCTTATTTATATATATATATATATATATATATATACTAGCATTTCAGCCCGGCGTTGCCCGGGTGTTTGGAGGTGTATGTTGAGAAAAAAAAAGACGGTTAATTTTTTTTTTTTTTTTTTTAACTTTGCCCCCTATTATGACCCCTTAAAATTTATTGTTTTGGGCTCAAATCAAATTATTAAGTTAGATCCATGTCCAAGGAACCTATATCTAAAATTTCAAGTGTGTAGACCCAAAATTGTCGGAGGAGTTTGGTAGAGTTCTCAAAGGTCAAATCCTTGAAGGACCCTTTAATCGCCAAATTTCTGGCCAAAAACCGATCACATTGATTTTCCCAAATCTCAGTACCCTGTATATCAAATTTCGAGTCTGTAGACTAAAAATTGACAGAGTTATTGCGTAGGGAAATGTACACACACACACAGACAGACACTTTCACAGATATATATATATAAGTAACCTTGTTTGTACAGAAGGTCTGCCAAACTTCTGTCAATTTTTTGTTTGGTTTGATTGTTTAATGTTGAATCCAGTTATTTTGGAAAGTCTTTATGCTTCAAGTTCTTTATATCTTCAAATATTTATTTCTAGAGTTTGGTTTGGTTGTTTTGTTTTGGCACCTCAACCCTTTTCAGGTTATTTAATGCCGAATCCAGTTATTTTGGAAAAAGTATTCATGTTGCATCCAGTTATTTTGCAGAAGGTTTTTATTCTTCAAACTCTTTGTATCTTCAATCGCTAGTTTGTAGTGTTTGGTTTGGTTGTTTTATAATAGGTTTTATAGTTTTAAAAAATTACTGACTCTAAGCTCATCTAAAAATAAAATTACTAACTCTAACCTCATCAAAAGCATTTCACCGGCTTAAGTGCATAACAATTAGAATGCTTGCTCGACACGATGTCGTTTGGTGTCAAATTGCATTAAAATGTCTTAGAATTTGTATATCCACAAAAATCTCATGACCTTACTTATTTTTTTTTTTTAGGAGGCATAAAACTTCAGTGTGAGAGGATGAAGATGAGGCTCTCTGTAATTTGTAAACACATTTCTTTTTATGTCAAACTAACCTAGGTCTCTCAAATTTTCTGCCTTAATATGTCAGCTTGTGGATACGGAAGGTATAAAGTTAGGTTCTAAATCTTAGAATTACAAAATATCGGACTCCGATTCCTTACTTTAAAATCTTCCAATATTCAGGTTGTCTGTTTAGTCTTTAGAAAATGAAAAAAAAAAAAAAAAAAAAACAGAACTCCGACTGACCATTTTAAAGCGTTAAAGTCCTTCGTAACCCAGATGTTAATTGTATTGATAATTCTTAAATTTCAACTTTCAAAATCTAATATATAAAAGGCTATATGTCTGTCTGTCAATCTGTCTGTCACCACATTTTCAAACTATTTCTTTCGAAAAGTAACAGACGGGCGCTAGGGACCTTAAATGATTGTATTTTTTATGGATTGTTCTTTTCTGGGTTTTTAGCCGGTTAAAATAGTTTTTAAGGGGCTGAAAAGGGGTTAAAATTTAGAAAATTGGCATATATTTTTTTACATTCATAGTTTATTTTTAATCAGTTCATATGCGTGTCACGTTGGTACAGTGGTAACGTCACCAGCTTTGAATGCTAAAGTTCTGCTTTTGGTTTTAATTCTAGCTGATAGCATCCAAATAGATTTTTTTTTTACTTTTGAAATCACGACTATAATAATCTTGCGTGTTGATTGGGCTTTTTAGTATAAATAAAGTGAAACTAAGCTCAAACTGACATATTCTCGGCATCGCGCCGGGAAAAACGTCCAGAAGCAATCAGCTTTGATCAATCTTGTATATCAGACAGTTGCTATTCAATCTGGACAATTGGGAGCTGCTTTCCCCTCCCCAACATCTGTTGGGGGAAAAAACAGTCAAATTTGGGTAAACAAACTCAAACGCTGCGTGACTTCTATTTCACCTTCTTAATTAGGTTAAATGAAAGCAGCAGAGTTAACTTTTATTGCGCACGCCTGTTTTTATAGTTAAATAAATAAATTCAAACCTGTGTATGTTGTATGTCGCGGTGGCCTAATGGTTAACGTTGCCCGCGGTCTTTTTTTTCACACATTAATTTCGAACTCAAGGGTACGGGTTCGATTCTCATACTCACCTACCAAAACATTTTTTTTTTTTAAGCCACTCAGGGATAAGGGTTATTGCAAGTACATTACGTTAGTGTGGAGATTTGATGAAGTGTTTACTTAAGGGGGTGGTTCATTAGGAATTTGCTAACGTTGGACTTGAACACATCCAAGTTGTAGTCCGGTGGGAAGCAGGCAGACGGAACAGAGTTCCACAGGCGTGCACTTCTAAGAAAGAAGCTTTGTTCATGGAATCCACGTTTTGATTTAGGCACAGATAAAGAGTGGGGGAAATTTTTCACAGTGGATTCAGCTAGACGGGTGTTTTTCGTGAAAGATTGGCGAGGGGGGACCAGAGATTAGAGTTCAGACGAGCACCTGCCATGGAAATAACGATAAAACAAGGATAGGCTCGCAACGTCTCTTCTGTGGAAGAGAGGTTGCAGGGTAGAGAAAAGGGCATCTCCCACTAACCCACGAAGTCTATTTTGTACTCTGTCAAGGCAGGATAGGCTGTTTTTAGCAGCTCCTGCCCAGATATGGCAACAGTATTCCATCCTTGGACGTACTTGGCTTTAAAATCATAAATCTTTGACGTCAGCATAAAACTATTAATTTATGGTAATGTTTTAAGCTCTATAAAAAAAAAATCCAAATAGGTCAGTTAGAAGAAAAGACTGAAGATCTTAAGTTTTTGGTTTCAATTTCCAGGCATGGAAACTGGTTTAGGAATTTATTTTTTTTACTATTAATACAATATTTTCTTTTTTCTAGAAGTACGTAACATAGCGCGTATGAAAATATTATCAGCAGCAGCCGCAGGATGGATGACAAGTGATTATATTAGCAGCAGGAGCAGCTTTTGAGCGCGTATGCAAATTGGCAAGTATGCTCGGGCGTGTATTGGAAGAAAAAAGAAAAAATACACCATGTGGTCAGGGGAGAAAAAAAATGCATGTCAAAGGAGACGATCACATAACGTAAAAGTGTAGTATTGGGAATCCCAGCTTAAATGCTATCTAGGTAGTTTGTAGAAATAGTAAGTTATGTAAGTATATTTTTGATTCACATCAGCAAGTTTAGCGGGGTCACAGAAGGTTAGGGTTGACAGGTATCAACCTAGATAGAACGCACCGGAAATTAGGGGTAAAACGGGAATTGTGGTCGTAGGCTTCCGGTTGACGGACACATGTGAGAGTTGGTTTGGCCTGCAGATGGAACGGATACGAGATTAGGGTCTCTACGCAGTAACCAGGGTCCATGATAGGCTTGCCTTTAATAAAAGAATTGAAGCTTCAAATCCATCTGGTGTTATCAATGCGTCTGTCTGCAGCAGTGACCACTCCCCATGAGATGGAGATCAGCGACCAGAAGATATCGTCCGCTGGACAAGGCAAAATGTTTTTTTATCTTAAACTTTATTATGTGAGGAGTCATTTCGTGTAAAAAAAAATTTATTTCACTCATAAACTTGAGAAATGCTGTGAGAATGCTTGGCAGAATGAAAGAAAACAATCAGAAATCACAACAGGTTCACCTTTAAACTAAGAGACCAGCGACCAAAAGATATCGTCCGCTGGACAAGGCAAGCAGGTATGTACGCATGACATTTGCGCATACACGTCGAGACCTTTCAAGGCAAGAACTAAGAACACACACACACACAAGTAAGAACATATATGTAAGAACACAGACTTTAAAAGTACCCTTAAAGGTAAAAGTAAATGTAGGAGAATAGCAACAGCAACGTTTAATAAGTAAATAACTAATAAACAGGACAGGAACGTTATTTCGGAACAAAGGGAGAAGAAAGATGGACTATGAGATATTATCCCACCTCGGTTTTGCCGTTGGCAGAATGAAAGAAAGTGATCAGAAATCACAACAGGCTCACCTTTAAACTTCAACGTAAATTTTATTAAAATAAAAAAAGATCCAAATTGCGAAAGATGTGCCATCTTTAGTTTTCTGCTGAACAGAGCCAGTAACACGCGTAAGGGTAGTAGTTCGTGGTTTATCTTTATCTTTGTCTCGTCCCCTGGGGAGGTGAACAAACATGCACTCATACTCAGATGACTTAAGGGTTTTCTTTGTTTGAACATTACAATTGGCAACCACCCCAGAACTTAGGGTTGGTGATACCGGTAATGTTGCTAAATGGGTTTGTGGGTGAAATGAGAAAAATAAGGCATTCAAAATGTTTTTTATCTGAAACTTTATTATGTGAGGAGTCATTTCGGGTAAAAAAAATTTATTTCACTCAAACTTGAGAAATGCTGTAAGAATGCTTGGCAGGATGAAAGAAAGCTATCAGAAATCACAACAGGCTCACCTTTAAACTTCAACGTAAATTTTATTAAAGTAAAAAAATATCCAAATCACGAAAGATGTGCCATCTTTAACTTTCTGCTGAACAGAGCCGGTAACACCCGTAAGGGTAGTAGTTTATGGTTTATCTTCGCGTTTGCAGGATTCAAGACTCCACGCTGTTCGAAGAATAGTTGCAACAAGTCGATGAGTTATGTGTTGCCTTCAAAGGATGAATGCTGCGAGTCCGGTAGTCATCATGGAGTTCATTATAAATAACCGTCCGAATGGCTGACAAAGGGCAGCTCAAAATGCAGACTTTAAAATCGTCTCAGAGAGACATTATATAAGTAATAATGAAAGTCAATCAAATCGTAGAACACAACAGTGTGCGAAGAATATAATATTTCGCCCGACATAAGGGCATTGGTGTTTGCAAATGACAATAACATTTAGCACTACGTTAGGGCATTAATACGTCTCAAAGAGACAGAAGAGTTTGAGGTTCCATGCCTCGGACAAGGTTGGTTGGTTGTTTTTGTTTTACGGCATATCAACCTTTTTCAGGTTATTTAATGCCGAATCTAGTTATTTTGAGGAACGATTTTTAATGGAGTATATTTTTTTTACGTCAGATTCTATTTAACCCATAGTTGGGACCCTAACAGGTACTACCACTCCAGGTCAGAGTGGACCTGGGAGCAATGGCAATTAAAGGGTGGCTCCACACTCCCCAAGGTGGGGCCTCACCATCGGATATAGTTTTAGGTCATATCCAGGACCCTCGGATAAGGAGATGAGGTTTCACGTCCATTTGACGTGCTGTATTTTTGAAATCTGGCACAACCTGAAACATAAAAATAGTGCAAAGAATACGACTCCGCAGTTAATAACAATCAATCTAATAGGTCCAAACAAAATTAAACCGACCAGAATTTCTCACAGGATGTATAAGAAATGGCTGTCTATTGCCGGCGTGCTGTGGAGTAGAAGCGGGCGACTTAAGGTGATTTCAAAACGGGGAAATAACGGTAATAAATTCTTATGATAAAAAAAAAAGAAAGAAAAGCAGAGTCCAATTTATTTATTTTTGTTTGTTGTTCCTTTCAGACGGCACCGGACGGAATGCGAGTGGGGTAGGGTCCAAGAGGGATTCAAACTGCAACGAATACGGTTCGAGTGACCGTAACGGCTACGTTACAAGTGTAATGTTATGACCCTTTAGGCTGTGATCATAGCGTAGTATCTGTTAACTTTGGCAAGCGGGGTCAATGGTCAAAACATTATTGTTATTGTATTCTTATTAATTGATTTGAGCAACAGATGGTCGCTGGATCAGTTATTATGGTTAGAAGAATAAACAATTAAATTGCGTAAGAAATGATTGACGTATGAATCGCAAAAGGAATGTGAAAATAGAAAATATATGTAAGCATTATTTTGGGGTTTTGAATAAACAAATAACTAGCTGTGGATTAGATTGGTCTGAGACACGTAATTAGGTGACGTAAGAGAACACGTGATGTAGTTAGTTTTGGAGCGATTCAGAGAGTTGAGGATTGACCACCAGAGCGGACAGACGTTTAGACAGGGGTGGACAGACAGCTAGGAGCGGGCTGGATGAACAGAAAATGTAGACTAACTGCAGATTCCGTGAAAACCATTTGAGACAACTGCAATAAATTTATAATATAAAAATATAAAGAGTTGTTTTAATGGTTTCACAAATAAGAACAGATGTCTCAATTGGATGGTAATCGCTTCATGGTTCATCATGGAGCAGCGGGAAGATACAGAAGAACTCTTCAAGAAAAAGGTATGAAGCATATATTATTCTTCTTATATATGAACTGTAAAAATATCTCGTGTGATAAGTTTGATACAACAGGACTCGGTTTACACGTCAATATCATGTCCCCTGGCTAACAACATACATACGATTTATACATTCATTATCCGTCTGTTAAAAGAACAATATCTTACATCCACTAGATAACACATGACACGTTTTAATATATTATCTCCTCCAATATAAACCAATATACAACACAAGTAGTTAAAATCCTTATTTTGAAATGAGACTGATTTCGAAATGAATTTATAATGGTTGAAAAAAATAATTGTGATTGACGGACAGACAAAAATTTCTATCTCTACTATTATATAAAACTGTGAGTGTGCATAAGAGAGGGAGTTCCTTATAGGTTCCGAAACGGCTGAGCCTATATCTTTTGCAATGCATCTAAAACCAAGTTTCTATCTTTACATCATCAACGTTCTGCTGCCCAGCTGCCATCAATTGAAATGAATGGCTCTCGTCTTGGGGAGGCTTCATGTTTTGACAAGCTTCTGGGCTTAATCTTTACTCCCGATCTGAAATGGAACATGTATATCAAATCAATTGCCAAAGTCGCTGGAAAGATGGTGGGATCCTTCTACCGCTCCAGTAGATATCTCACTCCAGATGCAATTCTCTACTTATATAAAAGCCAGGTTCGGCCAACGATGGAGTACTAGCTAGAAGCAGCTTATCCTGTCTTGACAGAGTTCAAAATAGACTTTGTAGCTTAGTGGGGGATGCCCTTTTCTCTTCTCTGCAATCCCTTTCCCACAGAAGAGACGTAGCGAGCCTGTCCCTGCTTTATCGTTATTTTCATGGCAGGTGCTCATCTGAACTTCGATCTCTGGTCCCCCCTCGCCAGACTTTCATGAAAAACACTCGTCTTGCCAGAACCACTATCAACAATTACCCACACTCTTTATCCGTGCCTACACCTAAATGTACATTCCATGAACAGGGTTTCTTTCTTAGAACTGCTCGCCTGTGGAACTCTGTTCCGTTTGCCTGCTTTCCAGCTGACTACAATCTGATTGTCTTCAAGTCCAACGTGAACAAGTTCTTATTGAACCGTCCCTCTAAGTAATCCAAGTTACAAAATTCACACTAATGTTTACTACGCTAAAATCACAATGACTAATGTATACCTATTAACCCTTATCCTCGAGTGGCCTATGGACCTTGATAAGCAGTACCCCCCCATGTAAAAAAAAAGGTAATTTATATGTCTGGCAGTGTTTTTGGATAGGTTTTATACAGAAATTCATCCGATAAGTATCGAAAATCGAAAAAAATCCGGTCTTAAAAATAGTCTTTCTTTCTTAGAGATAAAAGCTGACGTGATATTGTAAATAAACAGTCGGAATTTGATGAACTATCATTTAATTTTTTTGAAAATTAGTCCTCATAGAGGATAGATCCTATAATAATACATACGCAATCTGTATAAATTAAAATATCATATTTAAGCGTATTGTACGATCGAGAAACACCGGGTGTTCAGCTAGTTCATAGCTAAGATACGATTTATATACAAGTCTTACCGAGAAAAGAGTCATCAGAGAACAGTGTCAACTTTGAGGGGGGGGGGGCAAAAACCATTCATCGACACACTAGAGGTTGGCATAAAAATAGGAGTAAAGGACCGAACGGGGTCATGGTAGAAAAGTCCGTCATCGTACATTGTATATCAACGGCACATATCTAAAAAAAAAGGAAGAAGAAAAAGAAATAAGGAAAACAAAAACCAATAGAATCTTAGTACAAGGGTTGGGTCGGCGAGCCAGCTGAAAACAAAACCTTAAGATGTAAACAACACAAGCAACGTCAAGGCCATGGATACATTCTTTCAGCAGCAACAAGGTTGCACAACCGAGACATTTTCACAGAAAATGTTAACAGTAATAAAAGAATTGGTTATCAGGAAGAATAACAGCGAATTGGTAGAAAAACGGTTTTTTAGCAAAAAAAAAAAAAAAAAAAAAAAAAAAAAAAATCTACGACACATTTCACCCATTCCCAAAATTTGTTTATATTCTTGTATTATCGATTACGTGCACTTAGCTTTACATTTATCTTCGCCGATCGAGACGTTGATATATCAGCAAGAACACTAGCAGAGCATATTTTCTCCATCCTCGTCATTTCTGATGGAGTGAATGCGCTCATTTTAAAGTTCAGATCAATTCTTGAGAAAATCAATTTCCAAAGCAAAACGGAATTCAACAGCCAAATATTTTAGTTTTTTGTTTAATAAACATTGCAAGAATAATGTCGTGTTGCTGTTTTATGTGTTCTTTTTAGAGCAAAAGAAATCAAACACAAATGCAACCCTAACACAACATTATATATATATATATATATATATATATATATCACACACACAAACAACCCAACTAAAATACATACACAGGTATGCAACGTGACCAACCCACTCCAACATATATACACATACACACAACTCAACCCAAGATATATGCACACACATACAACCCAACCCAACATATGCACGCACACACACACTCCAACATATGCACGCACGCACACACACTCCAACATATGCACGCACGCACACACACACACACACACACAACCCAACCTAACATATGTATACACTGTTGATATGAATATTAGCAAAACACTAGCAGAGCATATTCTCTCCACCCTCGTCATTTCTGATAGAGCGAATACACTCATTTTATTTTAAAGTGCAGATCAATTCTTGGGAAAATCAATTTCCAAAGCAAAACAGAATTCGATAGTCAAATATTTTAAAGTTTTTATTAAAAACATTGCAAGAATTATGAATAATAATAATAATAATAATAATAATAATAATAATAGATTAGAGTTATAACCATGCGGTGATTTTAATTTTAGAGCAAAAAAGAAAATCAAAGAAATATGCAACCCTACACAACTCAACATATATATATGCACGTGACACAACCCAACCCAAATACACACACACAGGTATGCAATGTGACCAACCAACAAACATACACACACACACACACACACACACACACACACACACACACACACACACAACTCAACCAAACCTATGCAGTTAAACCTGAATAGGGTTAGTGCCGACCGACACACACACACACACACACGCGCAATAGTTATCTACAAACACGTGTTTCATTCTCTGTGACTTATCAGTGTGACAAGACCTAGTTAGATTCGAAACTGGGACCCGAATAATAAACATCGAACACTCTCCAACAGAGCCAAGAAGCAGCTATTGGTAGTGAGAATAGTTATGAGGTTATTCTTGTTTTTATTCATATTTATGTTGCTCATAATGAAAAATTATTAAATTTTTTTCAAAGACGGCATTTTTTCAATGCTAAGTGCGTAAAATGGTGCATGTGAGCGTGTGGAAAAAAATCAGCAGCAGTAAAGGAGTTTTTTTTTTTTATTATTTGATTTACAATTAAAATCTGCATAATTTTTATATGACTATTCTGCACAAGCGATTTCTTTTTTTTGGGGGGGAGGTATAAATTTAACACATTTTTTGCTACTTGGAAATAAATTTCTTGGAAAAAAAAAAATCAAACCATTACTTTAACATATGAGCAGCAGAAAAACGCGCATATGCAAATTAGGAAGTGTTCGCGGGAAGAGGAAGGAAAGAAAGAGGGAAAAAAATTCAACACGTGTTTGCGGTAGAAACAGAGTCAGTGTCGAGGAGAACGGACGTGCAAAGACGCAGGCGAGAAATGGCCGATATACGGCTGGCGTGAGATCAGAGCAAAGAAAGACGATGTAGAAGGAAATGGATGCGTG
The DNA here is from genome assembly GCF_053919585.1 of Euprymna scolopes. NCBI lineage: Eukaryota > Metazoa > Mollusca > Cephalopoda > Sepiida > Sepiolidae > Euprymna > Euprymna scolopes. The sequence goes on along the minus strand of NC_136515.1, from coordinate 5,206,757 downwards.
AAGTTACAAAGAATTAGCCAGCTGTGTGCCCCCAGCGTGCGGTGGGAAGAAGGAGAAACGCGACCAAGCTAACTTGGACATGTGACACCAAGAGTTTTTTTTTTTTTTTTTTTTTTAGTAAAAAAAAAAAAAAAAAAATGCAGATTTATTGATTTTGTTTGTTTGTTTGTTTGTTTGTTTGTTTGACGATTTGCAGAAAAACGCACATATGCAAATTAGAAAGTGTGCTCTAGAAGAGGAAGAAAAGAAAGGGGAAAATGCAATTCGTGTTCACGGTCGAAACAGAGTCGGCGTCAAGGTAAACGGACATATAATGACGAGGTAAACGGCCGAGAAATGTAACGGGATAACGGCCGAGAAGTGTAACGGACGACAAATGGCCGATATACGGCTGGTGTGAGATCAGAGAAAAGAAAGACGATGTAGAAGGAAATGGATGCGTGAGGTTACAAAGAATTAACCGGTGTGCGGTGGGAAGGAGAAACACCCTAGCTAAAATGGACATGTGACAGCAAGAGACTTTAGTAGAAAAAAAAAAAAAAAAAAATGCAGATTTTTTTTTTTTTGCTTGTCCATTTGCAACATAACGGCCAATTCCAAGTTGAAAAGTTAAGAAAAAGCATATTTGTTTACGTTTTTTAAATCGTAAATTTGTTTTATTTTTATTTAATTGTAAATCTTCACTCAAAACATGACAATGAAAAATAAACATCATCTTCAAGTTCAATGTAAACAAGTTCTTGAGGAGCCGTTCCACTTAAGTTAACAAAATTTACCGAATTTCCTCCACTAACGCATTCCACCTCTCTCTCTCTCTCTCTCTATTAAAATAGTTCCTCGGTGGAGAAATATTGTGACATTTGAAACGGTTAGAATTGAAAACTTTTTAGATAAATGTAGCGGGTGATATGAGAAAAATAAGGCATTCAGAAAGTTTCTTATCTTAAATACTAGCAGGGGTGCCCGGTGTTGCCCGGGGTGTAAAAGTGTTAATAGGCAGGCTCGAACCCAGGACGCGAAGGCGGAAAAGAAAGTGAAAGAAAACCTGAACTCTTACCACTACGCTATGACGCCACAGGAATTGAAAAGCGTTCAAATTTAGCGATGTCAATTATTAAATTGAGAATCATAGGAGTCGGCGCAGAAATGAAAGTGGCTTTTAAACCTGGCCCAGGACCAGTGATACTTTCTGCTTTCTCTAGTGGTATTTATTTGCCCACGATGTCGTTCCCTGGAAAAAAGGAGAACTCTGGCAGCGTCCAAATGAATAGCAATTGTCTGATATTAAGGGTTTTACCCATATTGATCAAAGCTAATTGCTTTCAAGACGTCCCGGCACGAAAGGCCAGACACTGTGCCTTTGTTCCGATTAGGTTCGCTTAATTTATACAAAAAAGACAAACAAACACGCAAAAGGACGAAATAGAGGGAATTTTTTTTAAAAGTCGAAGTAAATAAATGTAGATACGACGCAAATCGCAGATATTATAATCTAGGAAGTATATAAAAAATTCTAGAAAAAATAAAATTAAAATAAAAATAGTAACGCGAGACCTCCCACCCAAAAGCCTTTCTTGGACATACAAAAACCCGTGACCCGTTGAGTCAGTAGGTTATATTAGCTATGGAATTCATGTATGAGCGTGACACTTGTGATGTAAAGAAAATAGTTTTTTTTTTTACATAATAGAAACATTTCTATGAAAGTATATTAAAATGAAAAATCACGGACGGATCACTCAAACATAAAAAAAACCCTACTTATTCGTGTAAAATTACTTCTTTTTCCAAATAATCGCTCAAAAATCGAAAATTAAACATGATTTTCCTATGAATCGAACACCGACGAAAGTCATTTAGCAGCAAAAATGCACATGAACCTACCGATGAGAAATATAAGAATGAAAAACCCATATTGGAATCCTTCAACTAAGTTATAGAAACTTAAAATCTAAAAAAAAAAAAAATAAATAAATAAAAAATAAAACCTGAAGTAAAAAAATAAAACCTAAATAAATAAAATAAAACTAATATTGAAACAGATTAGTAAATGTGTAAACAAATTCACCGTTCTCACACAACTATTTAGTATCTAGAACTGTAAACAAAAAATAAAAAAGGAAGGAAGGAAGGAAAAGCGACGGATAGAGAGTAGTAGTAGTAGTCTTGGCTTTACTACAATTGTTCTTATGTTTGTCAACAGGTTAAAGTTGTTTAGTTGTAAGAAAATAGCGACAGTATAGTTGTAATAAAATAGTTGCAAAACACCCACTATTCCCATGTTAAATAATAATTTCGAAACAATAAAGTTAATAGCTCAGAGTGCAGATCAAAATTTGCAAAAGAAGCGATTTGTGTTTATTTGTTTACATTGTTATGGGTTAATGTTTATGCGCGCATGTGCAACCGGGTGTCGTAAACCGGAAAGTGGGTTACATTACTCATTACAAGGTCATTTGAGTTTTATAATTATTAAAAAAAAAAAAAAAAATGTATATATGTAAAAATATTTTTAACCTTTATATATCTAATTTTAAATAAATAAGAATGTAAATATACTAAATACTAATCATAGTGGGGGTGATAAGTAGTTAAATGGATTAATCCTAATCTTATAAATACAAGACTGATAAATTAAAAAATGTATCCATTTTAAATGTGGAAATTAATGAATCGCATAGGTTAGAAATTCATTTTTTTTAGTATGAAAAGGTTAGTAACTGCAATTAAGAATAGGAAATTGGATCAAATGTTTGTAACATGTCTTCTTCCTAAGATTAAGGGTGGTGGTGTTTGATCAACATTGCTCGGGAGCCATGATGTAATATACTGTTTTGTTTTTAAATCCCCGAAACAGTGTTTCATGGTAAACAACTGATGATCCCTTGACAAATAAATTATTGGTACTATAGTAAATTCGAGAGCGAGTTGATGCAGTGATTGCAGGTGATTAAATAACTTACTGACTAGATGGTTTTCTAACGAATGATAAAAAATATTTTTTTGTATAGTTTTAAAGGTTAAAAACTTCAAAGACTATATATATATATATATATATATATATATATATATATATTGTAAAAATCGACATAAATAAATCTAAATGCAACGCGCGTTCCCAAATCCTAGATATTATTATCTAAGGGGTATATAAACACTTCTAAGCGATAGTACTGACTCCGGGACCGTCGTCGAAAAAAGCCTTTTTTTGGACATACGAAAATGTGCGCGCCGCATTTGCCTTTTATATATATACTAGCGGGGAGTACCCGGTGATGCCCTGGTGTTGAGGAAAATCAAAACTCCAGGGGGGGGGGATTAAATAATAATAAAAAATGTTTTGGTAGGTGAGTATGAGGATCGAACCCGTACCCTTGAGTTGGAAATTAATGTGTGAAAAAAAAAAAAAAAAAAAAAAAAAAAAAACGTGGGACATTAACCATTGGGCCACCGCGACATACAAGGTAGACAGGTTTGAATTTATTTATTTAACTATAAAAACAGGCGGGCGTGCGCAATAAAAGTTAACTCTGCTGCTTCCATTTGACCTAATTAAGAAGGTCAAATAGAAGTTACGCAGCGTTTGGGTTTGTTTACCCAAATTTGACTGTTTTTCCCCAACAGATGTTGGGGAGGGGGAAAGCAGCTCCAAATTGTCCAGATTGAATAGCAATTGTATGATATACAAGATGGATAAAAGCTGATTGCTTCTGGAAGTTTCCCGGCGTGATGCTGAGAAAGCTTACTTAGCTTTAAATTAGTTTCGCTTTTTATACGAAAAAGCCGAATCAGCATGTGAGAAGCCAAAATAGGAATAATTTTTTCAAAAGTCGACGCAAATAAATCTATACGCTACACGCGTTCCCAAATCGTAGATATTATCATATAGGGTGTATATAAACAGTTCTAAGCAATAGTAACCCCCCCCCCGGAGCATGTGCGAAAGAAACCTTTGCAAGACATGCATGAAATGGTCACACACATTTTGCTTTTTATATATATAGACTAGCGGGGGGTACCCTGCGTTGCCCGGGTGTTTGTAGGTGTGTGTATGGGGGGGGGTTAAATAATAACCCTTAAACGATGTTAAAAAAAATTGGAAAAACCAAAACCCAAACAAAAAACAGCGAAAAAAAAACGCTGTGTGTATAGGAGGGAAGGGGGAGGTAAACTAAAGAATAAGCGAAGAAAAAAAAAAAAAAAACGTTGCCCGAGTGTTTAAAGATGTAAAAGAAAAAAAACATAGTTTTGGTCTAGAGGCGGGATTGAACCCGGAAGCCTTAACGCAGCGGTGAAACAAATGCCAACCACTTAACCGTCTAGGCCAGGAGTAAGAGGAATTTATTAGAGTGTCAAAATAAGGCTTATAAAGCGAGTGAAAGATTGACAGATAGCCGCTAAATGAGGTCATCGCGGGAGCGTTACGAGATGACATAGCAGTATTTTATTTAATGCGGGACAGCTTTTTGGGGTTTGTTTACTTTGTTTCAATGCGGGTCAGTTTTCGCTTCCCCAAGATGATGGTGCTTGTGGACGTTCCCGGCGCGATGCCGAGAACACCATGTTAGCTTTGAATTAGTTTTGCTTTTTATACAGAAAAGCCAAATCAACATGTGAGAAGCCAAAATAGTAATAATTTTGTAAAAGTCGCTGTAAGTAAATATAGACGCTACACGCGTTGCCAAATCGTAGATATTATTATATAGGGGGTATATAAACAGTTCTAAGCGATAGTAACGACCCCGGGAGCATGTGCGAAAGAAGCCTTTGCAAGACATACATGAAATGGTCACACACATTTTGCCTTTTATATATATAGACTAGCGGGGGTACCCGGCGTTGCCCGGGTGTTTGGAGGTGTGTGTTCTCTTAAATAAAAAGAAACGGGGGGGGGGGGCGAACTCAAAGCCATGAGGCGAAGTTGGAAAATAAAATGTGAAAAAAAAACATGAACCGTTCGGCCAGCCAGAATGAGTTACTGAAAGATGTTTGAATTTATTTAAGAACCAAATTGACAGGTGCCCGCACGGAAGTCGTAGAGCGTGACGACGACAACGACGTAGGTTTGTTTGTTATAAGCAAAGTAAAAAAAAGAAAACATAAAAATGAACGTTAAAACATAAGGGGGCGGGGGGGGGGAAATAAAACATCGCAAAAAAAAAAAAACTAACGTAAGGCAAACGAACGATGTTAAAAATCGAAAAAACAAAAAAAGAAAACAGAAAAATGAACGTTAAAACAAAAAACACGTGAAAAATGGCTTAAATAAGCCTGTTTCGATATTAAAATTTAAAAAATTCGGTGGGTACCCGGGTGTTTTTGGGTGTCGCTAAGAATAAGCGAAGTAAAAAAAAAAAAAAAAAAAACAGAAAAACGAATGTTACGTGAAAAATGGCTTAAATACCACTGGTTCAATATTTAAATTTAAAAATATGGAAAAAAAAAAAGAAGACATCTCACACCATGATTCGAACCCAAACGTTTAGATAATGAAACAACGCACTAACCAACTGAGCTAACACAACGTACATGAAATTTAGTCAGTTTTTTAACTATTTAAAGTAAATCAGATCATGACGTCATCTGACGCATGCGTAACTGGTCGTCATCACGAGTGGACCATTTTTGTTGACCCCCCCCCCCCCCAAAAAAAAAATTGTCGATTTCGGGGTGAAAAAAAATGAATGTTTTTGGCCAATTTTTTGATATTTCTCGTGCGAAGGATGGAGCTTCAATATGATACTTTGTGAATTTTGGTTGTGTCTATCGAAAGTTTTTAGCAGACACAAACATTTTCGCTTTTATATATATATATAAGAAATTATTATTTCAAGTCATTTTTTTTAAGATGTCATAAGGTTCGCGCTAGGAATTAGAAATATTACATTTTTGAATTTTTGAGGAGAATTGATTCTATTATTACTGGTGCAGTGGATAGAGGCTTCAAGTCTCCACAGTTCCAGGTGAACATTGAAGATAGCGGTTTCAATCCTACCCAAGAAGGCCAGAGGATTAATTAGCCAAAACGTGGTGAGACAGAAACAACTATGGAAGGCAGTAATTACTGAGGATACAGTTACAAGACTAAGCCACTTCTTCTGAGGCCATTGGCCAATCCTGATGAACCGGACAAGAGCTAACCACATAAAAAAAAAAAAGTGTTTACTTTTTCGTCTTAACGCAATTAACTTTTATTTATTTGCAGTGGCAGGTACTCGTCTGAACTCCAATCTCTGGTCCCCCCCCTCGCCAAACTTTTACAAAAAACACCCGTCTAGCTGAATCCACTGTCAAAAACTTTCCCCACTCTTTATCTATGCCTAAATCAAAATGTAGATTCCATGAACAAAGCTTTTCTTAGAACTGCACGCCTGTGGAACTTTGTTCCATCTGCCTGCTTCCCTCCTGACTACAACCTGGATGTCTTCAAGTGCAACATAAACAAATTCCTGATGAACCGCCCCCTTAAGTAGACACTTAAATATCCACACTAACAATAACCCTTATTCCTGAGTTGCTTCCGGGCCTTGATAAGTGGTGACCACCTTGTAAAAAAAAAAAAAAAAAAAAAAAAAAAAAGTTATCCTAATCTTCGTAGTTGTTGTTTCGCGACATTTCGGCCAACTATTCCTCTGGCGTTTAGGGTACAGTCGATAGAGGTGCTAAATCTCTATAGTGCCCGATGAGCATTGTCTGAAGACAGTAGTTTCAATCCTACCAAAAGCAGGTAATAATTACTGAGGTTAAGAGATTCAACATTCATATTCCATCACGGTTAACCACCTGACAAAGGCCAGAAGAACAGTTAGTCAAAACGTGATGAAGCAACAACAACTATGAAGATAACAGTCCGCAAAGAAATAAATAGATTAAAGTAGTTTGCTTGAAGCATTATTTAATGTGTATATAAAGGAACAGTCCACAAATAAATAGATTAAAGATAATATATCTTGTTGAACTCGTGAATCTTTCTGTTGAAGTAGGGGAACCTGCACAGGATTTCCAACTTCATTTCTATCTGGTTATGGCCGACACAATGAGAACGTTACCCCTATGGATTATATGAAGGATTCCAAGAGTTGGTCAGAAAGATTCTGAAGTTTGACAAGGTACACCTAAACAAAAAACACTAGATGAGAACGGTATTCCCAATTAATTTGAAAAGTTCTTGCAATATTTTGGATTTCCACATTTTCCTTATTTGTGCATAAAACTATATGTAAATTCCATGAGCAAAGTTTCTTTCTTAGAACTATCAGTATATATACAGTCTTGGAAGTTCTTTTTTTTAACATTAAAATTATAAATATTAAAAAAATAAATAAATAAATAAAAATAAATAAATAAATAAAAATAAATAAATAAATAAACAACTTAATTTTTATATTTTTTTCATTCATTAGAAAACTAGTCAAATCATTTAATAACCTGTAATTACTGCATCAACTTGCTCTCTCGAATTCACAATAGTCCTAATGTTAATTTTAGGGATCATCGGTTTTTTACGATGAAACACCGTTTCGGGGATTTACAAAACCAAAACAGTATATTAAATCATGGCTCCCCAGCAGTGTTGATCAAACACTACCTCCCTTAATCACAAGAATAAAAATTGTTCTAAACATTGGATCTTATATATATATATATATATATATATATAAGGATAAAGTGGGGCTGCTTTCCAGCTGACTATAACATGGCCATTTTCAAGTCTAATCTAAACAAGTTCCTGTCGAACTGTCCTTAAAAAAAAAATGAATAAATAAAAAAATAAAAAATATACTTAAGTTCTACCATTTCCAATAATCATTATGTCTCACCGGCTACCTAACACTGATTAACCTTCATTCTTGAGTGGTTTTCACCCCCGCCCCCTAAATAAATTTTTTTTTTTTTAAATGAATATATACATATATAACTTAGACATTTTTTATTTAATATTTGAATGGATAGTACTACTCGACACTTCACAATTCATGGATTTACTGTTGCTCCAAAATTTTTACCCTGTGTTCAATGATATTCCTTATTTTATCCTTCTTTTTTTCACTTGAAATTATATATATATATATACTAGTGGGGGTTCCCGACATTGCCCGGGTATGTGGAGGTGTAGTTATCAACCGGGGGGGGGGAGCGTATAAAAATAAAAGTTGTAGTAACGGGAGAGGAAGAGAATTAAAACAACAGTAGGCAATTTGGGTGGAGAGAAGTCTTAAAAAAAAAAAAAAAAAAAAAAAAAAAAAAAAAAGTGGTAGTAGGCGGGCAGGTTCGAACCAGAAGCACAAAAGAGAAAATAGAACATAACGTCTTAGTCCATGTGTCCATGGTGCAAGCGGAAGTCGAGAGCGTTGAAATTGAGCATAGTCCATCAGAAGGGGGACAATGACTTGCGAAAAAGTGACCCCTCCTTGTAAAAAACGGCAGAGTTGAGTGTGAAGGAATGAATGTTTTTGGCCAGTTATTTGTCGTCCGAAGGACCGAGCTTCAAAATGATACCGATCTCGTGAGGATCCGTCACGTATGTGGAAAGATTTTGGCAGACATACAAACACACACACACATTTTGCCTTTTATATATTAGACTAGCAGAGGGGGCACCCGGTGTTGCCCGGTCATAAAATACGGTTAAAAAAAAACAAACGGGGGGGGGGGGCTTGGGTGCCATCTTATCGTGTTATTAAAAGAAAAAATGCCATGGGATGGGCGTGCGTAAGAAAGTTCAGAATTTTAAAACATAGGAGAGAGAAAACGTTATTAAAAAAAAAAAAGATGCAACATGATGGAGACGAACTTGCAAAATTTAAGTTAGTAAGCGAACATTATCGATCAGCCCACAATGACACAGATGTTATCACATTGCAAATTTAGCTTTCTAAAATGAAACAATGAATCTACAGTTCATGCATGTGTAATTAATAGTGTTGAAACCAAAATTTTTACCTGCCCCCCCTTCCTTCAAACAAATCGACATTACTACATGGAATAATTTACATCTTTTTTTTCTAATTTTTTCGATATTATGTGTCAAAGAGATTGATCTTTCAAATGCTATCAAGTTCATACTGGTTCAATGCAGATGTCAAGTTTTTAACAGACATGCAAACACATAAATGACTGAAATTTATATAATAGATTTCATAGATGCTTTAAAAAATTTTTTTTCAATTTATAATCAAAATTAAAACTTTTAAACTAGCAAATGGAAGGGCACTCCCCCCCACCCCCGTCGCAAAATACACTTAAATATATTTTTTTTTAATTCGTGAAGATTTTGTATTTATTAGTATAGATCCAATTTTCTTTTGATTATTATATTGTACCCAATATATAGCAGTGTCTGCCTGGCATCGCCTAATCATAAAATTTGCTTAATTTGATATTTTAATTCATTCAGATTTCATATCTATTATTGAAATATACACACACACACACACACACACACACACACACATATATTACATATTACAAATTTAAAAAAAGAAAATATTGACTTAGGTGCCAGCAGATAGAACTGAAACCAAAACATTTAGCGCTCCAACTGCATTCCCTACCGTTTTATCTATCAACAGATAAGATTCTTTTGATTTTTTTTTTTTATTCAATTTTCACCCCAAACAAGGAACAGTACCACTTTGAAGTAGGGGGCTACTATCAGAGACATAAGTTGCAGGGATATTATGAAGGGAGTTGAGCAGCAAGATGTCTGTTCACGTTACACTTGAACTTCTGCATGTCAGTACAGTTGGGAAAGCAGAATCCCAGAAGGGAGTTCCAAAATCTAGCAGATCTGGGGAAAGAAACTATTGGAGTCAAAGACTTTCTTATACCTGGGGATCTCTACTGTGTAGGGGTGGGATTTAGCTGCTTGTTGGGGGTGCAAGTGCTTGAGGTTCGTCAGAGCATCCACCATTAAAATATGCAAGTGAGGGATGCAACATTTCATCGATGGGAAAGAGGCTGAAGCCTAGCTGTCAGTTCGCGACCTATCAGGTTGGCGACTCTTTAACCCTATCCAGGAGCGAGAGACTAGTAGCAGATGCACCAGCCCAAATTTAACAACAATACTCCATACATGGGCGAATGGTGGCCTTGTAGAGGTACAGGATACTTTCAGGTATAAGTAGCTTTCTAGTACGGTAGAGAGAGCCTACCTTCTTTACGTCAACAATTTAAAATTAAACGACTTCATGCTACAAATGAATTTGTGCATGCGCAGAAGTAATAGAAATGTTGTTTTGTTTTTTTTGTAGATAATTGTTTGCTTTTTTTTCTTCTGATAAATTTATATCTCTGAAGTTTAAAGGTTTTATAATATTCTTCATTGAAATTATTAAAAATGTAAATTAGTTTTACTTAAATGCTTTATCTTCAGTATTGAGCATATTTTCTGAAAACACATTTATGAAATAAATGTTGCATAATATTTGAATACATATGTTTGATATGTGTATGAAATAATATTGTCACTTGAGATATCATTTGTAATTTAAGCCAAAAATTATATATGCTAATCATTGCTATATATATATATATATATATATATATATATATATATATATATATATATAGATAGAGAGAGAGAGAGAGAGATTTTAGTGTTTGTGTGTGGATATATACACACACACTAAAATATATATATACACATACTAAAATCTATATAAATATATACATACACATTAAAATCTCTCTCTCATATATATACACACACACTATAAAATCTATCCCTTTCTCTCTCTCTATATATATATATATATACACACACTATAAAATCCATCCCTCTCTCTAATATATATATATATATATATATATATATATATATATATCGAGTATGATGATTGATGATTTATAATTAAAATTAAAAATAAGTTTCATAAGGAGTAACAAAACAAAATCAATAAATTGTACGATCGTTTCGGAAACAATGTCTTTACTGAGATAGACAAGTCTTAGACAATAATTTTATCATTTGGTTTTTTGAAACAAAGTCTCCTCATCAGCAAAATATTGATGGTTATATATATATATATATATATATATATATATATATACACACACACTAAAAGCTCTATCAATATATATATATATATACACACACACACTAAAGAAAAAAATATATATTTTTAGTGCGTGTGTATGTATATATATATATATATATATATATATATATAGAGAGAGAGAGAGAGAGAGAGAGAGATTTTAGTGTGTGTGTATATATATATATATATAGAGAGAGAGAGAGATTTTAGTGTGTGAATGTATATATATATATATATACACACACATACAATATATACACACTAAAATCTATTAGTACTATACCATACCTGAACAACCTAATACAACCTTTAAGTAAACTCATAAAGCAAATGTAATACATAAAAGACAACATAAAACAAAACTTAACAATAAAAAAATCTCTTTCCAATAAATAATAAAGAAATGAGTCAAGCTCATGAGTCACAAAAACAAACAAAAAATAAATTATAGAATTCCCTCCCCTCCCTCAACATCTTCCAAAGACCCAATCATTGAGCCCATCCCTATGGAGGCAGACATCATCACTTGTTGATGCTGACCACTAGTTGAACTTCTATGGAGAGAGTGAGAACTTGCTTGGTGGTTAATGCTTTTTTTTTTTTTTTTTTTTTAAGGGGGCATTAAACGCGCATATAAACAAGAATCTGGTTTCCATAGTAACAGGGAATTTCATGACCACGTGATATTAGATAATCTGAAATTGAAAAGGTGCGATACCGAAAGGTATGAGGGGGAACTGGAATTGGATCGACACGGAAATAGTGTACCACCGGCGTTGTTCGTCTATAGATATCCGTGGTCGGAAGGTTTTAGTTGCTATATTTATAAGGGAGAGTGCTCAATATTAGTGATAGAACTAATGATTTTTATTCATCCCATACTGGCACAGAAGTGTAAAAGAGATATGAGGGGGGTCAGAATTAAAGGCGGTGGGGGGGGGTACCATCTAAACATCTAAAACATATATAGAGTGATTGGTGGCAAGATAAACAGCATTAGAGTTTTAGAAGTATGTAGATTCTCCGTTGTCGAATATATCTATATATTTTAGAAGTATGTAGATCCTCCGTTGTCGAATATATCTATATATTTTAGAAGTATGTAGATCCTCCGTTGTCGAATATATCTATATATTTTAGAAGTATGTAGATCCTCCGTTGTCGAATATATCTATATATTTTAGAAGTATGTAGATTCTCCGTTGTCGAATATATCTATATATTTTAGAAGTATGTAGATCCTCCGTTGTCGAATATATGTAATACATGCATATTTTCTATATTATATACAAAGAAATCTCCTCCAGAGCCCCTTTAAGGGAGCACAGAAATTCAAAAACACTTATCTTCTCCGATTAATTTTACATAAGAACACGCTTTTAAATTTTGAACAAAGTTTCTTTCCTAAAACTGCCTGTTTGTGGAACACAGTACTATATAAATGTTATATAAATATAACATTGCTCTTTTCAAGTCTAATGTAAACAAATTCTTGCCGAACTGTTCCTTTAAGTAGTCATTTTCTGACCAGTTACAACCATAATCACTAATCTTCTTGGTGTTCCACTGTCTAACTCTATAACTCTTATCCTCGAGTGGCCTATGGGCCTCCAGATTCTCTTGTTATGGAAATTGCTCCAGACAATGCATGAAGCCAATTGATGTAAGGAACTAAAAAAAAAAAAAAATAAATAAATAAAAAATACTACTTCAAGATCAATAACTTGACAAATAAGTGTTAGGTGGAATATATCCTAACCCAGAAAACAGCAATTCTCACCTCTTTGTCAGAAACATTACACATGGAATGCGAGGACTAAAAGACAAAATAAGGAAAGCAAGTGTGACAAGGTTGCTGAAAGTAAACCCAAGGTTCACTTTCTAATCTCCTCAAAGAAAACAGCAATTCTCCCCCTCTGTCAGAAACATCGCTCATGGATTGTGAGGATTAGAGTTACCATAAAAAAAATGTAGATTCTCTAACCTTTTTCCGCAGAGCACACACAAACAGACATTAAGTTATACATGACTAACATTTTATTGAAATCAAAAGGTCTCAGCAAATTGTTATGTACGGCTTTGCTCGGGTCCTATCTACTCTTCATAACATACCCTATGTGTAAATACACTTTATGTAAGATCTCAAATGTTTAGACGAAAATTTGTCCGAGTAATTTCGTAGAGACCACAGAGGTACATTTTTTTTTTTTTTTAAACTTTGACCCCAATTTGACCCCTTAAGATTTATTATTTCGGTCTCAAATGCAAATACAAAGTTTTAAACATGTCAAAGTTACCTACATCTAAAATTTCAAGTCGTTAGACCTAAAATTGGCGGAGCAGTTTGGCAGAATTTGCAAAGGTCAACTCTTTCAACTTTGACAGCCAAATTTTCGTCCCAAAACTGATTATAACGCTTGGCGCATGTCTGAATACCCCTTTGTGAAATTTCAAATGTTTAGACCAGAAATTGGCCAAGTAATTTGGTAGCGACCACAGAGGTCAAATTTTTTTTAACTTTGATCCCTTGGAAGCTCAAATTTTTTACCCAAACCGATTAAACAGCTTGCCCTATTTCTGAATACCCTTTATGTAAAATTTCAAATGTTTAGACCAGAAATTGGCTGAGGAATTTGGTAGAGACCACAGAGGTCAAATTTTTTTTTTTTAACTTTGACCCCAATCTTGACCCCATAACATTTAATTTTGGGGGGCTCAAATCAAATTAAAAAGTTTGGTCCATGTCCAAGTAACCTACATTTAAAATTTCAAGTGTTTTAGACCCAAAATTGGCGGAGAAGTTCGGCCGAATTCTCAAAGATCAAATTGTTGAACTTTGACCCCTTGACAGCCGAATTCAAGGCTGAAAACCGATTAAATAGATTTTCCAAAATCTCAATACTCCTTATGTCAAATCTCGAGTGTCTAGACCGAAAATTGACAGAGTTATTTTGTAGGGAAATGTGTGCACGCACGCGCACACACTTTTATATATAGACTAAAACATTGAAACTTTACATTTATTATATATAAATAGCTTTTTAGGGATTAGTTACAATAACAATTTGGTTCAGTTAATTAATAATTTAATAACTAAGCTGTAATATTTTAATTATACTTTAAAAATCGTATTTAAAAAAATTAACAAAAAATAAAAAGTTTTAAAAATAAATAAAAATAAAAACACTACCGGGCAACGCTAGGTAGGCACATCTAGTTTATAATAACCAGAAAAGACTAGAAAATACCCTAGAAAAGATTCTTAGAGAAAGCAGAGTCTCCAAAATGCCATGCAGTCTAGCAGACTTGACTCGCCGAGAAATTTCCAGAAAACCCCAGAAAAAGAAAAGAAAAGAAAAAAAAAAATCAATAATTCACAGAAATATTGTGATTGACCTATTTTTTTTTACCAGTAAGGCTGTGATTGGCTGTTGCAGTTGTCACGTGATCAATCCCTACTGATTGATAACAGGATGTTAGCCAGCTGTAATGATGGAAGGGTTGTTGTGGTTACTGCATGTTCATGACAAACCAATAAAGAACAAAGTGTATATCCCAGGTCAGTAGTTTCCATACGAAATAAAATGGGGAAACAAGAGAGGAAAAAAACCACTGTAACGATACCTAGATATCGCGCACACGCACACATCTATCTATCTGCATAAGCACGTGTGTGTGTGTGTGTGTGTGTGTGTGTGTGTGTGTGTGTGTGTGTATCTTTTTAAGAGTGAACGTTTTTTTTTGTTGTTTTATATAAAGAGTTCTGTTATTTTTTTTTTTTTTTAACAGCCATGTTTTGCATAGGTTAGGTATTAATTACCCTTGTAACTTTCACTTCCCTAATTTTCTCCTTCAGTCTTCACATACCATGAGTGATGTTTCTGACAAAGGGGAAAGAATTGCTGTTTTCTGAGTTAGGATCTATCCATGTAACACATAGTTGGCTAGTTTTTTTATCGTTTTTTTTTTTTTGTTTAAGCTTCTTACATTAAGTGGCTTCATGCCTTGTCTGGAGCGATTTCCATAAACAAAATATACAGACAATTATCATTTACGGAGCTAACAAAAAAAAAAAAAAAAAAAAAAAAAAAAGGTTCCATCTGTCGGAATAATTTTTTGTGGATTTCCCCTAGGTTCCAACCTTGTAGAGGATTATCCGTTTATATAAAATGGAGAATTTATCCACTATCAATAATTTCCTCCACAAACGTAGATTCTATGAATAAAGTTTCTTTCTTAGAACTGCACGTCTGTGGAACCGTTCCGTTTTCCTACTGACTACAATATGGTCGTCCAATGTGAAAAAATTCTTGATGAGCCACCCCCTTAAGTAATCCAATTTTCCAAATTGCCACTACTGACGATGACCGACTTGTTCCCTTTAACCACTGCATACTCATTAACTCTTATCCTTGAGTGGCCTCTGAGCTTGATAATTGGTGACTCCTTTGTAAAAAAAAATAAAGAAAGAAAGAAAAGAAAATGTTTTGGAAAATTTAAAAAACATAAAACGTGGCTATTCTTAAGAAAAAAAAAAACGTCATATTTTAAAAAATAGTAACTCAAAAAATACAGTCAAATTTAAAATCAATTATTAATATACTAGCGAGGTTGCCTGGCGTTGCCCAGGTGTTTGGCGGTGTGTGTTGAGCACAAAAAAAAATTTAAAAAAAGTTAGGTAGGCTCGAACCCGTGACGAACCCGAAGGCGGAAAAGAAAGTGGAAGAAAACTTGACGTCTTACCGCTACGCTACGAAGCCATAGGAAGTGAAAAGTGTTCAAATTTAGCGATGTCAATCAAAAAGTTGACTTGCTAAGTGAACGAGTTTATGCAAGTGCAGAAATGAATATTGGCTGAAGGCCAGTTTAGCTTTCCGCCATTTCATTTATTTGTTTCACTACGATGTTGAGGAAACTAAGCTCCCCCCGAAAAAGGAGGAACTCTCAAATGAATAGCAATTGTCTGATATGAAGGGTTTTCCCCTCCGACATTGATCAAAAGCTAATTACTTTCAGGACGTCCCGGCACGAAAGGCCACTGACGGCTTTGCATTGGTGAGTTTCGCTTTATTTGTATGAAAAAGACCAACAAACACGCAAAAGGATAGAATAGTGTGAATTTTATAAAAGTCGATCAAAATAAATGAGTGCATTGCCAAGGCTGCTGCAAAGAAGGTGGGATCTCTCTATCATGCTAGAAAGTTACTTACGCCAGAGAGTATCCTGTACTTTTACAAGGCCACCATTCGCCCATGTAATGAGTATTGTTGCCACATTTGGGTTGGTACATCTGCTACTAGTCTCTTCCTCTTAGACAGGATTAAAAAAAAAAGAGTTGACAACCTAATAGGTCCTGCACTATCAGGTAGGCTTCAACCGCTGTCCTATCAGCGAAATGTTGTATCCCTCTGCCTGTTTTACAAGTACTTTAGTGGTAGGTGCTCCAACGAACTAAAAACCCTTGTACCCCCTTGGCGTAAATACTACTGACAAACAGCAAAATCCCACCCCTACACAGTAGAAATCCCTAGATGTAAGAAAGCCTTCGACTAATAGTTTCTTCCTCAGAACTGTTAGACTTCAGAATTCCCTTCCAGGTTCCTGCTTCAACGACTGTACTGATATCCAGAAGTTCAAGTGTAACGTAAACAGACCTTTTGCTGCTCAACTCCCTACATAGTATTCCTACAAATTATGTATCGGATAGTAGCCCCCTACATCACAGTAGCACTGTCTGTTTTAGATGGAAATGCAATAAATAAAAAAAATTTATATATATATATATATATATATATATATATATATATATACACACACACTTTATTTGATAGCGGAGGTACCTGGCATTACCCGGGTGAAGAGAGGTGATGTAGTAAGAATACTGAGTAACCCCCAGCCGTAAAAAATTTTTAAAAAATAACGAGCACAAAAAATAAAAATTAGATGCAGTAGGCAGCCCAGTTGGAAAGAGGCGTTTAAAAAAAAAAAAAAAAAAAAAAAAAAAAAAAAAAAAAAAGCAGTAGGCAGGCAGGATTGAACCTGTAACACATAAAAGGAAAAGGTGGAAAAAAGCCAATGGTTTAGCCACCGCTGGTGTTCGAAATAAGCTTAGTCATTGCAAGGTGAATGATGACTTTGCAAAAACGTTGATGCAAAAACTGACCCCTCCTTGGAAAAAAACACGGCTTAGTTGATCCACACAGAATTAATCTTTTTGGCCAATCTTTACATATTTTTCATACGAGATTGCTCTTTCCAAGGATACGAGCCCTGTCGGTGGGGCATTAGAATACGCCGACTGCCCCCCTGCAGAGGGTAAAAGTCCCTCAATGGGGGTCCTGGATATGACCTTAAACTATATCTAGTGGTGAGGCCCCAGCTTGCGAGCTTTGGGGAGTGTGGAGCCACCCTTTAATTACCATTGCTCCCAGGTCCACTCTGACCCGGAGTCAGTGGCGTATCTAGGGTATGGCAGGCATGGCCCGTGCCATGGGCGCCACTCTGACATGGGCGCAAAAATTGCTCGACAAAAATTAAAATTAGTAGTTAGGTATATCTAAGGTATAAATTATTAAGAAGGGGCGCACATTCAAACTTTGCCATGGGCGCCATTTTACATAGGTACGCCACTGCCCGGAGTGGTAGTACCTGTTAGGGTCCCAACTATGGGTTAAATAGAAACCGACTTGAAAACAACAAATATATTCTATTAAAAAAAATTTTTCTTCAAAATCTTTGGATTTGGCATTAAATGACCCAAAAAGGGTTGATATGCCGTAAAACAAAAACAACCAACCAACCAAGGATACGAATTTCATAGTGGTCCAGTACCAATGACAAAAGTTTTAGCAAAACAAACAAACATACATTCACACACAAACAGACAGGTGAGATTTATATAATAGAAGATAATTAATGGTTCCCATATTGTATAAAAGTCTATACTAGGTCTGCTTAGGAGGACATTGTCACCCAACATATGCATTGCTTCTTAGAGTCATCTTACTTCTCACTGATCTAATTCTTACGTAAATGGTTTCCCTTTCATATTTCTACATATTATAACATTCCAGTGTTTTTCATAAATTACTTTTTGTGGGAAACATGTCTTACCTTCGTATATTTTTTTTTTCACACTTACATCGAATCACATAAACACATTGTCTTAAATAGAAGTAATCAACCACCTCAGCAAAATAACCTGCTCAGTGACATGCAATATGGTTTCCATTCTGCGAGATCCATAGCAATTGTGCTAACTGTAATATCACACAGGATTAGAGAATCTCAACAGAGGCTTCATTTTTAGGGCAATTGCTCTTGACACAAAAGTTTTTGATAGTATGGCATAATTTTTTTTTTTTTTTTTTTTTTTTTTTATTACATTTTCACCCCAAACAAGGCACATTGCCACTTTGGTGTAGGGGGCTACTATCAGGGGAAACATCTACTGGGGTACTATGAATATCAGGAACAGCAGAGGTCCCAGGATAGAATAGTGTACTTTACAAGATTTCGGTCTGATGATGAGGAGGTGGGTCTCTAAATTGACAGTCTTCAATTCAAGTCTACAGTCTAGACCGAGAAGATGGAAGACTTCTCGTCAGAGCGATGAGAGAGATAAGAATGGATGGCAGATAAACTAATCGTAGAATTCCCAACCTCCTCCTAAGGATAATGCAGAAACAGAAATGTGACATTCGACCATAAAACTGAATAAAATTCCAATCGTCCAGATGGATGGAATACTGTTGCCACATCTGGGCAGGAGCTGCTAGAAAGGACTTGTCCTGCCTTGATAGAGTTCAAAATAGACTTCGTAGCCTCGTAGGAGATGTCCTTTTCTCCTCCTTGCAACCTCTATCTCACAGAAGAGATGTTGCGAGTTTGTCTCTGATGTATCGTTATTTTCATGGAAAGTGTTCAACTGAGCTTCAATCTATGGTCCCCCCTCGCCAAACTTTCACAAGAAACACTCGTCTAGCTGTAAACACTATCAATAATTTCCCCCACTCTTTATCTGTGCCTAAACCTAAACGTAGATTCCATGAACAAAGCTTCTTTCTTAGAACTGCACGCCTGTGGAATTGTCTTCCGTTTTCCTGCTTTCCGGCTGACTACAATATGGTTGTGTTCAAGTCTAAAGTAAATAAGTTCTTGATAAGCCGTTCCATATAAGTTATCAAATTTACCAAATTTTCATTACTTATGATTACTATATTAACCAATTTCTACTGTACACTCTTTAACCCTTATCCTTGAGTGGCCTCTGGGCCTTGATAATGTGGTGATGCCTTTGTAAAAAAAAAAAGAAATGAGACTTGCACCAGTTATAAAGTTTTTGTTCAGGAATTGACGTCAGGACACAAACCATTCGAGGACACAGCAAGTGATGTGAAGAGATAAGGTACGTTGATGTGTCGTAAATGTGAACATTGACACAATATAAGCAGACACATTATTTAAGTGGAAATCATCATTGAGATGACTATTATTTATTAATTTATTTATTGCGGACTATTATCCTCATCTTTTCTTAGTAGTTTTTTAACAACGTTTTGGCCAACTATTACTCTGGCCTTTGTCAGGGGGTAACCGTGACGGGATAGGCTCCTTTTGGGGCCTGTGGCACAGTGGATAGAAACGTTGAATCTCTACGGTTCCAGGTGAGAATTATCTAAAGATAGCAGTTTCAATCCTATCGAAAGCCAGCCAGAGACTTACTTCACCGAAACATGGTGAGGCAACAACAACTATGGATGGCAGTAATTGCTGAGAATGCAGTTAGGAGATTTGGAGTTCCTATCCAGTCGCGGTTACCATCTGACGAAGGCCAGAGTAATAGTAGGCCGAAACGTTGCGAAACAACAACTAAGAAAGATGAGGATAATAGTCCGCAATAAATAAATTAATAAGCCAACAGCCCCCCCCCTCTCCCGCCCCATTTCTTTCTCTCCATTTGGGTGGAGACACTTTTCTTCTGAGATTAACGGGCTTTCTTAAAACTAAACAGCTATGTTCAAATGATCCGATCTGCAAATGATTACAATCTGTGTTCCTCTGACAATGACATCTTCTATCTTCTATAAATATAAAAGCGAAAATGTATGTATGTATGTATGTGTGTTCGCTTTTTCTGTGTGTCTACAAAAGGCTTCTTTCAGAGAAGCGCCCACTTCCATTTTTGTTCTCTTTCGGCGGAGGAGAAATCCTTCACGACTGAGACAATTTTTATTTTTGTACCTTTTCTTCACGTTAAAAAACGACCTTGGTGTCTAACTCTGTCCCGTGGGGAGGCATAGTAAATAGGTACAAATCGTAATATCTCACAGTTAACAAGGAAGCTCGCCTGTCTATTTAATTTGGTCGATTTCGGGAAGATAAATATTCAATATTTGTCGCTCGCCGCATGTGGGTTAGTCTTTTTCCTATAACATCTTGGGGGGGTGGGGAAAAAAAGCGTGCAGCAGTAAATGAATACTATCCCCGCAGTCAAATTTGACCTCATTAACTCATTAAAACGGGCACCTGCTAAAGCCAACTAATTAAATAAATTCAAACGTGGGGCAATGGTTAACATCGCACATTTTTTTTTTTTTTCACACTTTAATTTACAACTTTGCCTCAAGGGTTCGGGTTCGATCCTCATACTTACTTTTTTTTTTTTTTAACCTCCCCAAACACCCGGGCAACGCCGGGTACCCCTCGCTAGTGGGTATATAAAGGTTTTATACACAGCTCAAAACAATCAACATCCCTATTTACTTGTCTCCCCACAAGGACAAAGTTAGATACAAGGTTGTTTGTTTTTTTAATGTGGGAATAATCAAGTTCTCCAAAAAATTGGCCCTGGATTGAAAGAAAAAAAAAAAAAAAAAAAAAAAAAATTACCTCAGTCTAGAAGGAATTTTTACTTAACTGACAGAAAACAGGATGAAGTGTAGTATCAGAACATATACTACACTTTGCTAAAGTCTATCTCTTTATATCTATCTCAGCAAAATTAAAGAAAAAAAAAACATTTAAAATTATGTTGCTTTTAAAAGGTCACAATGACCCAGCAATTTCGAACTTTCATGAAAAGTAAAGTTATTCAAAATAGAAAGGAAAAAAATAAAAATTGTATTGTGAAAAGTTCTAAAAATGAGCTTTCATTTTTTTTTTTTTTTTTTTAACTAGCGGGGACACCTGGTCTTGCCCGGTCATAAAATATGCTTAAATATATTTTAATTCATGCAGATTTTGTATTTATTATTACAGAGCCAATTCTCCATTGAATATTACATTGTACCTAATATATTGAATATCATATAAATATATATATATATATATATATATATATATATATATATGAGTACCGATTTCAAAAGTTTAAAAAATAAAAATAAAATGACTTGGATGCCATCAGCTAAAACCGAACCCAAAACGTCTAGCACTCCAGCAGTGTTCTCTACCGTTTACACTATCAGCAGATAGATGAGAAAGATTTAAAATTAAACCACTTCAAGCTATATGATTGAATTTACTCATGAGCAAAAAAATATGTCAGTAAGTTTTTTTTTTTTTACAGCATATCAACCCTTTTCAGGTTATTTAATGCCGAATCCAAAGATTTTGAAGAAAAATTTTTTAATAGAATATATTTGTTGTTTTCAAGTTGGTTTCTATTTAACCCATAGTTGGGACCCTTGCAGGTACTACCACTCCGGGTCAGAGTGGACCTGGGAGCAATGGCAATTAAAGGGTGGCTCCATATTCCCCAAAGCCCGCAAGCTGGGGCCTCATCATCGGATATAGTTTAAGGTCATATCCACGACAAGTCAGTAAGTTGGAATGAACACTTTGCATTTTTTTTTTTTTTTTTTTTTTTTTTTTTTTTTTTTTTTACACAGTGATCACCACTTATCAAGGCCCGGAAGCCACTCAGGGATAAGGGTTATTGCAAGTACATTACGTTAGTGAGGAGATTTGATGTAGTGTTTAATTAGGGGGGGGCGGTTCATTAGGAATTTGTTAACATTAGACTTGAAGACATCCAAGTTGTAGTCCGGAGGGAAGCAGGCAGACGGAACAGAGTTCCACAGGCGTGCAGTTCTAAGAAAGAAGCTTTGTTCATGAAATCCGCGTTTTGATTTAGGCACAGATATAGAGTGGGGGAAATTTTTCACAGTGGATTCAGCTAGACGGGTGTTTTTCGTGAAAGATTGGCGAGGGGGGACCAGGGATTGGAGTTCAGACGAGCACCTGCCATGAAAATAACGATAAAACAAGGATAGGCTCGCAACGTCTCTTCTGTGGGAGAGGGGTTGCAGGTAGAGAAAAGGGCATCCCCCACTAAACCACGAAGTCTATTTTGTACTCTGTCAAGGCAGGATAGGCTGTTTTTGGCAGCTCCTGCCCAGATGTGGCAACAGTATTCCATCCATTTCAACTTGACGATATGCGTTTGTACGCGTTATTCATCCAAACAAAGATTTTACTCGTGGTGTATGCTTACCATTTCCTCTTCCTACTTACTTGCCTCCCCACGAGGACAGAGTTAGATACAAAGTCGGTTTTAAATGTGGGGAAAATCCAGCTCCCAAAAAAGAGACACTTTGGATAGGAACAAAAATTTTTTAAATTGCCTCAGTCATGAAGGATTTTTCAGTTGACCGAAGACACAAAAGGGGAAGTGTAGCATCAGAACAGATTACTATTTCCTATTAACTTCAACATTATGCGACTATTAAGAGTTTATCGGTTAAATATTTCCACACAGACAGACTACAGTTTTATTTTATATACATACTAGCAGTCCAGCCAGGCTTTGCTCGGGCCCTATGTACTGTTCATAACTTTATGTGCATATGTATATATTAAAAAGTTTGACCCATGTCCAGGTAACCTACATCCAAAATTTCAAGTGTTTAGACACCCCCCCCCAAAAAAAAAGAAAATTTGGCTAAAAACATTAATTCCTTCACCCTCAACTGGGCACTTTTCTGTAGGGAGGGGCCGCTTTTTTCGCGAATATTTTCAAAAGTCATCCCTTCTTTTCGATCGACTAGCCTTAATTTAAACCTTTGCCACTTCCTGTTTTTTTTTTTTTTTTTTTGTTTTTTTTTTTTTTTTTGCTAAACACACACCTCCAAACACCCGGTCAACACCAAACACCCGGGCTAGTATCAAATAAATAATCATGTGCCGTCTTCTCAAGCCAGCACATCCGCCAGGCCGAGGAGGGGGGGGGGGCTTTATTTATAGAGAGCAACTTTTAATAAAAAATAGAAAGCCGTTGACCATGAAGAAATCATAAAAATAAGAAAAATAAAAACACAAATTGGCAGGCTGGCGCCAAGGATAAAAAGGGCCCCTCAACCCGTTTATATACCAGGCAAGAGGCAGACAATGGTGTAAAACCTTCCGACTCTGGAAGTGGCAGTCTAGCCATGACAGAAGTCAACCAGGATCAGCTTTGATAACAGAGGTCCTGGCCTTTATCTCCATTATGTTTGGAAAAAAAAAAAAAAGTTTTAAAGCTTGGCTATGGATTGTTGCTTGAAATTTTTAAATATTTTTTTCTTTTTTTACAAGAGAACCCAGCATAGTATAACCCCCCACCCCACCCATGTTAAGAGTGTCTTTTGGAATAAACACCCAACCTCGAAAGCCGTTCTTAACATGAAGAGGTTGGGGTGAGGGGGGGTGTTTATACTACGCTGGGTACTCTTGTAAGAAAAAAAAAAAAAAAAAGGTACCAAAAATGGAGTAAAACAGCAAATTAAAATACTGACTAAGAAAATAAGAGACTGACCTCCCGGAAAAGGAATGGAATAAAATTGCAATTTTTATTCTTTCATCCTGTCGATAACTATCTTAATTAGATTAAAAGTATATATATATATAAAAAAAAAAGCATAATATGTAACTTGCATAGGTGAGAATGCACGCACGCTACACACTTTGGGACAGTTCCAACAGAACTTGGGCAATAATAGCTCAAACTTGTTCAAGTTAAATGATGCTATGAAAAAAAAAAAAAAAAAAAAAAAAAAAAAGATTCTACTTTCAGAAGAAAATGCATAAGCATCAACAAAGCTAGAAACAAAGAAAAATATATACATTTAATCGTGTATCGTGGCGTCACTACAGTTAAAACATCTCTGATCCCCCACGCTGTCTGGTACCATCGCAAAGGAACGAACAAAAATAAATAGGAAAGAAATAAAAATGCAATTCTGCGCCATTTTTTTTAGTGCAAATGAAATGGCTTTATTCATGGTTTTCTAAAACACATTTCATAATATTGCCAAAGATTTTTCACACACACACACTTTTTAAAAGCCTTTCTCCTTGCCACCTCATGCCGGCCTGGCCAGTACTTCTTTGTATTTGTTTTCACACGTCCATCTTCTCCTGCTCGCAACTTGCTTCTCTCTCAACGGCAGTGTATTTTTCTTTCCTTTTCTTGTGATGTAAGATCGCGCACACTTGCTAATTTGCATACATGCTTTAACGGCTGTTGCTAATATTTTTGCTAGCCAGCTATCCTTCGACAGCTGCGTGCTCTGTTATAAAATTAATATAACTCAACGTCCGAGAGATAAAAGACCATTAATGGAATATTTGAATATCTACGTATCTCATAAAGATCAAGCATTAGTCCCTAGGAAGGAGACCCTTGGTTTTTGAAAACTTTAAAGACAAATTTCCCAAAATTCCAGACTTGAAACGACAGGTGCTGTATATGAGAGGGCTCTTTGCTTATCTTGGCATCGTTTCCAGTCATGTTAGACGCCTCCTTGCCACTGAACTTGAACAAGCTTGGTTCAGGAATGTGACCTCATGAGATAGTCCATTAATCCCATGGAGGGGTGTCTCCAACACTAAGCCTCACCTCCAAAAATATAGAATTCAAGTGGAGAAGGGATACAAGAAGCTTGATATGGAAGAATCATATATATATATATAGGGTGGTTGCTAGAAAAGCAGGAAATTTGTCAAACAACGATTTATTTTTACAAAGAATAATTTTTACAAAGTTTTTCAAAGACAAATGTTATATTATACTCATAGATACTCAAAATGTTGTCCGTGCACTTCACTGCGGCGTCCTAATCTAGAAATCCAAGCTCGTGTGGCGTTTTGAAGGGTAACTTGTGGGATAGCATTCCAACCTCATGATCTAAGCTGACGTTAAAATTTCCCGCTTTTCTAGCGACCACCCTGTATATATATATATATATATATATATATATATATATGTTGATTTCTACTTAACAGAAGATTGCCATCTCTTCAGATTGATGTAGAGCATCCAGCTACACTCTTGCAAAATCATTCACAGAGATGACAGGGGAACTTGCCCGTACAGTAAAACCCCGGGATATGGTGGCCCTAGGATATGTTTGTTTTTAGGTTACGATGTGTAATACAATGTTTTTCCGGCCCTTCATTACAGTATTTTCCCTACCTTAGGATGTTATTAGATTATATACATGTGTATTACACACTGCACTGTATTTTCTTACTAACTTAATATCGTATCCTGGGGTTCTACTGTATTTGGTGTTGTTTGTGATGGGACTTCATTATGTACGTTTGAGAGTTTTGTCAAAACACTTGCTAAATTAGAGACGAAACCAGAGATATTATAGCAATTCTATGACTAGTCTTGGTGCCCGGCGTTGCCCGGGTGTTTGGAGGTGCGTGTTGAGAAAATAAAATAAAAAAAGTGATAGTAGGTAGGCTCGAACCCGTGACACGAAAGCGTAAAAGAAAATGAAAGAAAACCCCGACGTCTTACCCCTACTCCAGGACACAACCGGGAGTTCGGAACGTTGAAATTAGTAAAGTCAGTCTAACCAATACGATGACTTGCAAAAATGGCGATGCAAAAAAGCCGACCCTCCTTGCAGAAAATTGCCTGTTGAGGGTGAAGGAATTAATGTTTTTAGACAATTTGTCGATATTTGTTGTCCGAAGGGTCAAGTTCCAGACGATACTGATCGTGTGAAAATCAGTCACCTGTATCGAAAGTTTTAAGCAGACATACATACATACATACATAAATTTAAACAGACAGGTCAGATTTATATAATAGACCAGAACATAAATCAGAACATAAAAAAAAAACTAATGTAAGGCAACCGAACGATGTTAAATGTAAAAATCGAAAAAAAAAACAAAAAAGAAATTGCTTAAATAAGCCTGTTTCGATATTAAAGTTTTAAAAAAAATCGGTGGATACCCAGATGTTTTTTTGGGTGTGTGGTCGGGGGTGGATAAGCGAATTAAAAAAAAAAAAAAAAAAAAAAAAAAACACGAACGCAACGTGAAAAATGGTTTAAATAACACTGGTTCAATATTTAAATTTTAAAAAATCGAAAAAAAAAAAAAAAGAAGACATCTCACATCACGATTCAAACCCAAAACGTTTAAATAACGAACCAACGCATTAACCAACTGACCTAACGCGACGTACATGAACTTTGTTCAGTTTTTCAACTATTTAAAGTAAATCAGGTCATGATGTCATCTGATGCATGCGTAGAACCGGTCGTCGTCGCAAGAGGACCGAAACATCGAGAAAAAAAAAACAAAAAACACAAAAGACTATGTAAGGCAAATGAACGATGTTAAATGTAAAACTCAAAAAAACAAAAACAAAAAAGAAAACAGAAAAACGAACGAAAAATAAAAAAACAAAAAAAAGAAACAAAACAAAAAACATGTGAAAAATTGCTTAAATAAGCCTGTTTCGATATTAAAATTTTAAAAATCGGTGGGTATCCAGGTATTTTTAGGTGTGTGTGGTCGGTGGGGGGGAGGTGTTAATGGAAACCTAAGAATAATCGAAGTAAAAAAAAAAAAAAACAGAAAAACGAACATTATGTGAAAAATGGCTTGAATATTAAAATTTTAAATCGAAAAAAAAAAAAAGAAAAAGACATCTCACACGATGATTCGAACCCAAAACGTTTAGATAATGACCCAACACTAACCAACTGAGCTAACACGACGTACATGAAATTGTGTCAGTTCTTCAAATATTTAAACTAAATCAGGTTATGACGTCGTCTGACGCATGCGTAGAACCGATCTCGTCATGAGAGGATGGTTTTTTTTTAATCGACGTGCGGCATCGAAAAATGTTGAATATTTAAGTTTTGTAAGTCGGGCAAATTAAATACATACGCGATGCCAGTCCATAACTCGTACATATCATCATTTAGACATGATATAAAAAGTTTTAAGAAGAAGCAATCCGAGCGAAAAGCAAGCGGAAAAAAATCCTATCTTGGACATACACGAAAATGCACACATACAAACATTTTCACTTATATATATATTAGATGATTGCCGCTTCTTAACAGAAGCTTGCCATCCACTTCAAGTTGATGTTAAGTATCCATCTGCATATGGAGGGCTCTTCCGCCCAGCTACATTCTTGCATAATCATTCAAAGATGTGGTAGAAGGAATTTGCCAGTATTTGCTGGTTCTTGTAGAGGGACAAAATGCACCTTTGAGTGTCGTGTCAAACCACTTGCAGATTTACAGACCAGTCCAAATATTACAATATTTGGGTGGTCTATATAATATATACAACACACAGTATATACCTTTATAAGAATTTGGCTGCAGGTATATTAAATTGCATTTCTTACAACCTCATGTAAAACTTGCCAGATATTCCAAGAAACTGGACCAATTCCACATGACCTGTCTACGTAGACTGTTGAAAATCAAGCGGCAAGACAAGATACCAAACACAGAGGTTTTAGCCCGATCAAACCTCTTGCCAGTACACACCATGTTGCAGTGTCAGGTTCGTTAGGAGGGTCTGACTCAAGACTCCTAAAACAGCCCAATTATGGTGAGCTGTTCAAAGGAAAAAAAAAAAAAAACACAAGAGGACAGCGGAAATGATCCTAAATCTAAAACAATGTCAGAATCATTAGAAAATGACCTCTAGATTGTAGTGGAATGCGGCCATAAATAACACCCTACCTGAGAATTCTTCCTTCAAACACGTCGGTCTAAAATTCATGGGCAATATGAACTGGAACAATACACAGAGGACATTGTGAAGGCTGCTGCAAAGGTAGGTGGGTTCCTCTCTATCGAGCTAGAAGACTACTCACACCTAAGAGTATCCTGTACCTCTACAAGGCCATCATTCGCCCATGCATGGAGTATTGTTGCCACATTTGGTGCATCTACCACTAGCCTCTCTCTCTTGGATAGGGCCCAAAAAAGTTTTCAATCCAATAGGTCTCACTTCGTCAATTAAGCTTTGACGCCCCCGTCTTATTCCTGCAATGTTGCACCGCCGTATCCGTTTTACAAATATTTTAATGAAATGTGCTCTGATGAACTCATTGCACTTGTGGCCCCCACCCTCAATGTACATATCCCCGACAAACCCACTTAGCAACAAAATCTCACTTCTCCACTTTTGAGGTCTCTAAATGCCAGAAAGGTTTCTACTTTAATAGTTTCTTCCATCAAACAGATTTTGGAATTCCCTTCCTGCTACCTGCATTCCTGACTGTACTGATATGCAGAAGTTTAAATGTAATGTAAACCAACATCTTAATTTTTTCTAGGGATAGTCCTAAATCATAACCCCATACGTCCAAATGATGATATGCCTTGTTAGGAGTGAATACGAGTAAAAAAAACCAAAAAAAACGGTTGATTGGGACACAAGGAAAAGATGAGAATCAATACTGGTATGCCACTTCTAACAGAACCAAAGTAAGTAAGAGAATTTTGTTCTCAAGCATGTGGTGATGCTCTCTGGAATATGCACACAATTAAAAAGTATTTTTTTTTTTTACATATATGGTTGCGAGTGCTGACATGTAAAGCATACATTAAAACAAAGATGTTGCTTCCCTGCAGGTTACAACATGGTCATCTTCAGATGTAATGACAACAAATACTCGTCATAAACCCTCCCCATAATTAATGCTTTACAATCCAGTGATAGTTCCTTACATGCAATTTCATTAAAACTATTAAAAATGATTGGAAAAGACAGAGAAGAACAGGAAGGACATAGTTTCTATTGCTGCACACGCAAGATCTGAATTCGTGAAACCAACCTAAAAGCTGTGGACAGGTTTATTTACTTGGGTCAAGAGCAATACACAAGACGAAGTCAACTACAGGATAGCCAAGGCACTGTTTTTGGTTTTGGATATCTCTAATCCAATGTATGGGAGCATAGAAGAATTCGACTGCAGACCAAACTCCAAGTATACCGAGCCGTGATTCTTACCATCCTTATGTATGCTTGCGAAACTTGGACCATATATTTTTTTTTATTATTACATTTTCACCCCAAACAAGGCACAGTGCTACTTAGATGTAGGGGGCTACTATCAGGGACATAAGTTGCAGGGATTCTATCTAGGGAGTTTAGCAGCAAGACGTCTGTTCACATTACATTTGAACTTCTGTTTGTCAGTATAGTTTGGGAAGCAGGAACCCAGAAGGGAATTCTAAAGTCTAGCAGTTCTGGGGAAGAAATTATTAGAGTAGAAGGCTTTCTTACATCTAAGGATCTCTACTGTATAGGGGTGGGACTCAGCTGCTTGTTGGGTTTGTCGGAGGGGAGGGGGAGTTACGTCGAGTGGGTACAAGGACATCTAGTTTGTCGGAGCATCCACCATTAAATATATGCCAGACATTGCAAGAAATTGAACCATTTCCAGATTACCTGTCTCCATAGATTGTTGAAAATTAAGTGGCAAGACAAGCTAGCAGACACAAAGGTTTTAGCCCAGTCAAACCGCCAATCAGTACCCACCATGCTGCGGCAGCACCAGGTTAGTTGGGAGGGTCATATATGCCACATGTCAGATTCAAGACTTCCAAAACAGCTCCTTTACGATGAGCTGTTTAAAGGAAAAATTCGGCGCAGACCCCAGAGTTGAACAAGACAGATTCCCAGAGTTCAAAAAGATATACTTGAAGAAGGTTGGAGGTTACATCGACCAAAACATAAAAAATAAAAAAAATTAAAAAATTTTAAAAACACAAGATGAGAACAGTAATCTGAACAATGCAAATAATGCAAATTACCAATCCTCATCTAAAAATTCAGAAGCATAGTATCTCTCTCACACACACACGTCACCACTTATTAAGGCTCAAAAGCCACTCTAGGATAAAGGTTAATGAGTGTACAGTAGTCACGAAGACAGCATAATGATCGTTAGTGATGAAAATCGGTTAGAATTTGATTATTTAAGGAGACGTTTCAACAAGAACATGTTTACATTGGACATGTTGTAGTTAGCTGGAAAGCAGGCTAACGGAACAGAGTTTCACAAGCGAGTAATTCTAGGAAAGAAGCTTTGATCATGGTATTTGCATTATAGATTGTGGAGGACATCTTTGATAGTGGTTGTAGCTAGAGAAGTGTTCTTTTGTGAAAATTTGGCAAGGGGGAACCATAGATTGGAGTTCAGTCGAGCATTTGCCATGAAAATAAAGATAAAGCAGAGACAGACTCAGCGTTTTCTGTGGGAAAGACGTTGCAGGAAGGAGAAAAGAGACATGACGTATTACACATTTAATTTTTGTAAATCAAAAGAAAAAATCAAAACCATTTGGGGATATTAAAGTAGGTTGACCCATAGCGTGAATGTGGTATTTTGGTGTTTTAAACTAGTTTAGAAGATAGATCAAACAGACAACTTCTGACTCCTCCCTCCCAATCTCTTTTTGGCTTCATCTTGTTTTTTTTTTATGAATATTTTTTTATAAATATTGAAAGGTAAATGAAATTTTTTCGATGAATATTAATTTTTTTTATATTTACAGACACTAGCGTTCCATGCTTACAGAATCATCAGTACAGGAAGTGATAATTACTGCTGGTCAGAAGATTTCAACCCACTCAACAATGCCAACCTTGGCTTTGTGAGCTAGCGCCTTTTTCCATTGGCCAGCAGCAATTAACATTTAAATGGAAGTGAATTTAGATACTTATGAAGCTGTGTCAGCAGGCTGTCATAATCAGTAATTATGAGAGTATTCAACAGACATGGAATTTCCACAGGTCCTGCTAGTATAATTTCATTTCGACATACTACATTTAATGTGAAAGAAATATGTAACTCAAATATAAAGACTAACAAAAATATAGTATGTAGCAGTTATAAATAGAGCTAGGACAACAGCATATTCTTTTCATTGTCTTGACTCTCGAGTGTGTATCCATTGATATATGCTTTTATATATAGTGATGTGATCCTCAGTTGATTCACTGTGTCGGATATATACTCGAGAGTCAAAACAATGATTAGAATATTCTGTTGTCATAGACCTAGTTATAAATATTGGTATTTCTTCCTCTCAGAGCAACATCAGGTGATTTGGTCACATGATACCGGATCAGGAGTTGAGGGGGCATGATTTTGACCAAACCTACAAACTTCCCTAAACATCCATAAAGAACAGGAATATAAAACGATCTATTTAGCCTGGAATACAATATTAAAAAAAAAAAAAACTTTTTGGCGAACCTAGTACATAAACCAAGTATTTAAATGTTTCAATTTGAACAAACGTGGTAACGTGGTACAGTAATATTGTTGGATCTGTATTCACACTGGACGTCTATAGTAGCATGGCAGCAATATATGACAGCTAAAGGATGCAATTATGAAATGTCCACAGGTCCTGCTAGTACATGCGTAAGAACCTCAACCCATCCTTTATCGGGGAAAGGGAGTAGTTTTTCCAAAGGACAACTGTTCTCTTCTGTGGTTCAGGAACAAAGCAGAAATCATTTTTAGCTTATCTGTTATGTATAATAATCTATAATATATAAGTCATAAACACCTACATTTCTTTCTTCTGGCGGGGAGCAGCCCCTACAAGGCAGTTTGGTCACACGAGGACCAATCAAATTCCAGGACGTATTAACTTTTATTGGATCTTTGAAAAACTACTTTCAAACCTTTGCAGATTTAGATAGCAATCAACAGAGAAATGTGGTTAGAGATTGTGCAACCCTTGCTTCTCAATTACACGTGCAGCAACCTTTTCAGGGGGTAGCTGTCAACAGATGTGCGGTTGGGATTGTGCAACCCTTGCTTCTCAATTACACGTGCAGCAACCTTTTCAGGGGGTAGCTGTCAACAGAGGTGCAGTTGGTGATTGTGCAACCCTTGCTTTCCAATTACACGTGCAGCAACCTTTTCAGGGGGTAGCTGTCAACAGGGGTGCGGTTGGTGATTGTGCAACCCTTGCTTTCCAATTACACGTGCAGCAACCTTTTCAGGGGTGACTCAGTCTGCTTTCACAATTACAAATATTTTACAACAGACAGTGATGAAACTGTCGGGTCATGAATGCATAAGTTCAGTCATCATAACAATGTGTTATAAATAAATAGGAGGCATTATTTTTGGAATGCCCCCTCGTAGTATCCATTCTGTCCAAAGGTGATTTAATAATATCATGGAGGTTTGCATTCCCGCCGGAAGTCCGTGAAATAGAAATAGGTCACAGACTCCCATAAGGATTTAGGTAATGGACCTCTATAATCAGATATATTCTAACACTACATTAACCCGAGTACTTAGATGAGCATCTTGGGTGCTTCTATATCATAGTAACAAAAAAAATACTGAATTTCAAATAAAACAAAATGGTGCCCACATAATTGTCATGTTGCAAATAATAATATATCCAAAAATTACAGAAAACGATAAGGTAGAAATTTAATTATTAATGAAAAACTGTTTTCAATAAAATTTAGATGGGGAATAAATTTTGTCTGACATTTTGACATGTTCTTCACGTGACTTAAGCAACAGAACTTAATTATCTCCCCTGCCCACTAATCTGTTTTTTTTTTTTTTTTTTAGTAAAGTATATTATATAATGATTTTGCTTCCTTTCAGAAATTTCTTCTTTTTTTTTTTTTTTTATTAATAATTATTTTTCTAAATTATCGTTTTTCATAACTTTGGGATAGGTTACTATTCGAGACCTGACAATTACATAAGTATTATTTATTTCACTTGAAATTCAATATTTTTTTTTCGTTTGTATAATATAGAAGCTGCCTCTTTTAATAAAGGTAGTACAATAATAGGATGAGGTCTGCGTTTGTGCCAATACAATATACCAGAGACAAAGGATACGGTTGTGAAATTCCCACTGTTTAATGTTTAAATATTTTCAAATTATTAACAAGAGCAGATTAATCTATTCCATGTTTGTAAAGTTAGTTTGACCTTAATCAGTAAAACACCTGTGATTCAACCTCGTGGGTCCCAGCCACTTATATTTTCGCTAACCATTTAGGTGAATCGACAGGAGCTTAAAAATAAAAAAATAAAAAATAAAAAAAATAAAAAAAAAGCTTGCACCTAAAAGAGGCTTTAGTGCAGTGTTGCTAATTTAGCAGTATTCCCGCTAGATCTGGAGGTTTCGATTGCAGTCTAGCGGATAAAATTTTGATCTAGTGGCTAGCGTTTTTTGGGTGGTTTTTCCTAGAAAAATCTAGAGATATTTGACAATCACACATCCACAATTTCAGATTAAAAAGCGTTTGAAAATACTTTAAAACAAAGTAAACACATTCGGGTAGGTATAAAAGTAACATTTATTGCTTTTGGTAACAATTATTTATTGAATAGAGTGTAGAAAAGTTAACGGACAAAATTTGCAAAGCAAAAGAAAAGGAAAAAAAAGCAAAAAAAAAAAAAAAAAAAAAACTTAGACCAAACGCAATAGAATTTAATCATCGACCGACATGTATACTTTTACCATGCTAACACTAAGTTTGTTTTTTTCTAATATGTTTTAATAATTTTTTTCAGAATATGTTCCTCAAAGTATTTTTTACACACTAAATAAAAAAATAAATAAAATGACTGCTTATCACTAAACGAGTAGGAAGGTTTCATTCCTGAAAAGTTGTAAAAAAAAAAAAAAAAAAAGGACTTATTCTACCACTAACTAAGTTCCGGTTGCACTCGCAAATTTAGAGTTAGTGGTAGTAATAGATTTTTATTTTTTTTACAATTTTTCAAGAATGAAGTCGCCAACGCTTCAGCGACAAGCAACCAGTTATTTGTAGTAAAGACAGCTAAACGAAATGAAATAAAAAGAACACAGTCTCGGCACGTAGAAAAGATACTTGAATTTCACTGCGTTTGGTATAAGGTATTTGTCGATTTTTGTTATTGTTTACAATTTCTCGATTGTTAACTATTCTGCAATTTAACAAAAAAGACTTAATCCTAATAACTAAACTCCCCGTAGAGTTAAATTTCATGTTTTTATCTTTTTTTACTAATTTTTTTTCAACGTTTGTTATTACATTTAATTGCCAGAGTGAACCAACTTTTCTAAGACGCAGCACATGCCAACACCCCAGCGAAGTTTACTGCGTTTATCTTTGAGCAAACATTAAAAAACAGAAACAACGTAGTGAAAACTCTACTACCTCCAAAAATAGGCATTCGAAAATGGGGCAAATTTTTTTTTTTTTTTTAATTCTCAATCTTAAAGAATTTTTCCTTTGACCAAAGATAGAAAAGATGGCAAATGCATATTTCAGTGGTGTAAATTATTTGAGAGACAAATTTATAAAAAGTATTTATTTTTATACTAGCGGGGGTACCCGGCGTTGCCCGAGTGTTTGTTTCCGGGACGGGGGGGGGGGAGTTTTAAAAAAATGTTATGGTAGGTAAGTAGGAAGGATCAAACCCGGAGTCATGAGTAAAAGTAGGAAAATAAACATCTGCAACGTTAACAGTTCGGCCACCAAGAAAAGTCCATTCCAGTTGTTAAGGAAAAAAAAAAAAACGACTATGGTAGGTCGGCGCGAACGTGAAAATATAATGTGAATTGTCCAGCACGCTAACCACTACGCCACAGAGCACTGAAGCTTAGTTTAGTGATTTTAAATAACTTCACATGAAAGAACTACGAAGCCAAACCGGTGTTCTCTTCTCAACTGTTCCTTGTGAACGATCCCCAAACGGTGTTAAGTGGTGGCAGGGGGAGGAGGAATTTATAAGAGAGAAAATATTTTACCAGTTCCATTGATCTTAACCGATTTTGGCCGTGACTTCTCAGCAGAAAAAGTATAGAAATCTAAGATTATCGAGGAATTTGAGAAATAATAAGCCTATAACACACCTCAGATATTGTTCTGCCGTTTGTGCATATTATATTTGCATGAAATATCTTGATTTTTAATCCTATTAAGGTCAAAATCAGCGGGAAAAATGAGTTCATTTTATTTATATAGAGATAAAACACATTAGATCCTAAAGCTGAAATAAAACCAGAAAAAATGTAATTCTTTTTTTTTTTTTTAGACTAAATGTACACTGCCAACTTGTTTTTAAAATTTAGCCTTTCTAAGGATTGTCAGATTGGCCTTTTGGGGGCCAAATTTGTCCTTTTTAATGCTCTTGCGTGGAACCATAGTTCCCTGAAAGAGCGTTAAAAAAAAAAAAAAAAAAAAAAAAAAGGTTGAATTTAGTCTCAAAAAGGCTAATCTGGCAATCATTAGAAAGGCTAAATTTTCAAAACAAGATGGTAAATTTTTTCGGGTTGTATTTCAGCCTTAGAGTCTAATAATGTGTTTTATATAAAAATAAATAATTTTTATAAATTTTTGTCTGTCAAATAATTTACACCACTGAAATACACATTTGCCAAAAAGATATAGTATAAGAACAGATATTAACTTTAACGTTAATTTTATTTGGAAAAGTAAGACAATAAAAATAAACCAAAACTATAAAGATTGTAAAATTGGCAAATATTTAAATTGCAATTTTTTTTCCTCCACATTTTAAAAATATTTAGAGTAGTCAAAAATATAACCGATTGTAAATGGTGGTAAGTATGAAAACTACTGCACAATTTCATGTAAAGTAATACCTTTATTTCCAGGGATTTGTAACTGTTTAGGATTCAAGACTGTAAAGCATTTTTTAGCTATGGGAGATGGATTTTGCAGGTTTTACTTTTCAACGTGATTTTGTGTGGTTTTACGACATTGCAAGTCAAATATTAAAGATTAGTTACCTGTTCCAAAGTTAGAATGTCTTAAAGGGATCATTTTAATAAAAAATTATATGAAAAAAATGATCCCCCACTTTTAATTCTAAAATATTTTTTTGGAATATTCACACTTAATGGCCTAAAAAAAGCAGAATCTCATTTTTGGAATGGCATAGCTAAGGGTGCGCAATAGCTTTTAAATATAAATATAATTCATTTTTTTTAAATTGACAAACATTTTTTTTAACAACAATACTTATCAAAGCCCGGAAGCCACTCGAGGATAAGGGTTAATGAGTGTACAGTAGTCAATGAGAAAATGTTGTAATAATTAGTGGAAATTTGGTAAATTGGATTACTTAAGGAGATGGCTCATCAAGAACTTGTTTACATTGGACTTGAAGACAATATTGTAGCCAGTTGTGAAGCAGGAAAACGGAACAGAGTTCCACAAGTGTGCAGTTCAAAGAAAGAAGCTTTGTTAATAGAATCTACATTTAGCTTTAGGCACAGATATAGAGTGAGGGAAATTATTGATAGTGGTTTCAGATAGACGAATGTTTTTCATGAAAGTCAAGCCAGGGAGGGAACCATAGATTGGAGTCCAGACAATCACTTGTCATGAAAATAATGATAAAGCAGAGACAGGCTCGCAACATCTCTTCTGTAGAAAAGAGGTTGCAGAGAAGAGAAAAGCATCCCCACTAAGCCACAAAGTTTATTTTGAACTCTATCAAGGTAGAATAAGCTGCTTTGAGCAGCTCCTTCTCAGATGTGGCAACAGTACTCCATCCTTGAACGTACTTGTTTCTTATACAAGTAGACAATTGAATCAGCAGTGAGATATCTATTGGCGCAGTAGAATGATCTCATCATTTTTCCAGCAGCCTTGGCAATGGATTTGATGTATGGGTTTCATCTCAGATCAGGAGTACAGGTCAGACCCAGAAGCTTGTCAAAACAGAGACAAGACATACCTTGTGCTATATGTACCATTTTTACCTGCCCTCCCCAATCTCTCCTTCAGAATGGTTCTAAAATCTAATCAACTCACCTATAAATGCGTTTTGCAGATTTCTTTTTTAATTTTTATTTTACAAATATCAATTTTTCTGATATTTGCAAAGAATTTGGCAATATTGAATATTCAGGTATGATTTTTGATTTATAATAATATGTAAATATTTTTGATTTGTAATATGTAAATATTTTTGATTTGCAATATGTAAATATTTTTGATTTGCAATATGCAAATATTTTTGATTTGCAATATGTAAATATTTTTGATTTGTAATATGCAAATATTTTTGATTTGTAATATGCAAATATTTTTGATTTGTAATATGCAAATATTTTTGATTTGTAATATGCAAATATTTTTGATTTGTAATATGCAAATATTTTTGATTTGTAATATGCAAATATTTTTGATTTGTAATATGCAAATATTTTTGATTTGTAATATGCAAATATTTTTGATTTGTAATATGCAAATATTTTTGATTTGTAATATGCAAATATTTTTGATTTGTAATATGCAAATATTTTTGATTTGTAATATGCAAATATTTTTGATTTATAATATGCAAATATTTTTGATTTGTAATATGCAAATATTTTTGATTTGTAATATGTAAATATTTTTGATTTGTAATATGTAAATATTTTTGATTTGTAATATGCAAATATTTTTGATTTGTAATATGCAAATATTTTTGATTTGTAATATGCAAATATTTTTGATTTGTAATATGCAAATATTTTTGATTTGTAATATGTAAATATTTTTGATTTGTAATATGTAAATATTTTTGATTTGTAATATGTAAATATTTTTGATTTGTAATATGCAAATATTTTTGATTTGTAATATGCAAATATTTTTGATTTGTAATATGTAAATATTTTTGATTTGTAATATGTAAATATTTTTGATTTGTAATATGTAAATAAATTTTATTTGTAATATGTAAATATTTTTGATTTGTAATATGTAAATATTTTTGATTTGTAATATGTAAATATTTTTGATTTGTAATATGTAAATATTTTTGATTTGTAATATGTAAATATTTTTGATTTGTAATATGTAAATATTTTTGATTTGTAATATGTAAATATTTTTGATTTGTAATATGTAAATATTTTTGATTTGTAATATGTAAATATTTTTGATTTGTAATATGTAAATATTTTTGATTTGCAATATGCAAATATTTTTGATTTGCAATTTTATTTCAATTTAACTTTTATTATAAACACTGTTTTATTTTACGATTTATTTCTTCTAAAACAAAATATACCTTTTCCGAAAAACAGACATAACTAGATGATAAAATTTGGAAGACTTCAAGGGAGCTAACTGCTTAAATCAATTCCAAAAATATATAGTGAGAAAACACCGAACATTTTGTATAGTCATAATATTTTTATGTTGGGTAAAAAGTGTTTTTCTTTTTTTGGGGGAGATTTTTTTTTGTTTTGAATTAGTGGTCTTGGAAAATTTCAGATGGAAAAAGTTAAAAATCTTGTGATTTTCTAGAGATTTCTTTTCCCCGATCTAGCAGATTTTAAAAAAATCTCAGTTCGCAAGACCGCTTTAGCAATGGAAGTGCAGATCCGCTTTTTCCGGATTTACAAATGCTAGTAGAAACCCAATAAATGTCATGGTGACATTTATGGAGTGAGTTTCTACCAGTATGGTTTAATTTTCTATTTTTGAGCGATTATCTAGACGTTATAGATATGACAGTTATATCAGTAATTTTTTTTGTTTTCACGTAAGCCTTACAGGATGTGAGCTCAGAAGGTTGGCAATTTATAGTTGAGATTTATCGATTTATAGGACCATGGTTGCATAGTAATTGTCTGTATTTTTGAGATGAGGTGTTTTCATTGATTAAAATTGTCGGACTGACTTCCTCATCTTGGTTGTTATTGTCAGAACGTTTCGGCCATTTTGTCCTCCGGCCTTCGTCAGGTGTTTTGTATCGAACTGGGGAACCATTTGTTAGGAGTCTCGAACCCAACCCTTTATTATTATTATGGGAGTACCGTGTTCGGACTCCAGCTAGGCTTTGGGACATAGTTGCTGATTCTGTTTTTAATGTTACTTTTTCACTGCCTCCGTTCAGGATTGAACTCAGCACCTTTTGGGTAACTGTAAACTTTGATACAACGTCTAGGACCACTTGGCCATATGTCACATGGTTGCATGTGTCACAATTTTATTGAAGTCGAAAGTAGGAGTGTATCTGTGGGACTATTAACGGTAAATTTAACAGGATTACTGATTAGTAAAAAGGTTTCACCAATCCACATTCTTACATGAAGAAATAAGAATGAAATCCGAAAAATAACGACACTCGACAAAAACCAACATGAAATCACTGTATCAACACGAAATAAACAGTTTAAAATTGTTCCAACATAAGTGTTTTCTTATGTGGAATCTTATAAATTTTCCTGGAGAGAGAGAGAGACGCGGTTTATCTCAGCCTACAGGCAATTCACCCAGGCAAGTAAGGTACCGAAATGAAGCTTATAACCCAGCGGATGTTTTAGTGATAGTTATGTCCATGTTTGGTGTATGGAAATGCAAAAAAAATAACGATTTACTAAGTGTTTTATTTACTGAATATTTTTCCGGTACAAGAACCCAAGTTTGCCCAGCTGATTTTTTTTGATGATCAGCGTTTCGCACGTGGGCTTAAAGGTCCATGTAGATTTTTTTTTTTATTAAGAAGAACAGTCCAGAAATCAAATAAGCAAACACATGGGTGTGCGTGCATATTTATATCATAAGAATAGTAGTTCGAAATAAAATTGCATAAAGGAAGATTTAAATTCTCGCTCAATGCAATAACGTTCCAGGATTCGTATTAAAGTTCATGTGCATTGATTGCGCGTACTATCAGGACGGAGGTTTTAACGTCTCCCGCAGAGGGTCGGTTGTTGGTTGTTTTTATTTTTTTACAGCATATCAACCCTTTTCAGGTTATATTTAATACCAAATCCAGTGATTTTGAAGAAAAATTTTTTAATAGAATATATATATTTTTTTTTTCAAGTCGATTTCTATTTAACCCATAGTTGAGACCCTAACAGGTACTACAACTCCAGGTCAGAGTGGACCGGGGAGCAATAGCAATTAAGGGGTAGCTCCACATTCCCCAAAGCCCGCAAGCTGGAGCCTCACCATCGGATATAGTTTAATGTCATATCCAGGACGCTCGCAGACAGAGTTATCCTTCCTGAACATGTGCTGCTCTTAAGAAATCAAAGAGGAAACTAGTTTGATTTTGGCAGGCAAATCCTTATATACAGGCCTTCTCGAATGTTCCAGCCTGTTTACTGTGTTCCTATGCGAGGGAGCAGAACATAGTTCCTTTTGTTTTATGTGTGCAGTGGTCGCATCACAACGTCGTGTTCCTACACATTCTTCACATGTGTAAGTGTTGATTGCTGTAAAAAGTTCCTGCTGTGGATTTATTCTGGCTGGGCACAGTGGTTGCTACGCTGTTTTTTTTTTTTTCAAACTGAATAAACGGCTTAAAATAAGTTAAAACACAAAACTTATTCAGATATTTTGAAGAGTAACATATCTGACCTTTATTAATTGTTATATACGCGATTTATTTTGACCACTTTTTGCGTTTTGTTGTCCATAATAAAACATACCCATTAAATTTTTTTGGTTTTTTTTAGGGTTTGGTAAGATTGAGTCAACAGGTCGATTTTTTCAAAAAAATGTCATTTTAATCAAAAACGATATTTACTTATTTGTCCTGTCGAAAATCGTTATATATCCAAAAAATTACGAAAATTCATCTAGAACAAGTGCTATTGTGTTTTTAATTACAATAAAAAAAATGTCTATCGCTACAGCTAAAACACGACGTCAGCCATTGTAAAGTATTGAAAAGTGGGGATAAGTATTCGCAATCTTCAAGGTGTTTCCATGTGGAGAAATTCAGTTTCCTCCTCATTTTCTGTAAACAAATATTTTTAACTATAAATAATTTTCTACTCCATGAATTTTCCTAATTTTTGGATATATTACTATTTTCGACATCACAAGTAAGTATTGTTTTTGCTTAATCGATCTGTCGACTACCTTGACAAGCACCCTTTTTTTATCCATTAAAATCGTGTAAAAATATATATATTTAAAAATACTTGGGTGCAAACGTACTAAGAATTCTTAAATCGACAGGGACATTTTGGGAACGGGCATTTTCGTCAACGGACAATTTGGCCACCTATCTTTTTTTAAATGAAGATTGTTGCATTAATACATGAAATTAAATCAATAAAAATTAAATACGAGGATAATTTCGCTTTTTCCACAAACTATAAAAGTGTTCAATTATCCCCATTTTGTTTGTTTGTTTGTTTGTTTGTTTAAAATCATTTGAAAAACACGCAACGTTCATTTTCATTCATATATTTCTGACATTTTTATTTGTCAATAAAAATTGACAAAACGCAAGTGAAAAATAAAATTAAGATTTGAAAATATTAATATTTTTTTTAGTACTTGTTTAGATTAATCAAGACATTAAAAAAAATGAAAATATTGCAAAAAAAAAAATATATATATATATAGGTACTTCTACACTTTATCGTCGAAACTGGAGACCCCATTTTATTTCGCGCACCTGTCGTTAAAATCCAAGAGAGAATCGGCATTTTAAACTACGGCCGAAGCATGAAATAAATAATAAAAGAATTAAACTGGAGAACAATTGCTTCCGGAAAGAATAAATTAATCTAAAATTAAATGAAAAACTTTCCCGTTTTCATTAATTAAATCGAAAAATTTTCAATTAAACAATTATTGATATTGTTCCCTTTCACTTTATTTTTCATAGTTCTTTCCGGAAGTTTGTCTAATTTTTTTTTTTTTTTTTTTTCTAATTTCGGCCATAGTTTAAAATACTGATTTCTCCCTTGGATTTTAATGACAAGTGCGCGAAATAAAATGGCGTCTCCAATTTGGGCGATAAAGTGTAGAAGCACCATTATGTATATATTTTATGTACCCGTTACGGAATTAATTCATTTAATTTGATCAAGTAGGTTTTGTTTTTTAGGAAAATCAAATTTTAATGCGATGGATCGTGTCGCGGCCATCTTGCTTGTTTCGCGGACGGAAAAGTGATTAACGAAGGGCAAAATGAAAAAGGGAGTAGAAATAGACATAGAAACTATTTTTAAAAAGTGAGAAAAGAAAACTAAAATATTTATCTAAGTATTTTTTCTGCCCATGTTTCAAATTTATCTCAAATTTTAACAAACTTTAAGCGGCGATTAGAGTTATTTCCCCCTGACGCCTCCTCCTCATCCGCGAAATAAACAAGATGGCCGCGACACTATCAATCTCATTAAAGTTTGATTAGTGCTCTATTAAAAATAAATAAACTACTTGATCAAATTGTGATTTTTTTTTTTTTTGTATGAAAACTGTTACATAACGAGTAAGTACAATATAATTTTGTTTTCAATATTTTTATTTTTTTAATGTCTGGATTAAACTAAACAAGTACCTATTTTATATATATATATATATATATATATATATATATATATATATATATATATATATATTATTAATCTATTAATAAAAGTGTAACTAGTTGAACGTATTTCGCGCCTCTTCAGAACTTACATTTGTTTTTCTTTTTTTTTATTTGGTTATATTGAAGCTTTCAGCTTTAATATGGCTGACACTTTTTGTAGTTTTTATAACAATTTTAGCGGACCTAAACAAGACCCCCCCCCCCGATTGTATTTTTTTTTTCCGTCCTCGCTCCCAATTTTTCAGTGGATTATTATTGATTGGGCAGTGGGCACTAATATATCAAATTATCTCAAAAAGTCAATATTTCGACATTTAAAAAGGGTGCTTAGTTTTTAGTTACAACGTTATAATAAATCGATCCCCCATTTTGTAAAGACGGAAATGAATTATTTCCCTTTGTTTTTTCCTTTATTTTTGCAATCACCCATGTTAAGAATGGCTTTCGGAGTAAACACCCTCAACTTCGAAAGACGTTCTTAACGTTGAGGGTGTTTATTCCGAAAAAAAAAAAAAAAAAAAAAAAAAATGGGGGGGGGCTTATTTTTGTTCAGGTTCGCTCAATTTTGATTTTAATAACTAAATGACACCATAATTAAATTTTAACTTTCAAATTCCTATGTAAAAAAAAAAAAAAGGGGGGCCATATAATTGTAGACGAAAACCTCAACTCCACGACCACCTCCTCTCAAAAAAAAATTCTATATTTTTAGGCGATTACATGTGAACACCCTGAAAAACTTTGTGGAAAGAAAGCCAAAGATTTTAAAATTTAAAGTTTCATAGATAAATTTAATAAGATCCCCTACTTCCGGGGCACTAGCTTTTTTTTTTTTAGGGCACTGTTAACCAGGGTTAGATATTTTTATCGCTAACCCTAAGTTAGAGTGCAATGTAATCCCCTAATAAGTAGACCTCCCCCAAAGACAGTTAAGTTTACAAAATTTATCTCCCATAGCAAAAAAAAAAAAAAAAAATTGGGAGCGGGAGCTAACCGCTTCAATATAATGAGAATAATAGTCATAAAAAGCAACTTAGTACAAATGACTTATATAGTAGTCGCAATAAGCGGACATTGGCCGACATGAAATTTACTATCAAATATATCGTTATTGAATTTTTCAGCTTTCGGTAAAAATGTTCGGATGGCTGCAATTTTAAAGCTTAGAACTTCAATATAGCCTTAATCTCTTATTTAACAAAAAATAGCATTGCATTGGGAAATTGGAGAAATGGTTGAAGTTCGGTTTGAAGCAACATTTATTTCAGTTCTAATTTTTATTTATTTTTTACATTTTTCTCTCAATGCGATTCTATTTTTTATAGGCGATTACGTGAAAACTGAAACCATTCCCTGAAAAACTAGGTGAAAAAGGAAAAGAAAAAGAAAATTTTAAAATTTAGAGTCGGGGGGGGGGGTCAGTTTAGCATAGAAAACTCTCCTTGGCCTTCGGGTCAAGATCAAAGTGTAGTATCTGTTCCGGCAGATGCTGCACTTAAGATAATTTGTACCAGTCAATGGAGGGGAAACCCTCTATACTGGGACAATTATTATTTTTGGTAACCAGAGTGCCCCCTTTTTGCCTACTTTAAGGGGAGCTGGTTTTTACCTCACATTAAAAACGGCCTTGTGCCTAATTTGCTCAGTGGGGGAGCAAATAAATACCATCTGTTCTTCAGATGCTGCATTTCAATTTCTTGTTCTCTGTCAGTGGAGGAGAAATCCTTCACGACGGAGACAATTTTTATTTTTGTTCCTTCTCCACGTTGAAAAACGACCCTGGTGTCTAACTCTGCCCCGTGGGGAGGCATTGTAAATAGGAACATTAAATGATACCCCTGTCTTCTTTTAGGGCAGTTAACATTTTTTTTTTTTTTTACCACTAACCATATGTCAGAGTGGCAACTGGCAAGGTCGTTAATCAACAGGAAATCGCTTGAAAAAGTAGACACCCTGCCTAGCAAAAAATAAATAAATAAAAATAATAATATGCACAGAATTTATCTCCCATAGCAAATAAAAAAGAATTGGTTACATGTCTTAAACCGCTAGAATGGACAAAAAAAAATGAGAATTATGTTATATTTCTATACGAAATTGAAAATTTCGCAAATAATCGCTTTATTTATTTTCTACTAATATTTCAGCGTATACACAAGTAATCGCCTAAAAAGTATAATCCCACTTTCGATGAAGGAGGGGTGCTGATGTTAAAAATCTACATATAAAAACAGAATTTTCATATTTCATACATCGGCC
Organism: Euprymna scolopes; assembly: GCF_053919585.1. NCBI lineage: Eukaryota > Metazoa > Mollusca > Cephalopoda > Sepiida > Sepiolidae > Euprymna > Euprymna scolopes. The sequence goes on along the minus strand of NC_136515.1, from coordinate 5,161,841 downwards.
CAAATGTCCACGATCCAAAAAGTCTGCTTGACAGGAAAAAAAGTGATAGACAAAATGTCCGCTAGACAAATTGTCCCAGGTTACTATTATTATTATTATTATTATTATTAATACAGATGTTAAACCAACGTTATGTTTTTGTTGAAAACACAAACAACTAGCAGAAGATTGATTTATAATTAACTAATTTGTTAGTAACAGATAATAACTAATTAATTATTACTATTTAAACATACGTTATGTCTTATCCGACGATTAAAACGCGATATTTAAAATGCGACCTTTCAATGGTCATAAAGTGAGGGTACCGATTTCTATAATTCGAGTATACATAAAGTGATCCCCCACTTTACAAAGTGGGAATGTAAGTAAAATGTGTATGCAGGAGGAGAAGGGGAGGGGGGTCCCTATTTAAACTTGTCTCCCCACAAGGGCAAAGTTAGACGAAAAGGTTGGTTATTTTTTTTTTTTTTTAGTGACCGAGATTATAAATATATATCCCTCCACAAAAAGAGGGAGACACCTTCGATTTGGTAAATTTTGGGGGCAAGATCTGATTATTTGTTTTTTTTGTTTGTTTATTTTAAAAGGTGGGGAGAAAAGGGGCCATAACGAGCTCCCAGCATAAGGGGGGGGGGAACCTTATAGTAAGGAAAATGCCCAAAATAAAAATTGTCAGCCTCCTATTTCCTTACCTCCCCACACACAAGGTCGAATTTTGCTAGTTTTTTTTTTTTTTTAAATTTTATTATCCTCTCCCCAAATAAGACACACATTGTTATTGAGAACAAAAATAACCTTAATCAGACCAGGTTTATTTGTTTTTTTTAGTGCGTGTGTGTGTGGGGGGGGGTCTTTTATCTCCTTATCCCTAAATAAAGAGGCACCTTTGATTGGGGATAATATATAATATCCCTTTATTTACAAGCCTCCCCACGAGAGCAAAGTTATACACAAGGTTTTTTTCCTGTTATTGTTTTTGTTTTTCAACCTGTTTTTGTTTTTTAACTCACTCCCCAAAAAGGGCACCTTGTATTAGCAAGAAAAATAACCTGTTCGTTGCATGTCGAAATATTGTCATAGTGCTTATGCACTTACTGTAACGCGCTATTTTTTATTTTTTTTTATGGTATTTTCAAATTAAATTCAAGTTTTAAGATATTTTTTTTTTTATTATTAAATTGTTAGGTGAAAGTACATAAGTTATAAAACACCTTCCCCATGAAAGAATGGCTTTCTAAATAACGTTATTATTTCAGCACTGTAAGTGCATAAGTACCGATAAGCATTTATTAAAACCTGGTTAAAAATTATCCTGTATTTTATATTTAATGGCAAATATATATTTTAATGTTGCCATTAAAATCGGCGTACTACAAAAAGAGGAACTTGATTAAAATCTTAATTATAAATTTAAAAATTTTTTTTTTTTTTTTTTTTTAAATCATCCAGGCGTTCATTGAAACTGAAAATGACAGTAGAAAGGAAAGGCCTGAAATCTCGATATTTATTTAAATGGACATAATTTTTTTTTTATCATTTAAAATAAATAAAAATTAAAGAATTCAACTATAATTAAGACATTTTGAGTAGCTGATTTATTTATTTATTTTTTATTTTATTACATCCAAAACAGGAATTAGTTATAAATAAATAAACCCGTCTACTTTCACAGTAATCGGGCTTTAAATTATTTAAGGTGCAATATGAACTCTAAAAATATAAATACACAGATTTTTCAGAAATTAGGAAAATAATATGTCCAAGAAATTACTTTTTTAATTATGTAATTGAAAATCGAAATTGTATTATTTTTTTTTATTTTTTATTTTTTTACATACACAATCCAGTTTTTTTGTTTGTGTTTTTTTTTTATACGATGTATATACACACACACACATCAAATTGTGCAATATATAATTTATACATATGTTTAAGGAAACATTTACGGATATATAAATATAGAAAAAAAAATTTTAACTGTCCAAATAATTTTTTTTTTCCACTTTAGTAAAGTGATATGTGAAAAAAAAAAAATGGAATGTAGATATAACAAAACGAAACGAAACACGTAATAATATTAAAAATTTAAATGACACAATTCGCAATTGAAACGATTTTATCCCTTACACAATTCACTTTTTATATACACCTAGAATTATCTATAGCGTAATATTTCGCACACACACTAACACACATATATATATATATATATATACATACATACATACACACACACACGTATGTATATATTATTTATATTGTGCAATATATACATTGGAGAAATTGAAGAAAAAATTGAATTAAAAAATATAAACGTCCCAAGAAAGATTTTCATGTCATTTGGAAAAACGAAGAAATCGAGGAAATATGTAAAAAGAAAAACAGGAACTCAGAAACACTAAAAACGAAACGAAAGAAAAATAAAATCGTATGAAGAAAAAAAAAAAAATGATATCTGCAACTGAAAACGAAGAGGAACGACTTACTTCTTGGTGTTGGCTTCCGCAGCGAATAATTCATGAAATGTCGAGCTGAGAAGATCCGCTTGCAAGAAAGAATAAATTTGGCTCCGGGTCTGCGGCAAAATTTGGACAGCTGTAGCCATGTTCAAACAAGAACTGATGACGAATGTGGACTATATATGTCAAAAAAAAATGAGATGGGGTTTAATATGATGGTTTAAAAATAAATAAAAAATATACAAAGCGATCGACTAAGTTCTGCGAAGGCAGAATTGTCCTTTGATCTAATCCGCCCCCAAATAAAAAAAAATATATATATATAAATAAATAATTCCACTCGGTAATCGTGTTTTTTCCCCCGTGTGTCTTCAGGTAGTGTTCATATTCGTACGAACACTAAGGCATCCATCATGAAAGTGTGTGTGCTGCTGGGAAAAAATATTGGTTCCGGGAGAGAGAGAGAAAGAGAGAGAGAGAGAGAACGAAAAAGACGGGGAGGGAGAGAGAGAGAAAGTGAAAGAGAGAAGGAAAGAGATAGAAAGAAAGAAAGAGAGGATAAGGTCCGCCCTTTCTTTCTCTTTGATTTTCTTTAATTTTTATTTTTCTATTTCTATCATAATATAAATTTGGCAGAGAGAGAGGCCAAGTGAGACAGATTTAATAACAATTAGAGTAACATATATATATATATATATATATATATATATATATATATATATATATATATATATATATATATATATATTATATATATATTATATATTGTATATATATATTATATATATATATTGGCCTTCGGGACAAGATCGCAGTGGAGTATCTGTTCTTCAGATGCTGCTGCTGCGCTTCAATTTCTTGTTCTCTGTCAGTGGAGGAGAAATCCTTCACGACTGAGACCATTTTTATTTTTGTTTCTTTTCTCCGCGTTAAAAAACGATCCTGGTGTCTAACCCTAACACTGTCCCGTGGGGAGGCATTGTAAATAGAAACATATATATATATATATATATATATATATATATATATATATATATATATATATATATAAGTGAAAGTATCTGTCTGTCTGTGTATCTGTGTGTCTGTGTACATTTCCCTACGCAATAACTCTGTCAATTTTAAGTCTACAGACTCGAAATTTGATATACAGGTTACTGAGATTTGGGAAAATCGATGTGATCGGTTTTCGGTCAGAAATTTGCCGATTAATGGGTCAAAGTTCCCCGATTTGACCTTTGACAACTCTACCGAACTCCTCCAACAATTTTCAGTTTAAACACTTGGAATTTTAGATATAGGTTCATTGGACATGGATATAGCTTAATAACTTAATTTGAGCCCAAAACAATAAATTTTAAGGGGTCATAATAGGGTCAAAGTTAAAAAAAAATTAACCACTTTTTTTTTTGCTCAACATACCTCTCCAAATACTCGGGCAACGCCGGGCACTCATGCTATATATATATATATATATATATATATATATATATATATATATATATATATATATATGTGTGTGTCTGTGTCTGTGTCTGTGTGTGTGTGTAGTATTCATACATATGCATATATATACATGTACACACATATATATATATATATATATATATATATATATACATATATATATATATATATATATATATATATATATATATATACACACACACACACTGTGTAAGCAAAAACAAGACTTCAAAACAAGGTGTTGGTGGCAACAAAAAGTGTATTTCAATTTACGTTACAATTGTTTTCATGTCCATTTTTTTTTTTTTTTTTTACACGGTGGTCACCACTTATCAAGGCCCAGAAGCCACTCAGGGATAAGGGTTATTGCAAGTTCAGTTCGACAATTTCAAGCATTATGTCCTTTGAAAATTTTCAAAACCAGCATTTCTTCAGACTTTATGAATAAGCACACTTTCGGCAATGGAGTATTTTTTGAAGAGAAGGAAGGAAGGGGAATCCCTAGCTAGAAAGGCATGCGAGAAATATATATATATATATATATATATATATATATATATATATATATATATATATATATATATATATACATATATGTATATATAAAACAGTATTAACATATATATATATATATATATATATATATATATGTTCTTTTTGGCATTGAGAGGTTCCAGGTCGCCTGATGAAGTCTCTTTAACTGAAACAGATGGCTATTTGTAGCGACCATATGTAACTGTTTACCCCAAATAATAAAAATGTATATATATATATATATATATATATATATATATATATATTATTTTTAAAATGTAATTATTTTTTAAATGTAATTATGAATAAAAAATCAATACGAAAAATATATTCTGCATTTATTTGTTATGTGTTGATGTGTAGGAATACAAAAAGTTATTTGAAAAAAAACAAGAATGTTTCTTTCAAAAGCACATACTTTCGTCGACCGATCCTTCGATCTTCCTCAGTGTGAATGATCATTATATATATATATTTCGAAACCCAATCGCCTAAATGACAGTCAAGAAATGGTCAGGTTGAAGAATACCCTCCGTCGTAACAACTTCTCCGATAGCATACTATCCACCAGACGTGTTAATAGTATAAGAGAGGAGAATGAAACCCAAAAACCACCAACGGTCTGCCTACCATACATACGAGGTATCTCCAAAAAGATTCAGAGAATATGTGCCCCCTACAACATCAGGACAGTATTCAAGAACGAGTCAACACTCAGACGACACCTGGTACGAGTGAAGCCCCGCATGTAGGAGAACATGACCAAGAATTGCATATACTCCATCCCATGCAGTTGCAGAAAGGTTTACAAGGGTGAAACATGCCGCCCCTCAAAGTAAGGGTGGAAAAACACGGAAAAGCGGTAACTAAAGGGGAGACGGAAAAATCGGGTATAGTCAACCATGTCTGGATGGAGAGGGGGACCATCGCCCCCTATGGGATGAAGTAAAAATAATAAACAGAGAGACCCACTGGAAAGTGAGAAAACTTAAAGAAACAGCTCACATGCTCGGACATAACAACCTACTGAGCAAACCAAGCGTAGAGCTGAATGCAATTTGGACACCTCTGATAGAGAGAGAAAACCTTGAATAACAACGTAGGTTTAACATTAACAAAAACCAACTAAGAATTGTCCGAGTGGTCCTAGACATTGTATCAAAGTTTACAGTTACTGAGTTCAATCCTGAAGGAAGGCAGTGAAAAGTAACATTCAAAATAGAGAACCTTGCAACCTCTATCTCACAGAAGAGATGTTGCGAGTTTGTCTCTGATATATCGTTATTTTCATGGAAAGTGTTCGAATGAGCTTCAATCTATGGTCCCCCCTCGCAAAACTTTCACAAGAAACACTCGTCTAGCTGTAAACACTATCAATAATTCCCCCCACTCTTTATCTGTGCCTAAACCTAAACGTAGATTCCATGAACAAAGCTTTTTTCTTAGAACTGCACGCCTGTGGAATTGTCTTCCGTTTTCCTGCTTTCCGGCTGACTAAAATATGGTTGTGTTCAAGTCTAACGTAAATAAGTTCTTGATGAGCCGTTCCATATAAGTTATCAAATTTAACAAATTTTCATTACTAATGATTATTATATTGTCCAATTTCTACTGTACACTCTTTAACCCTTATCCTTGAGTGGCCTCTTGGCCTTGATAATGTGTTGATACCTATGAAAAAAAAACAAAAAAGAAACAGTCCAATGTGAAAACAAGTTCTAATTGAATCGTCCCCCTAAGTAATCCAAGTTACAAAATTCCCACTGTTTACTATGCTAAAATCACAATGACTAATGTATACCTATTAACCCTTATCCTCGAGTGGCCCCTGGGCCTTGATAAGTGGTGACACCCATGTCAAAAAAAAAAAAAAAAAAAAAAAAAATCAGCAACTACGTCCCAGAGCCTAGCTGGAGTCCGAACACGGTACCCCCGTAATAATAATAAAGGGTTGGGTTCGAGACTCCTAAAAAACGCTTCCCCAGTTCGATACAAAACACCTGATGAAGGCCGGAGGGCAAAACGGCTGAAACGTTGTGACTATAGCAACCAAGATGAGGATATCAGTCCGACAATATCAATAAACATATATAGAACACAATCAAAACTAAATGGTCAGAAATTTAATAGCTAACACCTGGTTCACATTCCCTTTGCTGTTTTTAATACTTCTAGACATGGCATTGATCAGTTGGCGAATATCATCTTGAGGAATTTCTTGGCATGTCTGACACAGTAATGTTAAAAGTTCAGGCTTAGAAGATGTCTTCCTTTTATTTTTACAAAAGATGCAAGTCCAATATGCCCCAAAGGTTTTCAATTGGGTTCGTATCCAGGGACTGGTGAAACCGTGGCAATAAAGGTGAAACTTTCGTCCATTCTTCTTTAAGTTTTAGCCACAAATCTTCAGTATTGACAGTTTCTTGCACTCACACGAATGTTCTGGAGAAATTGAAAAAAAAACTAAACTGTTCCAGATTCTTGGCCGCTAGTGTATCTATCTATCTATCTATCTATATATATATATATATATATATATATATATATATATATATATATATATATATATATATATATATATGAGCAAACAGTTAATAAAATATGTTAAAAAAACACTTTGAAATGAGTTAAAAACATATTTAATCTGAAAAGGAAACACTAGATAAATGGATAGTCCTTAATCCGCGGAGTTTCGAAGAAATACTCTCCTTCTCATCAGAGGGTAGGAATTAGCAAAATGCTGGATCGGATTTTGCATGCAGAAGTATTTGATGAAACAACAAGTAAGTCAAAGATCTTACTTGAAAACAAACAAAGATCTTATTTGAAAAGAAAAAGTGAAGCAGATGGAATATGGTAAAGAAAAAGGTGATTACACATGAATGGATAGTCTGGTGGAAGATAAAAAATCCAGTGACGGTAAAATCCAAATGTAAAACTTCAAGAAAGTTAAAAGAATTTCCATTTGTACAAGTAAAATCCAAGGAAATCCCGTAATTGGAAGAAGATGATCCATAATAATCCAAAGGCAGAAATCCATGGAATAATTCACAGAAATGTGTACAAGGAAAAAAATAATAAAAGAAAAATAAGATGTGCTTTTCACTCTACTTCCGAGACATAACTATAAATAAAATATTATATATTATATATAATATATTATAAGCTCTATTTTCTATTTGGTTTTATCGAGCTTTTATATCTGGCTGAGATAATTTTATAAATATTAATTCTTTAATATTTATAATTTACTTTAATTTTATCATCTTGGATCATTTTGGTAAATAATGCTGCTAAGACTAAGCTTGTTTCCTTCAAAAACTACAAGAAACCTTCTCTACCACCAATAGCAATGGCCAAGAACACATTACCTGAAAGTACTTCTTTTAAACTCCTCGGCCTAACGTTTACAGGGAATATGAACTGAAATAAATACATTGAGAGCATTGCCAAGGCTGCTGCAAGGAAGGTTGGCTCCATCTACCGTGCTAGAAAACTACTTACGCCTGACAGTATCCTATACCTCTATAAGGCAACCATTCGCCCATGTATGGAGTATTGTTGTCACATCTGGGCTGGTGCATCTGCTGCTTGTCTCTCGCTCCAGGACAGGGTCAAAAGAGAGTCGCCAACCTGATAGGTCCTGAACTGTCATCTAGGCTTCAGCCTCTGTCCCATCGACGAGATGTTGCATCCCTCTGCCTGTTCTACAAATACTTTAATGGTGAATGCTCTGACGAACTGCAAACACTTGTACCTCCCCGACGTAACTACCCCCGACAAACCCAACAAGCTACTAAGTCTCATCCCTTTACAGTAGAGATCCCTAGGTGCAAGAAAGCCTTTTACTCCAATAGTTTCTTCCCCAGAACTGCGGGCCTTTGGAACTCCCTTCCGGGATTCTGCTTTCCCAACTGCAATGATATGCAGAAGTTCAAGTGTAATGTTAACAAACGTCTTTCTACTCATCTCCCTTCATAATGACCCCGCTAATTAAGTCCCTGATAGTAGCCCCCTGCTTCAAAGTGGCACTGTGCCTTGTTTGGGGTGAAAATTGAATAAAAAAAAAAAAAAAAAAAATGTATTTTATATATATATGTGTGTGTGTGTGTGCTCGTGTGTGTGTGTGTGTGTGTGTGTGTCTGTCTGTGTGTATGTATGTATGTATGTATGTATGTATGTATGCTCAGAATTCGTCAAATACCTAGAGTTATGTAGTATACAAATGAATGAGGTGCGGTTATATACAATTTAGTGGATTGCAACAATACTGCAGTTAACAACACACCTCAATATTTTAATCTAATACTTCAAACAAATTAAAAAAACAAAAAAAATCATTTATATCAGTTCCAGGAATTCAACGTTAACAATTCAATAATATTGCTGATGTTGAACTGGTATAAAGATATGCATATAAATATAGATATAAAATACGTGTCGTAATTTTATTGTATTGCATTTATTATTTACTAGTGAGGGGTACCCGGCGTTGCCCGGGTGTTTGGAGGTGTGTGTGGAAACTCCGGGGGGTGGGGGTTTTAAAAAAAAATGTTTTGGTAGGTAAGGATCGAACCGGAACCGTTGAGGCAAAGTTGTAAATTAAAGTGTGAAAAACAAATGTGCGACGTTAACCATTGCCCCACCACAAGATGCTAACGGAAACACGTTTGAATTTATTTAATTACTTGGATTTGGCAGGTGCCCGTTTTAATGAGTTAATGAGGTCAAGTTTGACTGTGAGATAGTATTTCATTTACTGCGGGGGGGGGGGCGCTTCCCAAGATGTTATAGGTAAAACACTAACCCACATGCAGCGAGCGACAAATGTTGAATATTTATCTTTCTGAAATCGAGCAAATTAAATAGACAGGCGAGCTTCGTTGTTAACTCTGAGATATTACGATTTATATGTGATATAAAAAGTTTTAAAAAGTTGTGAAGCGAGCGACCACTTCTCTGAAAGAAGCCCTTTGTAGACACACAGAAAAAGCGAACACACATACAAACATACATTTTCGCTTGTATATTTATAGATTTTACTTCAGTAAGTTTTAAGATCAAGGGAGCTAACTCCTCCTGTAGCTAACACTTGATTCTGTTATGATTTAAATTTATATCCGAGGGCTCTTTTAAGAATAGATACTGTTCCCTTTATGGCTGCTATTTGTATCTCGTTACAGCTTGATCTTCCAGGGATTGCTTCTAAGTATTTATGAAGATTCTTTTTTATTAAGCCAGTTGCTCCTATCACAACCGGTATAATGTTTATTTCTTTCTGTCGTTTAGATCATTTTTTAGGTCCTGTGTGTGTGTGTGTGTGTATGTGTGTGTGTGCGTGTGGGTGTGTGTGATGTCAAAGCATTGTTAATTCACTGCCCGCATAGCAGCAGTCATATAGCGCAATGGTAAGAAGCTCTGACTGTCGTTTGGGCGATCGGGTTTCGATCCTGGCTTGAGGTAGTTGCTTGTCTAGCTGCACTGATGAGCTGTAGTGAAACAGTACTGTATATGGATGACTATAATGCTCCCTATCTTAGGTTGAGCATTTGGAAAGTTATATACAAATTACCATTAGCGTATGTAGCGATGCCCTTTGTGTAAACAAATTGAGATTAAGTACTTTGGACAATGTCAAAACATTGTTAATTCACTGCTCGCATAGCAGCAGCTGTATAGCGCAACACTTAGAAGCTCCGACTGGTTTGGGTGATCAGGTTTCAATCCTGGCTTGAGGTAGTTGCTTGTCTAGCCGCACTGATGAGCTGTGAAACGGCGAAACAGTACTGTATGTGGATGACTATATATATATATATATATATATATATATATATATATATATATATATAAAATGAAAATTACAATTGAATTTACCAAAATGATCCAAGATGGTAAAATAAAAGTAAATTATAAATATTAAAGAATTAATATTTATAAAATTATCTCAGCCAGATATAAAAGCTCGATAAAACCAAATAGGAAATAGAGCTTATAATATATATATATATATATATATATATATATATATATATAACCCTTATTCCCTGAGTGGCTTCCGGGCCTTGATAAGTGGTGATCACTGTGTAAAAAAAAAAAAAAAAAAAAAAAAATATATATATATATATATACTACCAAAATACCCGTTGTATAGGTTATGAAGAGGAAGGGTTGTAAAGAGATAGCTTCGAATTCGAGGGTATCAAAACTAGAGCAAAATATGATGAAAGTAAAAATAAAATAGATAAACCCCATAATTTATTATACCATACCTGTTCACACTGAAACACTTATCACTATATTCTGTGGATCTATATTAAAAAACCATGTTAAACTTTATGACATATTTCCATTCTATGGAGGCCAGGCACGAACGCAAACCCCACAATTTTATTATACCATCCCTATTTAGGTTAAAACATACTTATCAAAGTATTCTTATGTACATCTATATCAAAAACGCTTGTAAACGTTTTTTTTTTAATTTTTTATTTCCATACTTTGTGGACCAGGCGCGAACACAGACCCCACAATTTTAATGAATCGCCGTTCAGCAAGATCAAACATACCCATTCCTGTGTCTCGATACATCTTCTAACATTATATGTAATCAGTTTTTTTAAAATAGTCAACCATATAGGAGCCTATTCGTGACCACACACACACACACACACACACACACACACACACACACACACACACACACACACACACACACACATTCAGTTTTATATATATATGTATATATATATATATGTATATATATATATATATATATAATTATTTTTTTACTATAATAATTAAATACCTACAGACACTAGTGTTTCATCCTTTCGGGATTCTTCAGTGCATATATATAAATATATAATAAAAAGTTTTTTGATTCATCCAGCCTTGACAGACGTGTTTTTAAATATTCTCTCCAGTGCTTTTCTTTTAATGATTTGGAATTCATTCCATTTGCGCTTTTTTCCAAGGAACTCTGCCTTTTGGATTATTTTGGACCATTTGGAATTTACCCATTGGATTGAAATTTTAAATTTAAATTTGGATTTTACCATTTTTGGATTTTTACCCTTCACCGGACTATCCATTCATGTGAAATCTTTTTATCATTTTTCTTTTGCCTCCTGTTCCCCTTACCTCACCCTTTTTTTTAACCAAGTAAGATCTGTGACTTACTTGTAGTTTCATTAAATACTTTTATATGCAAAATCCGATCCTGCATTTTGCTAATTCCTGCCCTCTGATGAGAAGGAGAGTATTTCTTTGAAACTCCGTGGATTAAGGACTATCCACTTATCTTGTGTTTCCTTTTTTAAAATTAAATATATTTTTAACTCTTTTTCAAGATGTCTTTTAACATGTTTTATTAATCATTTTTTCATATATATATATATATATTGAACCTTATTTTCCTCTCCAACCTATCATATCCCATAAAAATTTCCTGATTCCCACCAACTCATCAGATGTTGTTTTCATTCGATATGACCAACAAAAAGTTGGTTTTGTTCATGATAAACCTGGTGTTTGGGGAAAAGAAATTTCATCCCCACGTAGTTACAAGTCGGGCATCTTGGGCGTCATGCTAACTCATATATATATATATATATATATATATATATATATATATATATATATATATATATATAGTAGTGATGTGACGATTCCAATATTTTTTCTGATTCCGATACAATTGCAGATTCCGATTCTGATTCTGATTCCGATTCTGATTCCGATTCTTTATAAATTTCTAAATATTTAACTATAATGTTTTTATTTTTCTATGTATTTCATAAAAACACATGCAGATATTTTCTCAAATGTCAAAATTCACATGTGGTGGTGGTGGGGGGGAATAATGTATCGATTTTATTTTAAAATCAATAAATATTTATAATTTTATCATTACTTTTAACAGTGAAAGATTTTGTTTCAAACAAAATTAAATCAAAAAGACAATGAAAAGAATAATGTTTCCGCATTGGAAAATAAGCAAAAATTTTTCCGATTCGATATTAAAAGTACTGATTTTACCGATTACCGATTACAGATTCCGATTAATCGTCTCAGTACTAATAATAGTATGTTTATTATACACACATTATTGGTTACATTTTTTTTTTTTTTTTTACAAGGTAGTCACCACTTATCAAGGCCCGGAAGCCACTCGGGGATAAGGGTTATTGTGTGTACAGTACGTTAGTGTTGGAGATTTGATATTCCAGCGATACATATGTGCATACATGTTTCAGTGGAACCTCATCAGACTGAAAACAAGAGCAATATTAAAGCCAAAAAAATCAAATTCTAAATCACAGTCTAAACACCACCCCAAAACTTTGTGCATTCTTCTGAATTTGGTACTTCATTTATGAAATTTTACATTCTACTAAATCCTTTGTAGAAATTTACGTCCAAACCAAACAAGCATAGAATACTGCTGCCACATCTGGGCAGGAGCTGCTAAAAACAACCTATCCTGCCTCGACAGAGTACAAAATAGACTTTGTAGCTTAGTAGGGGATGTCCTTTTCTCTTCCCTGTAACCTCTCTCCCACAGAAGAGATGTTGCAAACCTGTCTTTGTTTATCATTATTTCCATGGCAAGTGCTCGTCTGAGCTCCAATCTCTGGTCTCCCCTCACCAATCTTTCATGAAAAACACCCGTCTAGCTGAAACCACTGTCAAAAATTTTCCCCACTCTTTATCTGTGACTAAATCAAAACGTAGATTCCATGAACAAAGCTGCTTTCTTGGAAGAGCACGCCTGTGAAACTCTCTTCCGTTTGCCTGTTTCCCACCTGACTACGACTTGGATGTCTTCAAGTCCAACATAAAAAAATTCCTGATAAACTACCCCCTTAAGTAAGACACTTTATCAGATCTCCATTACTAACGATTACTACATATTATAGATTACTACGATATTATCCCATTGATTACTGTACACGCAATAACCCTTATCCTCGAGTGGCTTCCGGACCTTGATAAGTGGTGACTTCCATGTAAACAAAACAAAAAAAAAACCCAACCTATTCTCTCTAAATTGTTTATTTTTCTCTTTGCATATGTTGCGGTATGTTTGCGCATTCCCTACCTTTTGAGCTATCGACAGAAAAAAAGACTTAAAATTAAACCACTTCAAGTTATCAATAAATAAATGTATTAAATAAATATGTACTTACAAAAATAAAATAAAACAAAAATAAAATTAAAATAAAATTAAATAAATATGTATTAACAAAATAAAATAAAATAAAACAAAACAAAAATAAAAATAAAATAAAACAAAAATAAAAATAAAATAAAACAAAAATAAAATTAAAATAAAATTAAATAAATATGTATTAACAAAAATAAAATTAAAAAAATAAAATTAAAATAAAATTAAATAAATATGTATTAACAAAAATAAAATTTAAAAAAATAAAATTAAAATAAAATTAAATAAATATGTATTAACAAAAATAAAATTAAAAAAAATAAAATTAAAATTAAATTAAATAAATATGTATTAACAAAAATAAAATTAAAATAGAATTAAATAAATATGTATTAACAAAAATAAAATAAAACAAAAATACAATTAAAACAAAATTAAATAAATATGTATTAACAAAAATGAAACAAAACAAAAATACAATTAAAACAAAAATACAATTAAAACAAAATTAAATAAATATGTATTAACAAAAATAAAATAAAACAAAAATAAAATAAAAATAAAATAAAACAAAAATAAAATAAAACAAAAATAAAATAAAACAAAAATAAAATAAAAATAAAATAAAACAAAAATAAAATAAAACAAAAATAAAACAAAACAAAAATAAAATAAAACAAAAATAAAACAAAACAAAAATAAAATAAAACAAAAATAAAACAAAAATAAAATAAAACAAAAATAAAATAAAACAAAAATAAAACAAAACAAAAATAAAATAAAACAAAAAAAAACAAAAATAAAACAAAAATAAAACAAAAATAAAATAAAACAAAAATAAAATAAAACAAAAATAAAATAAAACAAAAATAAAACAAAACAAAAATAAAATAAAACAAAAATAAAACAAAAATAAAATAAAACAAAAATAAAATAAAACAAAAATAAAACAAAACAAAAATAAAATAAAACAAAAATAAAATAAAACAAAAATAAAATAAAACAAAAAAAAACAAAAATAAAACAAAAATAAAACAAAAATAAAATAAAACAAAAATAAAATAAAACAAAAATAAAATAAAAATAAAATAAAACAAAAATAAAATAAAACAAAAATAAAACAAAACAAAAATAAAATAAAACAAAAAAAAACAAAAATAAAACAAAAATAAAACAAAAATAAAATAAAACAAAAATAAAATAAAACAAAAATAAAACAAAACAAAAATAAAATAAAACAAAAATAAAACAAAAATAAAATAAAACAAAAATAAAATAAAACAAAAATAAAATAAAACAAAAATAAAACAAAACAAAAATAAAATAAAACAAAAATAAAACAAAAATAAAACAAAACAAAAATAAAACAAAAATAAAATAAAACAAAAATAAATAAAACAAAAATAAAATAAAACAAAACAAAAATAAAACAAAAATAAAACAAAACAAAAATAATATAAAACAAAAATAAAATAAAACAAAAATAAAACAAAACAGAAATAAAACAAAAATAAAACAAAAATAAAATATAAAATCTATGCTGATGACACGACCATCTACGGCAACAAATCAAAGGCTGTAAATGACAAAGTTCTCTCTGATTCTCTCTCCTCTGATCTCGAGCGCGTGGTTCAGTGGGGGAAGACGTGGCTGGTTACCTTTAATGCATCTAAAACCAAACTCCTATCTTTACATCATCAACGCTCTGATCCCCATCTGGCATCAATTGAAATGGATGGCTCTCGTCTAGGAGAAGCCCCATGTTTTGATAAGCTTCTGAGTTTGTCCTTTTCTCCTGATCTGAAATGGAACACGTACATCAAGTTTGTTGCCAAGGTCGCTGGAAAGATGGTGGGATCCTTCTACCGCTCCAGAAGATATCTCACTACTGATGCAATTCTCTATCTATATAAAAGCCAATACGTCCAAGGATGGAGTACAGCTGCCATATCTGAGCAGGAGCTGCTAAAAACAGCCTATCCTGCCTTGACAGAGTACAAAATAGACTTCGTGGCTTAGTGGGAGATGCCCTTTTCTCTTCTCTGCAACCTCTTTCCCACAGAAGAGACGTTGCAAGCCTATCTTTGTTTTATCGTTATTTCCAGGCAGGTGCTCGTCTGAACTCCAATCTCTGGTCCCCCCTCGCTAATCCTTCACGAAAAACACCCGTCTAGCTGAATCCACTGTCAAATATTTTCCCCACTCTTTATCTGTGCCTAAATCAAAATGTAAATTCCATGAACAAAGCTTCTTTCTTAGAAGTGCACACCTGTGGAACTCTGTTCCGTCTGCCTGCTTCCCACCTGACTACAATCTGGATGTCTTCAATTCAACATAAACAAATTCCAAATGAACCGCCCCCTTAAGTAAACACTTCATTAAATCTCCACACTAAAGTACTGTACTTGCAATAACACTTATCCCTAAGAGGTTTCCGGGCCTTGATAAGTGGTGACCACCGTGTAAAAAAATAAAATAAAACAAAAATAAAATTAAAATAAAATAAAACAAAAATAAAACAAAAATAAAATAAAACAAAAATAAAACAAAAATAAAATAAAACAAAAATAAAATAAAACAAAAATAAAACAAAATTAAAATAAAACAAAAATAAAACAAAAATAAAACAAAAATAAAATAAAATTAAAACAAAAATAAAACAAAAATTAAATAAAACAAAAATAAAACAAAACAAAAACAAAACAAAAATAAAACAAAAATAAAACAAAAATAAAACAAAAATAAAATAAAACAAAAATAAAACAAAAATAAAACAAAAATAAAACAAAAATACAATTAAAACAAAAATAAAACAAAAATAAAACAAAAATAAAACAAAAATAAAACAAAAATAAAATAAAACAAAAATAAAAAAAAATAAAATAAAACAAAAATATAACAAAAATAAAACAAAACAAAAATAAAACAAAAATAAAAAATAAAACAAAAATAAAACAAAAATAAAATAAAACAAAAATAAAACAAAAATAAAACAAAAATAAAATAAAAATAAAACAAAAATAAAACAAAAACAAAATAAAACAAAAATAAAAAAATAAGACAAAAATAAAACAAAAATAAAACAAAAATAAAAAAAAATAAGACAAAAATAAAACAAAAATAAAACAAAAATAAAACAAAAATAAAACAAAAATAAAACAAAACAAAAGTAAAGCAAAAATAAAACAAAAATAAAATGAAACAAAAATAAAACAAAAATAAAACAAAAATAAAATGAAAATAAAACAAAAATAAAATTAAACAGAAATAAAACAAAAATAAAACAAAAATAAAACAAAAATAAAATAAAACAAAAATAAAATAAAACAAAAATAAAACAAAAATAAAACAAAAATAAAACAAAACAAAAATAAAACAAAAATAAAACAAAAATAAAACAAAAATAAAATAAAACAAAAATAAAACAAAAATAAAACAAAAATAAAATTAAAATAAAACAAAAATAAAACAAAAATAAAATAAAACAAAAATAAAACAAAAATAAAACAAAACAAAAATAAAACAAAAATAAAATAAAATTAAAACAAAAATAAAACAAAAATAAAATAAACAAAAATAAAACAAAAATAAAACAAAACAAAAATAAAACAAAAATAAAACAAAAATAAAACAAAAATAAAATAAAACAAAAATAAAACAAAAATAAAATAAAACAAAAATAAAACAAAAATAAAACAAAAATAAAATAAAACAAAAACAAAAATAAAACAAAAATAAAATAAAACAAAAATAAAACAAAAACAAAAATAAAACAAAAATAAAACAAAAATAAAACAAAAATAAAATAAAACAAAAATAAAACAAAAATAAACAAAAATAAAACAGAAATAAAATAAAACAAAAATAAAACAAAAATAAAACAAAACAAAAATAAAACCAAAATAAAACAAAAATGAAACAAAAATAAAACAAGAATAAAATAAAACAAAAATAAAACAAAATTAAAACAAAAATAAAATAAAACAAAAATAAAACAAAAATAAAATAAAACAAAAATAAAACGAAATTAAAACAAAAATAAAACAAACAAAAATAAAATAAACCCCACTCTATCACCTTGCAATATAAGCAAATGCCCGAGCCGAAATTCACAGATTGCTTTTTTTTTTTTGCTTTTTGCTGAATCTCGAGAGAAACACACGCTCCCAAGAAACACCACCCTCCGTCTCTCCATCACAGCTGCCATCGTGAAGAATGAAGAATAAGATCTTGATTGTTTTCTGGTGTAATTGAACTGGACAAATGTACATATGTAAATACCTGTAATTGATCCGGATTTGATCTCTCTCTTCAAGCATCAGCCTAAAGTTAAAATTAGATGTGATAGAAAAAAAAAGCATTCATTGTGCGTCCGACTCAAACTCTACTTGAAATTCTGTTTTGTGCCCTGAACACGTGACGTAATTTTGATATATCATTCAACATCTGAATTTCCTTGACCTGCCCACCTCAATAATGCCGGCTGCAGCTGGCTTATCCTGACATGTACTACAGTGACCCTTGCCAAAATTCATACTAGTGAACATAATCTGTAATTACTGACATAGGTTTCCAATATATAAAGGTGTAGCGCTTCCAGTTAGTGCAATATTATGGACCCAAAAGTTAAAAGCTACTTTGAGGTAATTTCAGGATGAACCCTAACCCCAACCCATTCTGCTCAATACAATTTTTCATATTGCGAAGAAATGAACCTATAAACGTCCTGCAACATTTAATCCGATACTTGTGCGTGTTCTATTGCTACTTTCATTTTCCCGCATTGTGGATGTGTGTGCGTTTACTTTTGTTTACCTTGCGCACAAACAGCATCTCTACTTACTGATATAGGTTTCAATGTATAACAATGAATGTATGTCTGCCTGTGTGTAAATATTTAACCGCTAAACTCTTAAAACATCCTTTCTTTGACCCACCCCGAACATTTAATCCGATACTTGAGCGTGTACTGCTTCAATTGCTACTTTCATTTTTCTCCCTTGTGCATGTGTGTGCATTTACCTTTGTTCTTGTAGTGCATGTATAGAAAGGCTGGATACATGAGTCATTGTATTCTTTTGCTTTGAATCGGGTTCCTTTTCTTTGGTTGCTTGATGGAGCAGATGCTCGTCTGAACTCCAATCTCTGGTCCCCCCCCTCGCCAATCTTTCACGAGAAACACCCGTCTAGCTGAATCCACTGTGAAAAATTTCCCCCACTCTATATCTGTGCCTAAATCAAAACGCGGATTCCATGAACAAAGCTTCTTTCTTAGAACTGCACGCCTGTGGAACTCTGTTTCGTCTGCCTGCTTCCCACCGGACTACAACTTGGATGTCTTCAAGTCCAATGTTAACAAATTCCTAATGAACCGCCCCCTTAAGTAAACACATCAGCAAATCTCCACACTAACTTAATGTACTTGCAATAACCCTTATCCCTGAGTGGCTTCCGGGCCTTGATAAGTGGTGATCACTGTGTAAAAAAAAAAAAAAAAAAAAAAAAAACTGATTTTCTGGATCTTTGACTGGGAATTTCTAATTTCACACTGACTTACTAAATTCACGTATAGGTGTCACTTTTTGAGGTTTGGCAATATTTTCATTGGCTGAGAAATCTTCGATTTAACACCTTCATGTTAAAAGTTAGTAGCTTAAAGAAGTGACTGTTTCGCTGTATCACAGCTCTTTAGTGTGGCTAGACCAAGCCTAGGATTGAACCAACAACCATCTCGGTTGCCACCATCCGCCGAATATTCGCCGAGCTCCCACCGGCGCTTGTGGAAAAGGCATGCTCCAAGTTCCGGACCTGTATTGAAGTGGTGATTGAGGCTGAAGGCGGCTACATTGAATAGATGTCAACTCTACTACATAATCAAGTTACCTGAATTGATTTTTTTTTCAAATAAGTTTTAAAATAAAGTTGTAGTGCTGTTTTATTTAGGGTGACAACTTTAACGTTCCACCTCCAAGTTCCGGACCTGTATTGAAGTGGTGATTGAGGCTGAAGACGGCTACATTGAATAGTTGTCAGCTCTACTACATAATCAAGTTAGCCGAATTGATTTTTTCAACAAAAGTTTTAAAATAAAACTGTAGTGTTGTTTTCTTTAGGGTGACAACTTTAACGTTCCACCTCCAAGTTCCGGACCTGTATTGAAGTGGTGATTGAGGCTGAAGACGGCTACATTGAATAGTTGTCAACTCTACTACATAATCAAGTTACCTGAATTGATTTTTTTTTCAAATAAGTTTTAAAATAAAGTTGTAGTGCTGTTTTATTTAGGGTGACAACTTTAACGTTCCACCTCCAAGTTCCGGACCTGTATTGAAGTGGTGATTGAGGCTGAAGACGGCTACATTGAATAGTTGTCAGCTCTACTACATAATCAAGTTAGCCGAATTGATTTTTTCAACAAAAGTTTTAAAATAAAACTGTAGCGTTGTTTTCTTTAGGGTGACAACTTTAACGTTCCACCTCCAAGTTCCGGACCTGTATTGAAGTGGTGATTGAGGCTGAAGACGGCTACATTGAATAGTTGTCAGCTCTACTACATAATCAAGTTAGCCGAATTGATTTTTTCAACAAAAGTTTTAAAATAAAACTGTAGCGTTGTTTTCTTTAGGGTGACAACTTTAACGTTCCACCTCCAAGTTCCGGACCTGTATTGAAGTGGTGATTGAGGCTGAAGACGGCTACATTGAATAGTTGTCAGCTCTACTACATAATCAAGTTACCTGAATTGATTTTTTTTCAAATAAGTTTTAAAATAAAGTTGTAGTGCTGTTTTATTTAGGGTGACAACTTTAACGTTCCACCTCCAAGTTCCGGACCTGTATTGAAGTGGTGATTGAGGCTGAAGACGGCTACATTGAATAGTTGTCAGCTCTACTACATAATCAAGTTAGCCGAATTGATTTTTTCAACAAAAGTTTTAAAATAAAACTGTAGTGTTGTTTTCTTTAGGGTGACAACTTTAACGTTCCACCTCCAAGTTCCGGACCTGTATTGAAGTGGTGATTGAGGCTGAAGACGGCTACATTGAATAGTTGTCAGCTCTACTACATAATCAAGTTACCTGAATTGATTTTTTTTCAAATAAGTTTTAAAATAAAGTTGTAGTGCTGTTTTATTTAGGGTGACAACTTTAACGTTCCACCTCCAAGTTCCGGACCTGTATTGAAGTGGTGATTGAGGCTGAAGGCGGCTACATTGAATAAAACTGTAATGTTGTTTTCTTTAGAGTGACACATTTATTGTTCTACCCTGCAAATGCGTTGCTCCTTTTATTGACACGACGTAATTTCTTATTTATTATTTAAAAAAAATTTTTTTTTTTTTTAAATATTTAAATATTTAAAATATTTTTACGTGCATAAAAGTTATCCATGGACACGTGTGTTTCTAGCTATCAGTCGTCAGCATGACTAAACGTTTTGTTCGAATGACTAAGGCGGGTTTCAAAAAGACGCATAATATTGAAATCATAATAAAGGCAATAATGCCGTCTAATTTCATCATTTTGTTTGCACACAACAGTTTGAAAAAAATGTTACTATCAATATTTTTTAAATGTGCGTAATCTTACTTTCCGACCTACTCCACCCTTGTTGGAATTTTGTGGTCATCGTCAACAAAATTTGACTTTTGTGTAACAAAAGTGAAAGAGATGGAAAAAGGGGGAACAGGTAGCAGGAAAGGAATTCCAAAGTCTAGCTGTTTGATGGAAGGAACTATTAGAATAGAAAGCTTTCTAGCATTTAGGGACCTCAACAATGAAGGGGTGAGATTTTGTTGCTAAGCAGGCTTGTCGGGGTTATGTATGTTGAGGAGGCACAAGTGCAACGAGTTCATCAGAACACATTCTTGTAAAACAGGCACAGGGATGCCACATTGCAGCGATGGGACAGGGGTTGGAGCTTAGTTGACAAAGTGGGGTCTATTAGATTGGAAACCTTTTTTTGAACCTTATCTAACAGGGAGGGGCTAGTGGTAGATGCACCAGCCCAGATGTGGCAACAATACTCCATGCATGGAAGAATGATGGCCTTGTAGAGGTACAGGATACTCTCAGGTGTGACTAGTCTTCTAGCTCGATAGAGGGAACCCACCTTTTTTGTAGCAGCCCGACTGACTTGACTAAGGTATAATTTGATTCTGTACTATTCTAGGAGGTCTACACCCCCCCCCCGCCGGTCTTTGTCTCCTGTTTTGTCGGAATTTTGTAGCTGTTCACAAAATTCGACTTTTGAGTAACAAAGATGAAAGAAAGGGAAAAAGGGAGAAAATAAATACAAACAAAAATGGCTGTGATGCAATTCAGTTTTATTAACATAAAATGGACTAGATCAGGGTTTCCCAACCTTTTTCGGCAAACGACCCTTTAAACACTCGGATACCTACTACCGACCCCCCCCCTTCCTAGATGCATCCTTACAAAATAATGTTAGTTGTAGTGTTAGTACATAATTAAAGTGAGAATAAATAAATAAATATTCATAAAGTTTTGTCAACATTATGGGATGTGATTCTTGAATTAATTTTTCAAATTATATAATCAATTCTTAATGCTGCAATATTTGAAGTTATAAATTTATATTTTTTACTAGAATATCTTCTCCTTTTCTTTTCCAGTTTTAAAAACTAGTTCTTTACTTTTCCATGTTTTAGCTTAACCAGATTACTTTTCACGTTTGCATTTTTCTATAATTTAAAATATTTTTATGTGCATACAAGTTATCCATGGACACGTGTGTTTCTAGCTATCAGTCCTCGTCAGCATGACTTGACATTTTGTTCGAATGACTTATCCAGTGTGAGGCAGGTTTCACAAAGATGCATAATATTGAAATTGTAGTAATGTGTGCTATATTTAGTTTAATTTAGTTTTATGTAAAACGAAGGGGGTGCAGATCAGGTGGAAACATTTTTTGAAAACAAAATAATTATCAGACATCAATTAATAAATATTTCTTTATATTTCCGGTTCTTTGGGATATCTTAAAGTAGGATTTTCCAACCTTTTTATTTTTTTGGCAAACGACCCCATAGACCACTCAGATACCTACTACCGACCCCCCTTCCTACATGCATCCTCACATAATTATGTTAGTAGTCGTTGTACATACTTGAAGTGAAAATAAATAAATGATTCATAAAGTTTTGTAAATATTATGGGATGTGATTCTTGAATTAATTTTTCCAATTAAAAATTAGTGTGATGCAATCAATTTCCGAATGAACTGTAAATCATAAAGAAAATAGGTTGAAAAATGTTACGAAAAGCTCTGTCTTTCACTGCCTCCCGAAAAGATCTCAAGGACCCCTTATACAATAAATTTGGTTATCGCCCACCTGAAATCTCATAACTGTTGAGGTCCCTAAATGCTAGAAAGCTTTCTATTCTTACCTCGAACAGCTAGACTTTGGAGTTCCCTTCCTGCTACCTGCCTCCCTGACTATACTGATATGTAGAAGTTTAAATGTAACGTAAACCAACACCTTGTTAATTTTTCCTAGACATGGTCCCAAATAGTAGCCCCTCACATCCAAGCGGCGATATGCCTTGTTAGGGGTGAACATGAATAAAAAAAAAATTTATTTTTAAATTTGCAGGAGTACTATATAGGGAATTGAGCAACAAGATGTCTGTTTACGTTACACTTGCACTTCTGCATGTCAGTACAGTTGAGGAAACAGGAACCCAGCAGGGAATTCCAAAGTCAAGCAATCCTAGGTAAGGCATTATTAGAGTAGAAGGCTTTTTTACATCTTGGAATGAGTGGGATTTTGCTGCTTGTCTGGTTTGTCGGGGGTATTTACACCGATAGGGTGCAAGGGCTTGTAGTTCGTCGGAGCGTCCACCATTAAAATACTTGTAGAACATTTCATTGATGGGACAGTGGTTGAAGCTTAGCTGACAGGGTGAAACCTATTAGGTTGGTGACTCTCTTTTGACCCTGTCTAAGAAGGAGAGGCTAGTGGTAGATGCACCAGCCCAAATGTGGCAACAATACTCCATGCATGGGTGGATGGTGGCTTTGTAGAGGTACAGGATACTCTCAGGTGTAAGCAACTTTTTTACAAATAACAAGTCCTTGAGGCTTACTCAGCAAAACTAAGACAAAAGGAGGGGCAAACAAAAAAAAATTTACATAGATTAGAAATTCTTTTTTGTAGACAAAATCTTTCTTGGGATCGCAGAACCAATTTTTTTCTTCAAAAGTTTTCTTTGAGCGTTTCCTTTCCATCCTCACTCCCTTTCTTAGTCTTTGACTTCTTTAAAAGGGGTTTTGCAGAAACTTCTAACGCTTTTTGGCCCCAATATTCTTTCCTTTGGAATAAAAATGGTCCATTGGAGGATAGTTAAACAAATGATTTCACCTTCCTGCTATTTTGAAGGGTAGTTTTCTCGAAACTCTTGTAAGTAGTTTAGGTATACGTGAGTGCACAACATTGCCAGGGCCGCTGCAAAAAAGGTAGGCTCTCTCTACCGTGCTAGAAAACTACTGACACCTGAAAGTATCCTGTATCTCTATAAGGCCACCATTCGCCCATGTATGGAGTATTGTTGTCACATCTGGGCTGGTGCGTCTACTACTAGTCTCTCGCTCCTAGACAAGGTTCAAAAAAGAGTCGCCAATCTGATAGGCCCTGAACTGGCATCTAAGCTTCAGCCTCTGTCCCATCGACGAAACGTTGCATCCCTCTGCTTGTTCTACAAGTATTTTAATGGTGAATGCTCTGACGAACTGCAGACACTTGTGCCCCTACGACGCAGACACCCTCGACAAACCCGACAGGCAGCTAAATCCCACCCCCACACAGTAGAGATCCCTAGATGTAAAAGATCTTTCTACTCCAGTAGTTTCTTCCCCAGAACCGCTAGACTCTGGAATTCCATTGCAGGATCCTGCTTCCCTAACTGTTCTGACATGCAGAAGTTCAAGTGCAACATGAACCGACATCTTGCTGCCCAAATCCCTACATAGTGCCCCAGTAATTGCTGACCCTGATAGTAGCCCCCTACACCTGAGTGGCAATGTGCCTTGTTTGGGGTGAAAATGTAATAAAAAAAAAAAAATTTTTTTTAAATACCTAATAAAAAATTAATTTTGCAAATACAAAAGCACAAATTGAACAACACCTCTTTTTAAGAACAAAACAACAAAAATGTTTATTTCGAAAGAATAAGGACTGTGTCCGAAGTAAAAGAAAGAAAAGGAATAGAAAGTTCTATTTTATCGATAGATAAAATATATAAATTATATATAATAAATTATATATAATAAATTATATATAATATATAAAATTATATCGGGGGGGGGGGCAGAAACTTGAAGTGTCTTCACGTTGTCCAGTGGTGGTCTTCAGTGAAGTAGTCGCAGCCTGGGGGGAGTCAGTGAACAGGATGTGAGAGGAGAGAGGTCTGTCTTCTTTGCTGCGAGATCGTTCCTGACAGAGGTAAATAGTCCAATAAGGGACATATAGATTAATACGCTCTAGTAGCTGACTGGTCAGTGTGTGGCCACAGGAGTCATCAAGGGGGGCATTAATCCACAAGAGAAAATAGTATGTTATGTTGACTGCTACAGGTTTCTATTATTTTAATATAAAAAAAAAGAAAACTAGCCAATAATATGTTTTTAGTAAAAAGTAGCAAAAATTCTTTTATCCATGAGTGCAAAATTAATTTTCAACACAAAAACACAGAGTAATTGAACAGCACCTCTTTTTTAGAACAAAACAACGAAAAAGTTTATTTTGTAAAAAGAAGACTGTGTCCGAGGTAAAAGAAAGAAAAGAAATAGAAAGTTCTAGGATGTTCTCATATCAGGGCACAGAAACTTGAAGTGTCTTCTGAGGGGTTTCAGTGGACAGAAAGTGAGAGGATAGAGGTCTGTCTTCTTTGCTGGTCTGAGCTTCTCTGCTTGCTGCTGGCTAGTTCCTGTCAGGTGTAATTAATTCCTTAAGGGACATATAGGATTAATGCACCCTGGTAACTGACATCAGTGCATGGCTGCATCAGTCAGCAAGGGGGCATTAATCCACAAGAGAAAATAGTTTGTTATCGTGACTGCTACACTCTTTTAAATCCATCTTTGGGTAAGGCCTTTTGCCTTTTAATTAGAGGGGAATGACACAGAATACGTTGAAATTTCAACGGAACATCTAATGTTATGTCTGGTCGGCGCAGCCATCATCTAGCTACTGAAGAAATTGTAGTAGCTGAAATTGGAGACTGCCACAATCCTGTTATATTATGAAAGCAAGAAGGACAAACGAAAAGTTTAGTTTAAACTTTTATTCAATACGATTGTAGCTGGTGCTGTTGGTATTGTCAGGATGCGCCAGTGATGCTGGGGGTTGTGACAGAGATGACAATCAGCTGCTTGGAGTAAGGATAGCAGTCAGTTGGCAGGCTCTTTGGAGTCAGTGGCGAAGAAGGAATAGTTTGGACATCTGCTGCAGGTGTCGTCCTGGTGAGGTCGACGACGGTTGGCTGCTACTTATGCTGTGGCTATGGCTGTTACTGATGTTATCTTATGTGAGGTCGTTGATGGCTAGCTGCTGCTAATGCTGTAGCTAAGGCTGTTGTTGATGTTGTCTTAGGTGAGGTCGACAATGACTGGCTGCTGCTGATGCTGTTGCTTGAGCTGCTGCTGAGATGGCTGTGTTGACGGAGAACTTCACTGCTTCACAATCTAGTCTATTCTGCCTGGTTGTCGAAAACCAGCTGTATCTATACTTGGCCTGCAGATGTAATTGAGGGCATGTTGGCTCCTGGCATTGCTCTGTCATTTCTGATATAGAGTTGTGTTAATTTCTGTGTCTTAACGTACAGCATTTATATGTTGCGGACTGGAAGAAGCTAAGTTGGGATGATCACCTCTGGTTAGAATCTTTTACTCGAGAATAGCGCTTCACCCTACGTTGCTTGTAACACAGAATAAAAAGTTTTAAAAAAAGAGATAAAGTGTGTTGGGTGCAGATTTACACCCCAGAATGACACGTTGTCTGAGATTCGTGAATGATTCTCATGTAACTTTGAACGATCCGAACACAAAGCAAAAATGACACAACGCGTGGATAAGATATCATGAGGGTTTTATTAAAGATATAATTGAAATTTGATACAACACCTCAATGGATTGGGGTTAGGTCGAGCAAATGAGAAAACAAACAACAAAAGAAAATGATGAAATAAAACAATAAAAAAATAAAGTAAAAAAAACTGACATCGATGTCGCTCTGTTTAGGGGGGGGGCGTGTTCATTTGTCAGTATCTGATTGATGCTGATAAACTCGTGGATGTATTTGAGTAAGAATTATGTTCTCATTTTGTTCCATGCGTTAATTATTTGTGTACGTGCAGGAGGGTCATTGGCTGTGATGTTCATGCTTCAAACTTAATTCTTTTTTTGTTGTTGAATGGTTCCCTCTAGTAGTTTTCTTGCTGGGATGACTTGTGAATTTTACCATCGACGTAGACACAGAAAAAAACAGGCTTTGACACTTGTGTGGGTTTGGTATTTCTGTGCAGTTTGTGTCGATGAACAGGGTTTGTCTCAGTGCTGCCATTGCTCCTGCTGATTTCGTGCTTTGTTTATGTAAATCTGGAGGGACATGCGATATGAAGGAAAAGGGTGTGCAAAGATCCCTCGAGTACATTATCGTCAACTCTACAGCAGCAAAGACCCACTCATCACATTCAGTCGTAGTTCCTGGGCCAAACATTTCATTTATATCACAGGCTGTTTCAACAGCTTTTTGGCCTAGCTTGAATTGAAATAAGAAAACTGTAAAATTGCTTTTTTTCTATCTTGTATTCAACGTTCTGAAAAGAGGACATAATTGTTTTAAAACATAATTGTAATTTAAACGATTAGATAGAGAGACGAATGCTCTTTAAAATAATATATAAAGTAAAGGTATTATAATAAAAACTTGTTTGAAAATACATCATTTGAAACGAAAATTAAAAATCCCGCAAGAACTTTCTTCTCAAGCTAACAGATAAACATCAGGACTGCTAATCCTGACAGTAGCATCATGCTGACCTCAATTCACCTCTGCTCAACTTCATAGTATAGGGGTTACTATCAACCAATCAGAAACCAGAATTGCCCCATAAAAATTAAATCTTTTTGCATTCCAGCACATACTTTTTTCATGTCAACACGAGAAGGATATTAGTAAATGGTGATTTTAACTATAACACATCGCCAACCATTCTATACAATAATGGTATTACCAATATCACAAAACATTTATAAACGCTGCTGATAGGAATTGACAAATCAAATTAATTCCCATTCTGCTATCAACCAATCAGAAACCAGAATTGCTTTTAACTATAACACATCGCCAACCATTTTAGTTTGTGTTTTTAGGGATTACGGAGACCGCTGAAAACGAATCTGGAATTTAAACTCATTGCAAATTTACCATTTGCATGGTATTAACCTCTGGACCCTGGGACTATTTTGCGCCATTTCAGTGCTTTTTTTAATGCTTTTCTTACATGATGCATTCGTGTAGTAAAGTGACTTGTCACATTGCGGAGACACAAACTAGAATGGTTGGCATAGTGTTACAGTTAAAATAAACATTTACCAAGATATTTTGCTCTTCGGCTGCAAAATTATAAAGTCGAGAACCGGTATAGAACAGCTAACCACTGAAAATTCTTCATGTCCAGGACTTGTACAGAATAGCGACCCATCGGAAACTCTTCTAAAATTAAACATGACTTCCAATGACCCTATACAATAATCGTATTACCAATATCACAAAACATTTATAAACGCTGCTGATAGGAATTGACAAATCAAATTAATTCCCGTTCTGCTATCAACCAATCAGAAACCAGAACTGCTCCATAAAAATTAAATCTTTTAAGCATTCCAGCACATAAATTTTTCCTGTGAACACGAGAAGGATCTTTTGTTCTTTGACTGTAAAATTATAAAATCGAGAACCGATAAAGAACAGCTGCACACTGAGAATTCTTCATCTCCAGGACTTGCATAAAATAACTATAGCGACAAACAAAAAAAAAATTCTTTGTTTCTTTTTCTCTCTCAGTTTCCCCTCTCTGTACTGCTCTAAGTAAATATGACGACCTAGTCCACAAATTCCAAAAGTTCATCATGACAAGTTTCAAGAAAAAATACATGATTAAACCCAGTTCTCCAACTTCCAACGTAGACCCCTACTACCATGTCTCCTTCTCCAACATCAGGGTTCTACGTTCTAACCTTCCAGAGGTTGAAACCCAATTACAGGAGACTAAACCAGACCTTTTATTTTTAAGTGAAACTGGCATTGGACAGGCTATTTCCCTAGAAGAGTTCGCAATTAAAGGATACTCTAACTTAACTTCTAAATCTGACCCCCAAGATCGCCGTGGGCATGGAATATGTGCCTATATTAAAGATAGCTTTCCATGTGGTAGGGACATCTCCAGGGAAGATCCTAACTTACCCTATATGTGCTTCCAGGTTGCTTTAGCTCACACTACTGCATTTATATTTACTCTTAATCGCCCCCACAACAGCGGAGTTACTATCTTTCAAAGCATATCTGAGAAAATTGACCAAGTCCTATCTGCTTATCCTTCAGCTAACATTCACGTATGTGGAAACTTCAATGTTCACAACGTCGAATGGTTGACCCACTCAAACAAGACCGATGATGAGGGGAGGTTCTGTCATGATTTCTCCATTGCCTATGACCTCACTCAGATTGTTCAGGAACCCACCCGTGTGCCTGACAATGACAGCCAGTATGCGAGCCTACTAGACCTTTGTCTCACAACTTGCCCTGAACTATGTTCGGTTTCTGTTCTGTCGCCTCTTGGATCTTCCGACCACTCTGTTGTATCAATTAAGATAAAAATGAAATGTAATAAGTCCCCAGACGTACCTCTCCATCGTACAGTATATTGATACACTAAGGCTGACTGGGATAGCTTCCGTACATTTATATCTGATCTACCTCTGCATTCCATGTTTAAAAAGGATGTGTCCTCTATAGTATTAGACCTGACGGAATGGTTAATTGTAGGTATTGACCGTTTCATACCCTCGAAAAAGTTTCAGCAAAAACCTAACAGCCAGCCATGGTTCTCTCCAGAATGTGCTGCTGCCATTGCGCACAGAAATCACTTTTTCCACTGCTTTAAACGTAATAGATGTATGGAAACTAAAGCCGCTTTCAGGACTGCCAGCAACCATTGTAAGAAAGTAATAAAAAATGCAAGAGAGTTGTATGCTCAATCTGTTAAGTCCAAAGTAGCTGAGCACCAGCTTGGTTCCCACCAGTTTTGGCAAATAGCAAACAGAATCCTGAACAGAAGCGCGTGCTTCATCCCAACTATTATCAATGGACCTGAGGTAATCTCGTCAGCATCAGACAAACCCAAACTCTTTGTCAAGAACTTTGCAGCTAATTCTACCCTTTGCGACCAAGGCCGCCAAGCCCCTGTATCAGAAAACACGCTATGTGATATACGTATATCTGTACATGATGTTGCCAAGCTAATCAAAAACCTTGATTCCAATAAAGCAACTGGCCCTGACGGTATTCCAATTATAGAACTCAAAAAACTTCAACCTGAACTAGCGCCCATACTTACAAAACTGTTTAAACGTTGCCTTAAGGAGAATAGTTTCCCATCTCCCTGGAAAATTTCATCAGTATGCCCTGTATTTAAGAATTCAGGTGATCGCTCATCCCCCTCTCAGTATAGGCCAATAAGTCTCCTGTGCGTCATGAGTAAGTTGCTAGAATCTGTGTTAAATACAGAAGTAATCAACCATCTCAACAAAAATAACCTTCTTAGTGACACTCAATATGGTTTCCGTTCTGCTAGATCTACAGCAGATGTGCTTACAGTTATATCTCATAGGATTAGCAAATCTCTCAACGGAGGCAATCTTTCTAGGGCAATTGCTCTTGATATATCTAAGGCCTTTGATAGGGTATGGCATAAAGGTTTACTTCATAAGATCTCTAGCTATGGTATAGCTGGAAATGTCTTCTCAATTATTAAATCATTTCTTTCTGATAGGTTCATAAGAGTAGTAGTTGAGGGGCAAAAATCAGAAGTTCACAGTATTAATGCCGGTGTCCCTCAGGGGTCCATCCTGGGCCCAACTCTTTTCCTGATCTACATTAATGATCTTCCAAATCACATCCTTACATCATTTGTAGACATTTATGCTGACGACACTACCATTTATGGTAGCACATCTAAGGCCGTAAACGACCAAGTTCTCTCCAATTCTCTCTCCTCTGATCTTGAGCATGTAGTACAATGGGGAAAGGAGTGGCTGGTTACTTTTAATGCATCTAAAACCAAGCTTCTCTCTTTACATCATCAACATTCTGATCCACATCTGACATCAATTGAAATGAATGGCTCTCGTCTTCAGGAGGCCTCAAGTTTTTACAAGCTTCTGGGCTTGACCATTACTCCTGATCTTAAATGGAACACGTACATCAAATCTGTTGCCAAGGCCGCTGGAAAAATGGTGGGATCTTTTTATCGATCCGGTAGATATCTCACTGCTGATGCTATTCTCTTATCTATATAAGAGCCAGGTACGTCCAAGGATGGAATACTGTTGCCACATCTGGGCAGGAGCTGCTAGAAAGGACTTGTCCTGCCTTGATAGAGTTCAAAATAGACTTCGTAGCCTCGTAGGAGATGTCCTTTTCTCCTCCTTGCAACCTCTATCTCACAGAAGAGATGTTGCGAGTTTGTCTCTGATGTATCGTTATTTTCATGGAAAGTGTTCGACTGAGCTTCAGTCTATGGTCCCCCCTCGCCAAACTTTCACAAGAAACACTCATCTAGCTGTAAACACTATCAATAATTCCCCCCACTCTTTATCTGTGCCTAAACCTAAACGTAGATTCCATGAACAAAGCTTCTTTCTTAGAACTGCACGCCTGTGGAATTGTCTTCCGTTTTCCTGCTTTCCGGCTGACTACAATATGGTTGTGTTCAAGTCTAACGTAAATAAGTTCTTGATGAGCTGTTCCATATAAGTTATCAAATTTACCAAATTTTCATTACTAATGATTACTGTACACTCTTTAACCTTTATCCTTGAGTGGCCTCTTGGCCTTGATAATGTGGTGATGCCTATGTAAAAAAAACAAAAAAACTACCCATAGAAAACACTTTTGAAATTAAACATGGCTACCAATTGAAGACCCTGTACCATAATGGTATTACCAAGGTCATAAAACATGTATACAAACTCAATAGCTCAACCATTCAAATATAATTTTGTAATACAAAATGAATTAACCCATAACTTTTACAAAATTTTTAAAAATATCTCGGAAAATTATTTAAAAATTAATATGCTGAATAATTTTATTTCAATTTAATTTGGAGCAGTTACAAATGGTCTATTTTCTCTTGTGAATTAACTCCTTCCATGCTGAATGATTCAGTTACACATTGACCAATTAGTCGGTGGAGCACATTGATTCCACCTGTCCTCTAAGGAACTTTTTTAGCATCTATAATATAAATCTTACCAGTCTGTGTAAATGTATGTATGTATGTATGTATGTCTGCTTAAAACTTTTGACAGAGGTGACGGATTTTTATGAGATCGGTATCGTTTTGTAGCTCGACCCTTCGGATGACAAAAACTGGCTAAAACCATTAATTCTTTCACCCTCAATTGGGCACTTTTCTACAAGGAGCGGTCGCTTTTTTCGCCAATATTTTCGAAAGTCATCCTCTTTTCGATTGACTAACCTTAATTTAAACCTACGTCACTTCCAGTTTGGCGATGTCCACAACAGTAAAGACGTCACGTTTTTTTTTTCATTTCATGTTCCTATTTTGCAGTACGTATTTGAGCCTGCCTACCTACTACCACTTTTCTTTCTTTTTTTTTTTTGCTGAATGCACACCTCAAAACATCTGGGCAATGCCGGGCAACCATGATAGTCTTTTAGAAAACACAGTCAGGCAGCAGAGAGAAGCTAATCAGCAACGAAGCCAGACATCTCTTTTTCCCTTTCATACCCGTCCATTTGATATTCCAGCATCCACAATTTTCATGGAAAATAACTGTTAGATTACACAAAGAAAAGTTTTCTGACTGACAGACCTAAGGAATCGTCTGTTCTTCTTTCTCAACACACAATCCACGGGCAACTTTCTGATGTTCAAATACATCCTTTTGTTGTTTTGTTTTAAAAAGGGTTTTGTTATTTGTTCCAACCTTTTTTTTTTTTTTTTTTTTACACAGTGATCACCACTTATCAAGGCCCGGAAGCCACTCAGGGATAAGGGTTAAGGGTTTTGCGTTTGATAATTGTTTTATGGGAGGTGCTAACAAGCAACCCTCTAAAAGTTTTTATTACAAATTTTTTCAATTACAAATTAAATATTTACTAAAAAATTTTATTGAGCTTTTTCATTTCAAAATTCAATATTTACTAAATATTTTTATTCAAATTTTTTCAATTTAAAATTAAATATTTACTACAAAATTTTATTCAATTGGAAATTCAATATTTACTAAAATTTTTTATTTAAAATTTTTCAATTCAAAATAAAATACTTACTGAAATTTTTATTCAAATTTTTTAATTCAAAATTAAATATTTACTAAAGCATTTTATTCAATTTTTTTCAATTCGAAATTAGATATTTACTAAAAGATTTTATTCCAATTTTTTCAATTCAAAATTAAATATTAACTAAAAAATTTTATTCCAATTTTTTAGATTCAAAATTAAATACTGACTGAAAATTTTATTCAAATTTTTTCAATTCGAAATTAAATATTTACTAAAAATTTTTATTCCAATTTTTTAAAATCAAAATTAAATATTCACTAAAACATTTTATTCAAATTTTTTCAATTCGAAATTAGACATTTACTAAAAATTTTTATTCCAATTTTTTCAATTCAAAATTAAATATTCACTAAAAAATTTATTCAAATTTATTCGATTCCAAATTAAATCAAACTCAGTAATGTAATTAACCCTAACCCTTACCCAAACTCTAAACCAAACTCAAGTCAGAACAATTCAAATGGTGCATTCATTTCATGCAGTTCTGGAGATCGTTTTTGTAGAACACCTTAGGTTGGTCATCCAACCATGACATAACTAACCCTAACCTTGATCCACTATTCACAACAATAGAGCAACAAAACTTGGCACAGTTATTAGTCTTTCCTACCACACAAAGTTATGCATTTCTCCCATTGATTTTTAATGCAACTCTGGAGACTATTTTTGTAGAACTACCCAGCTGAGTTCTTCAACTACAGTGTAACTTTGGAAATCGAGGCTACATCCTCTGGGAACCGCTTTCCTTTTAAAAACAGCTTCATGGTTGAAAAAAGGTAAAAAGCAGAGGGCGTAAGGTCAGTAGAGTTTGACCTTTTCGCGTTTGAGCACTGGCGGTTAAACTTCCAGCACTGAAAGATTTTGTTTTAAACAAAATCTTATAAAAAAGACCATTAAAAGAATCACTTTTTGGCATTGGAAAATAGGCAAAAAAAATTTTCTGATTCCGATCCCCCCAAAAGTTCTGGTTTTTCTGATTCCTGATTTTGATTAATCGTCCCCACACTAATGGCAACTGAGGCATACTTGTTTTATCTTTTGCTAAATAAATTGAATTGAAAGACGTTTACACAGACGCCGCAAGGAACTATTTCAATGCCTATTTTGATTAAGCTGAAGGAGGGCCGCTTTATCAAGCAGCATCCCTTGACCTTGGAATAAATTTCCAAATGAGATAATAAGTGCCTTAACAACGCAACAATTCAAGATGAATTTGTACAGGTGCTGGGTTACTGTGTCCGCTTCGGTGTTAATTTCTACCACCCTATTCACTACATTACAATTGTAGCTTGTCTTATTTTTTTGCCAAATAAATTGAACTGAATCAAATTTAACAATTTACTTAGTGTAAGGGCCGTAATCATTACGTTCATCTTTTGAGAGTTATCTCCCTTTTAAATTATTCTTCAAAATCTATTGTAAATAAGTTCTTGTTGAGTAGACCTCTTAAATAATTAAGCCCTACCCAAGTTTCATCATTACTGATCATCACGGTTTTGTCTAACATCTACCAACCACTCATTAACTCTTATCCCGGAGTGGCTTCCTGGACTTGATAAATGCTGACCTTCAATTAAAAAAAAAAATTTATAACCGAATTAATATTTTTTTATGACAATATTATCAATAATTAATATTTTTTTACGACAATATTATCATTAATTAAATATGTAGATCTTGGTCTTCTGGACAACTCATCCTTCAAACAATCCAAACATTAAATTCAGGTTGCTAAGAAAGCAAGAAGAGTTCTATTTCTAATTCGATGTTCTTTCTGCAAACTCCTGAAATATTCTTGGAATCAATGATGATTGGATAGTCGCCGCAGATCTCCGTGGCTGGCAAAGTAATTATCCAAAAATTATATGTTCGCAATGGTCTACAGTGTAGTTATTACTGTGAATAGATTTATCCATTTTTTTTTAAATGTATTTATGTTGTAGAGGACTAGGATATATAAATCGTAATCCCGTTACAAAAGAAAAATAATGAAACGAATGGAATGAAGGAAACAAAAACTCAATTGCTGGAATAGATAAACGTGTCGTTTATTTACTGTTGAAAGAATGAATGTTTTAGATATAACACGTGTTCATGTCCGTGCGGGTGTAACCATTGTTTGTTGCGGGACTGGTGGTGTAGAAACAAAAGGAAATGTGTGTTCATCTCACATTCGGGTCACTATCGTTTGTTCACGCATGGGAAGAGAAGTGAGTAATGTAGTGAAAAATGGGAATGATAGTCCAGCGTGTTGACAAAGAAAAGGATAGAGGTTAAGCTGTGTGCCATGTTAGTAGTCAGCTATGTGGAGGTGTTCTCTGGCACAAGTAGTAGATAGAGAGAGAAAGAGTGAGAATGTCAATCCAGTTCATGGAGAGAGAAAGCGTATAAAGTGTACATACTGTTTGTTAGCTTTTTGTCCCACATAGTAGCAAGTGGCGTGAGGCACGCGCGTGCACGCGCATGCCGAAAAGGCACGCTGTCAATCCATAGACCGCCCAGCTAGGAAGCTGGTCTGAAAAAGGCTGGAAACAGTTCGTCTCTTGCTTTTATACTTGTTTCCGGTGGTCTTTTGCGCATGTGTGGATTTCCTTTGAAAGGGGAAGTGACGTTGTCCATGCGTGCGTGTATGTGCGTACATTAGCATGTGTGTGTATGTACGCGAACGTGAATATGTGTACTTGTGTGGACATGGGTGCATATGTTTGTGTGCGCGTGTGTATATGACAAATAATATAGCTTGAGATGTGAACACGTGTTTTTGTGTGAGACTAGAAACGAACACCCCATAATTTTATTATACCATATTTCTTCAAACTGAAACATAATTATTAAAGTATACTTATGCAGATAGATATGAAAAGTCTTTATTAAAGTTTGTGCCTATTTCCATCCTGTGAAAGCCAGGTGCGAACGCAGACCCCACAAATTTTTCATACCATCCCTATTTAAGTCAAAACATACTTATTAAAGTATTCTGATGTACATCTATATCAAAAACACTTATAAGCGTTTTTTTTAATTTTAAAATTTTTTATTTCCATAGTTTGCGGACCAGGCACGAACGGCAGACCCCACAATTTTAATGAACCACCGTTCTGCCAGATCAAACATACCCATTCCTGTGTCTTGATACATCTTCTATCATTATATGTAATCAGTTTTTTTAAAATAGTCAACCATATAGGAGCCTATTCGTGACCACACACACACACACACACACATTCAGATTTATATTATATATATATTATTGTTTATTATTATTTTTATCATTTTCTTCGATTTGTGAATGTTCTAACAAAGAAGTTAGACGTAGCCTTTGAACATTGAACGACATGCGCAAAGTCATTGTTCGTAACAGGAACCGTTTAATTATTAAACATCTTTTCTTTTCATTATATTGAGCAGATAATTGGGCCTCACGTCAGTGAGGGGATGGGGGCGATACACGAACAAACCGTAGGGAGAAAGGCCCCGAAACGGTACATATTCTCTCCTGATGACCTGATATTATCTAAGATGAAATACCCCCCCCCCAAAACATGACTATATAAAGTTTACGAGTAAAAAAAAACTAAGACATGCAATGAAATACCCCCCCCCCCGCCAGCCAAAAGCACCATCCTATAAAAAACTTAGATAAGGAAAGCCCTAGAAAGGTGCGTTTTCTCTCTTGACATTAACTTTATCTGAAATAGATTCATTCACAAGTAAAAACAGCTGATGAACATCATTATATACAACCTTATATTACCTTATAGCTAAGCTGTTTCTTTTAGAACACAACACCTTCTGTTGTTCGCTTGCTTTGTGGCGAGTTTCTGCTACTCTCCTGGTAGTAATTTTTATCCTCTATTTCTAATCCGACGTTCTTTCTGCAAACTCCTGAAATATTCCTCTCTCCTTATGGACCAGGTTATATATCTGTCTCTCTATAAAGGGCCGATCCGTCTAAAGCTAGAATATGCCACATCAATATGCTCACTGCGATATATGCGTGACATTGGAACCATACAAGCGGTGCAGAGGAGAGCTACGAAATTGGTTCCAGATCTGCATGAGCTGTTCTACGAGGAGCGACTGAAGCAACTTGATCTTCGAATTCTGGTGTTCCATCGAATAAAAAGGGGATTCCATTCAAGTCTTCAAATATCTGCATGGAAAATATGTGGACTGTTTCCTTTGAAAGAAGATTGTAGGACCTGTGGACATTCCTTGTGTTTGGGTAAGTAAGAGAAGGGCAGCTGGGTCTGTTCGGGCATACTTCTCCTCCCAATGTGTGATGAACGTGTGGAAGCCGGAAGAAATGGTATTTGCAAAGTCGCTCAATACCTTCAAAGCCAAACTAGACCAAACATTGGCGGAATCACTCATATCTACAAATCTACAGAGTGGAACGATAAAGTTGTCGCCCTAAAGAAAACAACACTAGTTTTATTTTAAAACTTATTTGAAAAAAAAATAAATCAATTCAGGTAACTTGATTATGTAGTAGAGCTGACAACTATTCAATGTAGCCGTCTTCAGCCTCAATCACCACTTCAATACAGGTCCGGAACTTGGAGGTGGAACATTAAAGTTGTCACCCTAAATAAAACAGCACTACAACTTTATTTTAAAACTTATTTGAAAAAAAATCAATTCAGGTAACTTGATTATGTAGTAGAGCTGACAACTATTCAATGTAGCCGTCTTCAGCCTCAATCACCACTTCAATACAGGTCCGGAACTTGGAGGTGGAACGTTAAAGTTGTCACCCTAAATAAAACAGCACTACAACTTTATTTTAAAACTTATTTGAAAAAAAATCAATTCAGGTAACTTGATTATGTAGTAGAGCTGACAACTATTCAATGTAGCCGTCTTCAGCCTCAATCATCACTTCAATACAGGTCCGGAACTTGGAGGTGGAACGTTAAAGTTGTCACCCTAAAGAAAACAGCACTACAACTTTATTTTAAAACTTATTTGAAAAAAAAATCAATTCAGGTAACTTGATTATGTAGTAGAGCTGACAACTATTCAATGTAGCCGTCTTCAGCCTCAATCATCACTTCAATACAGGTCCGGAACTTGGAGGTGGAACGTTAAAGTTGTCACCCTAAAGAAAACAGCACTACAACTTTATTTTAAAACTTATTTGAAAAAAAAATCAATTCAGGTAACTTGATTATGTAGTAGAGCTGACAACTATTCAATGTAGCCGTCTTCAGCCTCAATCACCACTTCAATACAGGTCCGGAACTTGGAGGTGGAACGTTAAAGTTGTCACCCTAAATAAAGCAGCACTACAACTTTATTTTAAAACTTATTTGAAAAAAAATCAATTCAGGTAACTTGATTATGTAGTAGAGCTGACAACTATTCAATGTAGCCGTCTTCAGCCTCAATCACCACCTGGATATGGACTAGGAATTGCCCATTTCATTTTGACTAGAAATCTAGAGATGATGTCTATTGAGAGACTGCAATCTCGGGTGTATAGCTCTGTATTCCTTCTCACTGTATATTGTATTTAGGTCTTTCTCATCAGACTACTGTAAGAGTATATTAACCACGCCTCTTCCCCATATCTAATGTGTGTGATATACCCTTCTTTAGATAATCCTAACACAGGACATTCACTTAGCGTAAATCCAAAGGTTTATTTACAAAGGGTACAATACAAGAATCTGACTCGTTTGGTGTCTTCCAAACTCTCACATCCCGGAGGAGTATATCTACAATATCTATCTTATTGTCCGGAGGGGTGCTAGGTCATTCCATTATAACAACATGATATCTAGTATCTGGAGAGAGATCAAAGACTGGCTACTCGAATAGTGCAAGGTCTATTGGATCTATTGGATCCGACATTGGAAAGCCGACTCAAAAAGTTTAGCCATTTCTTCCTTGAGCGCCAACAATTAAGCGGTGATCTCATTTTGGCCAGCAATCTCATCAATGGGTATTATGATATACCTCAGGACCTTTTATTCACTCTTGCACCAGAAAGAAGTTTATACGGACACCACGCGAAACTATTTCAATGCTAATGTCAATTAAGCTGACAGATGGCCATTTTATCAATCAGGATCCCTCGAATTTGGAAAAGACCTCCAAGTGAGATAATAAAAATAAAAGCACCAATGATTCAACAATTAATGGTGAATTTGTACAGGTTTGGCTATGGTATATTTTTTGTGTAAATTTCTGCAATTGAAGCACGATTGTTTTATTTATTGCCAAATTTATTGAAGTGGCATTTTTTTTTTTTACTTACCAAAACCCAGAGGCCACTCGAGGATAAGGGCTAAAGAGTGTCCATTGGTCAAAAGGACAATATCATAGTAATCGTTAGAAGTGTAAATTTGGTAAAATTGGATTACTTAAGGGGAACGGCTTATCAAGAACTTGTTTACATTGGACTTGAATACTGCCATATTGTAGTCAGCTGGAAAGCAGGTAAACGGAAGAGAGTTCCATAGGTGTGCAGTTCTAAGAAAGAAACTTTGTTTATGGAATCTACGTTTAGGTTTAGGTGTAGATAAAGAGTGAGAGGAAATTATTTGATAGTGTTTTCAGCCAAACGAGTGTTTCTTGTGAGTGTTTGATAAGGGGGGAGACCATAGATTGGAGCTCAGACGAGCACTTGCCATGAAAATAACGTTCTATGATGTTGCTTGCTCACACTTAAACCACAGGCGTATTTCCCAGCAGGCAGAAAACTTCCTGAATTCCCCACTAGTGAATGCAGTGTCATTGTTGGTGAGCAGTTTCTTTGGTGGGCTGGGCTTACAGAATATTTGTTTCAAGATGTTGAATGATGCTTTTGGAGTCCTGCTGCGACAACGGCCGCCAAATGGTAAAACATGCTGGACTGTAATCGGTGACCATTAGGAAGTGTTTGTCATTATAGTGCGTTATATTCATCCTTAGTCAATTAGCTTTTACTGATTTTGTCTAACGGAACTGAGATTGGATCAATTGTCTGACATTCTTCACATGTTCTAATAGCCGACCGCATGTCAGCTTTGGTAATTGTTGAGCAAAATACACGGTGGCGTTAGATGTCCATTATTCTTATGTACTCCCATGATTTGAGTACTTCATTTCAAGACTCCTTACGCCACAGGTTAGAGGTAGAAGCTCAGTCGCAGATTTCACACTCTTGAGTCACCTTTGTGGTACCCAGGTTGTGGGGTCCACCAAGTTCTGACACGACAGGATCAGAGTTACGTTCATTGACAGTCTATACTCTTCTACCAGCAACTTTTATCATTTCTAATCATTGCCAGAGCAATATTTTGTTGGTGGCTTTTGTGCCTCTTTTCTTTTTTTTTTTTTACATGGTAGTCACTCGGGGATAAGGGTTATTGCGTGTACAGTGTTGCAGGCCAGGATATAAATACCCTAACTCGCTACAAGAGAAAATAATGAAACGAATGGAATGAAAGAAAACAAAAACTCAATTGCTGGATAAGATAAACGTGTCGTTTATTTACTGTTGAAAGAATGAATGTTTTAGATATAACACGTGTTCATGTCCGCGCGTGTAACCATCGTTTGTTGCGAGACTGGTAGTATAGAAGGAAAAAGGAAATGTGTGTTCATCTCACGTTCGGGTCACTATCGTTTGTTCACACATGGGAATAGAAGTGAGTAATGTAGTGGAAATGGGAATGATAGTCCAGCGTATAGACAAAGAAAAGGACAGAGGGTTGATATCAGTTAAACTGCGCGCCATGTTAGCAGTCAGCTATGCGAAAGTATTCTCAGGGACAAGTTGTATATATATAGAGAGAAAGACTGAGAATGTCAATCCAGTTCATGGAGAGAGAAAGCGTATTAAGTGTACGTACGGTCTGTTAGCTTTTTGCCCCACATAGTAGCAAGTGCTGTCGGTCCATAGACTGCCCAGCTAGGAAGCTGGTCCGAAAAGAAAGAAGCTGCTTATTGCTTTTATAATTGTTTCCAGTGGTCTTTTGCGCATGTGTGGATTTCCTTTGAAAGGGGAAGTGACGTTGCCCATATGTGCGTACATGTACGCGTATGTGAGTATATGTGTGTACGTTAGCATGTGTGTGTGTATACACGTGAACGTGAGTGTATGTACGCGAACATGAATATATGTACGTGTGTGGACGTGCGCACGTATGTTTGTGTGCGCGTATGTATATGACAAGTAATATAGCTTGAGATGTGAACGCGTGTTTTTGTGTGAGACTAGAAAAGGCTCTCGCAACAGTAATCAATGGGATAATATCGTAGTAATCGTTAGTAATGGAGATTTGATAAAGTGTCTTACTTAAGGGGGCAGTTTATCAGGAATTTGTTTATGTTGGACTTGAACACATCCAAGTTGTACTCAGGTGGGAAATAGGCAAACAGAAAAGATGGTGAATGCTCTGGCGAACTGCAGACACTTGTGCCCCCACGATGTAGACACCCTCAACAAACCCGACAGGCAGCTAAATCCCACCCCCACACAGTAGAGATCCCTAGATGTAAAAGATCTTTCTACTCCAGTAGTTTCTTCCCCAGAACTGCTAAACTCTGGAATTCCATTCCAGGTCCCTGCTTCCCCCACTGTTCTGACATGCAGACGTTAAAGTGTAACGTGAACCGACATCTTGCTGCCTAGATCCCTACATAGTACCCCAGTAGTTGTTGCCCCTGATAGTAGCCGCCTACACCAAAGTGGCAATGTGCCTTGTTTAGGATGAAAATGTAATAAAAAAAAGAGAAGAAAAGAGTTCCACGGACGTGCACTTCTAAGAAAGAAGCTTCGTTCATGGAATTACGTTTTGATTTAGGCACATATAAAGAGTGGGGAAAATTATTGACAGTGGTTTCAACTAGACAGGTGTTTTTCGTGTAAGATTGGCGAGCGGGGACCAAAGATGTGAGCGCTGGTGTTTCCAACGAGCATATCCACTGATCCAGTGATATATGTTTATCAAATCTGTTTTTAAATGTATGACTTTTTTATGTTTTACTTATGTTACATTTACACACAGGCAGCAGGAAGGGAATTCCAAAGTCTCGAGGGAAGAAACTACTAGAATAGAAAGCTTTCTGGCATTTAGGGACAACAACAGTGAAGGGGTGAGATCTTGTTGCTAAGCGGGGGGGGGTTTCTACATAGGCATCACCACATTATCCAGACCAAGAGGCCACTCAAGGATAAGGGTTAAAGAGTGTACAGTAGAAATTGGACAATATAGTAATCATTAGTAATGAAAATTTGGTAAATTTGATAACTTATATGGAACGGCTCATCAAGAACTTATTTACGTTGAACTTGAAGACAACCATATTGTAGTCAGCCGGAAAGCAGGAAAACGGAAGACAATTTGGGGCCACGTCTAGGAAAGATTAACAAGATATCTGTTTATGTTACATTTAAACTTCTGCATATCAGTACAGCCA
>NC_136515.1:5109184-5114184 GCF_053919585.1 Euprymna scolopes | reverse complement strand
AAAACCCCAAAAACAAACAAGCAAACAAAAAACAAACAAGCAAACAAATAAAAAAAAACAACAAATAAGCAAATAAAAACCCCCAAAACAAACAAGCAAACAAAAAACAAACAAACAAACAAACAAATAAAAAAAACAACAAATAAGCAAATAAAAACCCCAAAAACAAACAAGCAAACAAAAAACAAACAAGCAAACAAATAAAAAAAAACAACAAATAAGCAAATAAAACCCCCCAAAACAAACAAGCAAACAAAAAACAAACAAATAAAAAACAACAACAAATAAGCAAATAAAAACCCCCAAAACAAACAAGCAAACAAAAAACAAACAAGCAAACAAATAAAAAAAAACAACAAATAAGCAAATAAAAACCCCAAAAACAAACAAGCAAACAAATAAAAAAACAACAACAAATAAGCAAATAAAAACCCCAAAAACAAACAAGCAAACAAAAAACAAACAAGCAAACAAATAAAAAAAAACAACAAATAAGCAAATAAAAACCCCAAAAACAAACAAGCAAACAAAAAACAAACAAACAAACAAATAATAAAAACAACAAATAAGCAAATAAAAACCCCAAAAACAAACAAGCAAACAAAAAACAAACAAATAAAAAAAAAACAACAAATAAGCAAATAAAAACCCCAAAAACAAACAAGCAAACAAAAAACAAACAAACAAACAAATAAAAAACAACAACAAATAAGCAAATAAAAACCCCAAAAACAAACAAGCAAACAAAAAACAAACAAGCAAACAAA
Source organism: Euprymna scolopes (assembly GCF_053919585.1). Taxonomy (NCBI): domain Eukaryota; kingdom Metazoa; phylum Mollusca; class Cephalopoda; order Sepiida; family Sepiolidae; genus Euprymna; species Euprymna scolopes. The sequence goes on along the minus strand of NC_136515.1, from coordinate 5,113,417 downwards.
TAAAAAAAAAACAACAAATAAGCAAATAAAAACCCCAAAAACAAACAAGCAAACAAATAAAAAAACAACAAATAAGCAAATAAAAACCCCAAAAACAAACAAGCAAACAAAAAACAAACAAACAAACAAATAAAAAAAACAACAAATAAGCAAATAAAAACCCCCAAAACAAACAAGCAAACAAAAAACAAACAAACAAACAAATAAAAAAAACAACAAATAAGCAAATAAAAACCCCAAAAACAAACAAGCAAACAAAAAACAAACAAACAAACAAATAAAAAAAACAACAAATAAGCAAATAAAAACCCCAAAAACAAACAAGCAAACAAATAAAAAACAACAACAAATAAGCAAATAAAAACCCCAAAAACAAACAAGCAAACAAAAAACAAACAAGCAAACAAATAAAAAAAAACAACAAATAAGCAAATAAAAACCCCAAAAACAAACAAGCAAACAAAAAACAAACAAGCAAACAAATAAAAAACAACAACAAATAAGCAAATAAAAACCCCAAAAACAAACAAGCAAACAAAAAACAAACAACAAACAAATAAAAAAAAAACAACAAATAAGCAAATAAAAACCCCAAAAACAAATAAGCAAACAAAAAACAAACAAGCAAACAAAGACACAAACAAAGAAACAAATAACAAAAAAAAAACAAATAACAAAAAAAACCCCAAAAACAAATAAGCAAACAAAAAACAAACAAGCAAACAAAGACACAAACAAACAAACAAATAAAAAAAAACAACAAATAAGCAAATAAAAACCCCAAAAACAAATAAGCAAACAAAAAACAAACAAGCAAACAAAGACACAAACAAACAAACAAATAAAAAAAAACAACAAATAAGCAAATAAAAACCCCAAAAACAAACAAGCAAACAAAAAACAAACAAGCAAACAAAGACACAAACAAACAAACAAATAAAAAACAACAACAAATAAGCAAATAAAAACCCAAAAACAAACAAGCAAACAAAAAACAAACAAGCAAACAAAGACACAAACAAAGAAACAAATAACAAAAAAAAAACAAATAACAAAAAAAAACCCAAAAACAAATAAGCAAACAAAAAACAAACAAAGACACAAACAAACAAACAAATAAAAAAAAACAACAAATAAGCAAATAAAAACCCCAAAAACAAATAAGCAAACAAAAAACAAACAAGCAAACAAAGACACAAACAAACAAACAAATAAAAAAAAACAACAAATAAGCAAATAAAAACCCCAAAAACAAATAAGCAAACAAAAAACAAACAAGCAAACAAAGACACAAACAAACAAACAAATAAAAAACAACAACAAATAAGCAAATAAAAACACAAGCAAAAATAAGTTCTAAACAATGTAGAATTTTATTCATAATAACAGGGGTTTCCAAAAAAAGTAAAAAAATTATAAAAACCATGGTTCTTATTTACATTGATGAACCAACGCATTTCAGGTGAAAACATTATAACGTAATTACGTGTCATATCGAAATTAGTATGAATTAAAAAAAGAAAGATGAAAATTGAATAAGTAGAAAAATTTTAATTGTATGTTTGATTTTAATCGTAGGTGGAAGACTTGTGCAACCAATTCAGTATGTCAAACAGGGGCGATAATCCTTGACTTAAATTAATTTCTGCCATCTTTAAACACGATATTTAGGAAACAAATTTGTGACTGCTTAAAAAAAAAAAAAAAAAAGCACATATTGAATCCTTTTTCATGATTTTGGGAATTTATACTAATTTCGACATGACATGTAAGTACGCAATAATGTTTTCACCTGAAATGCGTTGGTTCAAAATCGGTGTAAACAATCACTAACACAACCACAAAATAAAGCATAAATGGTTTATCATTTTTTTAAAAATCGTTAAATTTTTCGTTTATATCATTGACCAACAAAAACAACTGTCTTGTTCCTGATTCCAAGGGAAGCAACTCTGCTCCAACAACACAAAAAAAAAAAAAAAAAGGAGAAAATGAATTGTATTATTTTCCCTGCATACGATATTTGAAATTAACGAGAAAAAGCAATAAAATTTAGATTTTGTTGTTTTATTACAAGAGTTGAGAATAGACATTAGTGTTAAGACGATTGATCGGGAATCGGAAAAATCGAAGGTGCTGGTCAAGACAGAGTCGATAGATCGATTTTTCTTTTGTTTTTTATATGTGGTTTTAAGCAAAAACAACATTACTTACTTGTCATATTGAAAATAGTAATATATCCAAAAATTACGAAAATTCATTGAGTCGAACAACCGCAATTGTATTTTTAGTAAAAAAGTTCTCTTGCTACAGTCTAAAACAGTACGTCAGACATTCAAGTGGGGAAAAGGGAAATAAGTAGGGTCCCTGTATTCACAATCTTCAATGTGTTCACATCTTGGGAAAATGCAATTCCACCTAATTTTCCATAACAATGGACAATTTTCTACTTTATGAATTTTTGTAATTTTTGAATATATTACTATTTTCAATATGACAAGTAAGTATTGTTGCTTTTTCTTAAAAAAACACATATTAAAAAAAATCGATTTGTCGACTATTTTAACAAGCACCAAATCAGAACTTTTTTTGGAGTTGAAATCCGTATCGGAATCAGAAAATTTGTGCATATTTCCGATGCCAAAAACGATTCTTTTGTTTAAAACTTAATTTTCCATTGTTGATACTTAATGACAAAACGATGAATATTTATTGAGTTTAAACTACCAATAAAACTAAAATCTATAGGTCAACTTACACAAGTATACAGTTACGTTTGCAAAAAATATATGCATATATTAGATGGATTTTTTTTACTTTACCCCCCCCCCCCCCCAATTTTATAACTAAATATTTAGAGATTTTTAAAATTCTGAATCGGTAATTTAGAACAGAATCGGTAATTGTATTGGAATCGAGAAACATATTGGAATCGTCCCATCACTAATAGGTCCATAAACAAGGAATGGCCCAAGACGAATTAATTTTCATATTTTGTTGGGTTGAGAAGCAAGCCGACGAAGAACAAGATATGTTTTGATTTGGACAGTTAATCATTTAATTACAAAAAATAAGAATTTTTGAGATGAGGATTGTTTTTTTTTTGTATTATTTGGATTCTTCGGACTATTGGTCTCATCTTGAGTGCTATTTTCACAATATTTTGGCCGATGTAACCACCTGCACTGTGAATTGAACCTTCAACCTCCTGAAGAGTGTAACTTACAACTGAGCTTTACCAAGCACTTTATCTACTCTATCACGCAAGTGCGGGCGGTACTCAAAATACAATTGCATATTACTAAGGACTTTTACCCACGCATAGCTGATGGAACAAGAACATGCTACCCCAAGTATTAAATGATGGGTTCCGTTCAAAATTCCGTGCAGATTTGATGGAAAACTTCCAAAATTCAACAAGATACACCGACCGAAGCATTGTAAAAAAAAAAAAAAAAACAACACTCAAGATGAGAACAGTAGTTCGAAGAATCCAAATAATCCAAATATTAAACTAGTTAACCGTTCCTTGTTTAATTAAATTTCATAATTATGTGAATTTTTGGTCTTGTCCAGTATTCCGCTTATATTAAAAAAACTATAAAGAAAAATCTGTATGAAACGAAAGTATCATATTCCATCAAAATGTCATATTCCAAAAATCATCAAGCAGTTTTATTTACAACTGAATTTTACCAAGTACTTTAACCATTATGCCACACAAGTGCGGCCAACACTCAAAATACAATTGCAAATTACTTAAGACTTCTATCCACTTGTGGCTGATGGAAAAAGAACATGCTACCCCCGTGGATTAAATAAAGATTTTTGTTTGGAATTCTGTGCAGATTTTCCCAAGTTCAACAAGAAGGCTAAAGGCTATAACAAGCGAAGCGTTTAAAAAAACCCACTCAAGATGAAGTAGTCCGAAGAATCCAAATAATATGAATATTCAACTAGTTAATCCTTTCTCTGTTTAATTAAATTTCATAATTATGTGAATTTTTTGGGTTCTTCTCCAGTATTCTCCTCTATATAAAAAAACTATAAAGAAAAGTCTGTATGATGAAACAAAAATATCATATTCCAAAAGTCATGTAAACTGATCAAGCAGTTTTATTTACATACAGAAAATCGTTTATAAGCAATTAATAGGAATTCGTAGGAATTACAAAAAAAAATCTTGCAAGTTTGAATTATTGCTGAGTTATCCCTCTTTGTTTCTTTTGATTG